>NW_024080649.1:1089264-1546165 GCF_003009895.1 Hyaena hyaena | reverse complement strand
AAAAAAAAAAAATTAAAAAAAAAAAAAAAGAATTTACTCCTCTCTGCAGCCTATAGCTTGTTCTCCAATCCCAGTCACCAGGCACCATTTTTATCCAATCTTGTCATCTTTCCTCCTGTCCTAGGCCACATCTGATAGAGGAGGCTTTTCCGAGTTCATTTGCCTTCAAAAAAAGATTTTTTTCCCCTCAATGTAAATCCCTTGGAACTTTGAGATTTTTTGGTGTGTTTTATTCTCAGGTATTGGGAAGAATGTGGTTTGTGAAAAGGCAGCAACTTCGGTGGATGCCTTCCGGATGGTGACAGCCTCACGCTACTACCCGCAGCTGATGAGCCTGGTGGGGAATGTGCTGCGCTTTCTGCCTGCCTTCGTGCGCATGAAGCAGCTGATTGCGGAGCACTACGTGGGCGCAGTAATGATCTGCGATGCCCGCATCTACTCAGGCAGCCTGCTCAGCCCCAACTATGGCTGGATCTGTGACGAGCTCATGGGCGGTGGGGGCCTGCACACCATGGGCACCTACATTGTGGACCTGCTGACCCACCTGACTGGCCGGAGAGCTGAGAAGGTGCATGGGCTCCTCAAGACCTTTGTGAGGCAGAATGCAGCCATCCGTGGCATCCGACATGTCACCAGTGATGACTTCTGCTTCTTCCAGATGCTCATGGGTGGAGGCGTGTGCAGCACAGTAACACTTAACTTCAACATGCCGGGTGCCTTTGTGCACGAAGTCATGGTGGTGGGCTCTGCAGGACGCCTTGTTGCCAGAGGAGCTGACCTCTATGGGCAAAAGAACTCTGCCACGCAAGAGGAGCTGCTCCTGAGGGACTCATTGGCTGTGGATGCAGGGCTGCCCGAGCAGGGTTCCCAGGATGTCCCACTGCTCTACCTGAAGGGCATGGTCTACATGGTGCAGGCCCTGCGCCAGTCCTTCCAGGGGCAGGGGGACCGCCGCACGTGGGACCACACCCCTGTATCCATGGCCGCCTCATTCGAGGATGGGCTGTACATGCAGAGTGTGGTGGATGCCATCAAAAGGTCGAGCAGATCCGGGGAGTGGGAGGCCGTGGAGGTGCTGACAGAAGAACCTGACGCCAACCAGAACCTATGCGAAGCGCTCCAGCGGAATAATCTGTGAGCCTGCACTTGGGCTCCCTGCCGTGGGGCAGAGGGGATGGGGAGGGACCAGAAGCTGAGACAAGTGGTCTTGGCCACTGCGCACATAGTGTGTTTCAATTTGTGAGTCAATTGGGCAGGGTTCTGGTGACGCCCAAGGTGGCCTTGGGAAAACATGCCCTGCAATATTCATTTACTCCTCAGACTTGGAGGGTGGTGACATAGCTGAGGGCTAGCAGCTCCCACCGTGTACCCGAGTGGAGCTGCCCCCAGGGCTCTGCATAGTCGTGCTGTTGAGCAGAGCCAGAAAAGCTTGACTTGGAAGCTGCTTCAGCCTATTTGTGGTCCTAACTAGGTGAGAAAGCACAGCAAGGACCCAGCTTGGCTGATTCCTCGGGCCTGAGGGAAAGTGACAAGAAGCCTTGTTTTCATGCCCTTCCTGGGCTAGAGCATCTCAGGAATGGTGAGGGCAGCAAGTCATCCCTGAGGGATCCGTACCTGCCCTCCTTCCTATATGACCAGCCCCTTCCAGCCTCCAGGCTGCCCCTTCTTTGGCAGGAAGGTATGGATTCTTCATTGGGTAAGCTCTCAGGAGCTATTGACCCAGGGCAAAGGGTCCCTGATTTGGTGGAGAGGAGACAGGGAGAGTTCTGGAATATCTGATAAATGTTCATAAATAAATCAGAAAGTCTGACACTATGGCATGTGGTTGTTGGTTGTTTGGTAAGTTGGGTTTCTTTAATAATGAGAGGCTTGTGGGGCGTCTGGGTGGCTCAGTCGGTTAAGTATCCGACTTCAGCTCAGATCATGATCTCACAGTTCGTGGGTTCGAGCCCTGCATTGGGCCCTGTGCTGACAGCTCGGATCCTGGAGCCTGCTTCGGATTCTGTGTCTCCCTCTCTCTCTGACCCTCCCCTACTCACACTGTCTCTCTCTCAGAAATAAATAAGACATTTTAGGGGCGCCTGGGTGGCTCAGTCACTTAAGCATCCAACTTTGGCTCAGGTCATGATCTCACAGTTTGTGGGTTCAAGCCCTGCATCAGGCTCTGTGCTCACAGCTAGCTCAGAGCCTGGAGCCTATTTCAGATTCTGTGTCTCCTTCTCTCTCTGACCCTCCCGTGTTCATGCTGTCTGTCTCTCTCTCTCTCTCTCTCTCTCAGAAATAAATAAAACAAAAAAAAATTTTTTTAAAGAAAAGAAGACATTTTTAAAAATTGGGAAAAAAAAATGAGAGGCTTGTGGAGTGTCTGGGTGGCTCAGTCAGTTGAGCATCCAGCTTCGGCTCAAGTCATGATCTCATGGTTTGTGGGTTCGAGTTCTGCATTGGGCTTTTTGCTGACAGCTCAGAGCCTGGACCTGTCTTCAGATTCTGTGTCTCCCTCTCTCTCTGACTCTCCCCTGCTCATGCTGTCTCTCTCTCTCAAAAATAAACATTTAAAAAATTTTTTTAAATAATGAGAGGCTTGTTTATTGTAGATTGTTTATATTTTTCTCTCTCCTTGTGGCTCCACAGGTCTGGCCTGCTCTGGATCCATCATGGTCTAGTGGGCATATTCCATTGTGACAGAATCCCAGGAGTCCCTCCTAGGAAAAGTCTTTTCTCACAGAACAAGACTCAAAACTTCCTTAATGGTGCCTGTTATACCTGCCATGTCAGGGAGATAGGGAGAGTTTAGGGCCTCCCTGGGCTGGAGGTCAGGACGAGTTTTGTTCCTGCACCCTTGGATTTGGCTCCAGGGAACCCTGGGAGAAGGGGAGGTGAGGAGTGGTCCCGGGAAGGCTGGATGGATTCACTGCACCTTGGAGTAGGTGCAGCCCAACGCTGCCTGACCCAGATAGCCGGTCACCAACCATGCTTTTTACTAACTGTTCTACCCTGAGACTGCCTTTTTTTTTTTTTTTTTTTTGTTTATTTACTTTTGAGAGAAAGAGAGCAACAGAGGTGTAAGCATACGAGGGGCAGAGAGAGGAGACATAGAATCCGAAGCAGGCTCCAGACTCCAAGCTGTCAGCATAGAGCCCGATGCGGGGCTCAAACTCACAAACCATGAGATCATGACCTGAGCTGAAGTCGAATGCGTAACCAACTGAGCCACCCACGTCCCCCAAGGGGACTGCCTTTTAACAAAGTTAGTCACAGTTGAGGTGGGTCAGGGGAGTTGACAAACACAGCCCTTCGTTTCCTCTGCCCGCCTGCCAGGATCAAGCCTAGACTGAACTCTTCCTTCTCTAAACTTCCCTCTCTCTGCCTTGCCTTGGGCTCCTTGCCAGAAAAAGAAACGCCCAGGGAAATCTCCCTCTTCCTCTTGGCACCCTTTCTAGAAGTCACCAGGCCTATTTTCCTCTGTGTTGTCCTGATTTCAAACTTTGTCCTTGTGAGCTAAAATAACAGTGGCTAGTGTTGGGAAGTGTGCTTGCTGAATTCTCCTCCCTGCTCCCCCTTCCCCCGTAGACACTTCACACGTATTTTTTCATTTAATATCCAAACCACTCTATGGGGTCCTACTATTAATATTGTTATTATTCAGATCAGGAAACTGAGGCAGAGAGGGACAAAGTTACTTGCCTCCTATGAGTTAAAAGTGATGAAGGGGCGCCTGGGTGGCTTAGTCGGTTAAGCGTCCGACTTTCGCTTAGGTCATGATCTCGCGGTTCGTGGGTTCGAGCCCCGCGTCGGGCTCTGTGCTGACTGCCAGCTCGGAGCCTGGAGCCTGTTTCAGTCTGTGACACCCTCTCTNATGTGTTTTGCTGGTCAGAATCATATTGAATTCTACAGGTATCAGCATGTAATAAAGTTAATTTGAAAGACACTCAGTTAAATGGTATGTAGTCCTGCTTAAAAATGGGAATGAATTAGGGCGCCTGGGTGGCTTAGTCAGTTGAGCGTCTGACTTTCGCTTAGGTCATGATCTCGCGGTTCGTGGTTCAAGCCCCGCGTCGGGCTCTGTGCTGACTGCCAGCTCGGAGCCTGGAGCCTGTTTCAGTCTGTGACACCCTCTCTCTCTGGCCCTCCCCTGCTCACGCTGTCTCTCTCTCTCTCCTAGAAATAAATAAAACATTTAAAAAAAAAAAAAAAAGTGATGGAGCCAGGAAGGAGCCTGGTCAGGGTCATCTGACTATGGACCCTGACCTACTCTTTCCCCAGCACTTGCAGATCCCAGAGACTGAGTGCCCAGGCATTTCCCCTCCCCACTCAGGTCCTGCCCTCCAGGTTACTGCATTCTCCCTGCAGCAGAAATCTCAGCCTGTCCTCAACTAGGAGGTGGACTTCAGAGAGCCCTGCAAGGCAGGATGCTGGTAGAGTTTAGAAAGAGAGGCTGCTCCCTTCCTCCTGGGATGATCAGCTCAGCTCCAGGTCAGTCCCTCTGTGTGTTACTAGGATCATGGGATCCCTCCTAAACTGGGGGATTTACTAAGAAAGCTCATGCTTTCCCAGTTGTACCTGACTCAGGTTTACTGCCCCACAGGGGCACTTAGGTTTTACAGGGCTCTACAGCAAATCCCTTGTTGACAAAGACAGGTTCCCAGAAGTCCTAGGGCAGAATGCAGTGGGCTTGGTGCACAGCTACTTTTGTGGGAACCCTGGGGTCCCCTGTTGGTACTCCCCAGAGCCTAGGTTCATGGCCATCTTGCTTGGGTTGGTCCCAGAGAGGAGATGTACCTTAAAGTGGGCCTAGGAAGCCAGCAGGGTTCTGGCCCTCAGGGGTGACTGTGCCTGCATGTGGATTCCGCTTGTCCTACAGCACCCCCTCCTGGAGGAAGGCAGCATCACCTCCCAGGTCCTGTTACCTAAATGTCAGGATCTAGTCAGAGTCAATTTTTTCCAAGCTTCTGAAAATGGAGTTCATTTTTCCTCTCTGACGGCAACCAGAAAAGAACTTTCTTTTTTCTTTTTATTCTTTTATGTTTTCTCCTTTATTTGCATTTATTTTCTGCATGGATTGTTGCATATTCCCGGGCTATGAGTTTTTTTTGTCTCTTCAGTTTCTTCTGGGAGATCTTTTTCTTCTGTGCAACTTCCTCTTCTGGTTTAGGAACAATCTTTTTTTTTCCTGTAAGGATCATCTCAGTGTGACAGGGAGAGCTCTTGTATGGATTAATCCAACCACAACCCCTGTAAGTTCTATGCCACATCCTGGGCGGGGGTGTTCACCTGGATGTGCTCAATGACCAGAGAATCTACATCTAAAACCTTAAGTTCAGTATTACTCTCTGCATTTTTAAGCATGTGCAATAAAAATTCAGCACTCTTTTTGGGTCCTGTGTCCAGCCCCACTGTATGGCCTAGGCACACCTACCAACTCCACTGTTGTAGCAACGGAATGCCATACATTGCTTCTGCAAAGTGACATCTTTCAGGTACTTGGTGGCTTTTCAGATACGCATACCCTTGATGGCCTGGGCAGTCTCACGAGTGCTCTTTAAGTGAACACAAAGATTTGAACCTCTTGATTTGCATGATTTTTTGTCGGGTTTTCCAGGTCAAGTGAATAACAAACCATTTTCAAAGATCACCTCAGGCCGCTTACAGGAAGAGCCAGAAAAGGACTTTCAAAATAACTTTTGCTTATTTCTCAACCCCCAACCAGATGTAGGCCTCATACTCACCCAATCAGCAGTCTCTTGACCTCCCTGTCCCCATTCTCCCTTCCTCATTCTACCCTTCTCACTGCTGCCCAACTTATCTCTCCAAAATGTTAGGCCAAGATCCCTCCTTGCCTGTACCCCTCTCATCACTCCCAGACTTGCCTAACCTGGTCTCCTGACTTCCATGCCTCTGCTTCAGCCATGCTAAACGGCCCTCCTGTGTGAGGCTGACATCTTCCATACTAGCAAGGCTTTGTGTCTGGTGTATCCCCTGCTTAGAAGGCCACTCGAATCTCCTTTAAGAGTCAGCTGAAGGGGCACCTGGGTGGCTCAGTCGGTTAAGCATCTGACTTCACCTCTTGCAGTTTGTGGGTTCTGGTCCCTCATCGGGCTCTATGCTGTCAGCTCAGAGCCTGGAGCCTGCTTCAGATTCTGTGTCTCCCTCTCTGTCTGCCCCTCACCCTCAATCTCTCTCAAAATAAAGACATAAAAACTTTCTAGGAGTCAGCTGAAGGGCTGCCTCTTCATGGCTTCCTTGGGTGAAACGGTAGTCCCAATGCCCACCCCCACCCCAAGGTCCCACATCCTTGGTCCTCTTCTCTTCTGTGATACTTGTCTCCTTGCATCGGGGAAACTCAGCATTTTCCCCTTAGAATGAGCTTCTAGGAACAATAGTAGTTACTTGTTCCTTTGTGTGGCTTCTGTCACCTACCCTGCTTAAACAAACCTATCAGGTAATAGACCTGCAAATATAGATCAGTTCTTTGCTGGTTACTATTTCCTATGTCATCTGTTGGAAGAGAGGAATAGAGCTTACTTGTCAGTGCTGACCTGGGTCAGGCCTTAGCCATAGTTCTCAGGTCCACATATCTGCAGGGTTCAGGAAAGCACACTGCCTCCATGGTGCCCAGGGTGTGATTTCATGCAAGGCTGCTTCTCTCCGGGCCTCTGCTCCCTCAGCCATAAAGTGAGGTAGTCAACTCAGTTATCTTGAGGAGCCCTTTACCTATGAAAAATTCCAGAGAATCCATGCTCATCCCTATGGACAAGATTTGGTCTGCATGGTCCCTGTAGACAGTATCTTTTAGGGTGGTCTAATCACCAGCCAGGGAAATGTGTGGGCAAAAATAATAAATGTCCTGGGGCGCCTGGGTGGCTGAGTTGGTTAAGCATCCGACTTCAGCTCAGGTCATGATCTCACAGTTCATGGGTTTGAGACCCGCGTCGGGCTCTGTGCTGACAGCTCAGAGCCTGGAGCCTGTTTCAAATTCTGTGCCTCCCTCTCTCTCTGACCCTCACCTGCTCATGCTGTCTCTCTCTCTCTCTCTCTCAGAAATAAGTAAAACATTAAAATAATAATAATAATAATAAATGTCCTGACCCCATGACTTGCCTTGTAGCCTTGCTACCAGGCCAGTAAGCTTCCAAGTGACCCCTAAATGTAGAAGCAGCCTAGGATGATGCACATGTTCTTCCTACTTCCATCTGGGCCTATCCCTTCCAATTACCTTGCCAGACCATTATTTGAGGGGCCCTGCACATGGTTCTGGACTTTGGATGGCCTCAGCCTTTCAGAACCTGACCTGTCCTCTGCAACTTCCTTAGACCCCAACCTTGGTTTCCTTTTCTTTGTGCCTTTTATGGGGGCCCTCTGCTAGGTGGGTGCAGTGCAATGATATACGCCCTTGGGAAATTCACACCCTAGTGCAGAGAACAGTTCTAACCCACAACGGCAGTAGTATGTAAATGCTATGACATAGGGCAACACTGGGTGCTGCCTGGCTCACACACTTCTTTTTTTTTTTACAAATAGTTTATTGTCAAATTAGTTTTCACATAACACTCAGTGCTCATCCCCACAAGTGTCCTCCTCCATGCCCAACCCCACTCCCCCCCACATCCATCAGTCCTCAGTTTTTGTCAGCATTCAAGAGTCTCTCATGGTTTGCCACACACTTCTTTACCAAAGAAGTAAAGTGCCCTGAGTCTTCAAGGTAAGAGTGCACTAGTCAAGTGGAGGGGTAAAGGAATGAAGGCATTTTAGGCAGGAGAAGCCCCACATGTAGAGTAAAGGTAAGAAAGATATGGCTGGTCAGGGACTTATGGAAGCTACTGAAAAGTGTTTTGTTTTTTTTCTTTTTAAAGTTTATTTCGAGAGAGAAAGAGAGCGAGCAAGCAGGGGAGGGGCAGTGAGAGAGGCAGAGAGAATCCCAAGTAGGCTCCACACTATCAATACAGAGCCAATGTTGGGCTCAGACTCACAAACCACAAGATCAACCATGAGATTATAACCTGAGCCGAAATCAAAAGTCAGATGCTTAACTGACTGAGCCACCCAGGCACCCCGCCATCAGCAAGTTTTAAGGCATTTGGAACAAGATGCCTGGGGAAGCAACACCATCGGGTTCTGGTGTGTGTGTACCTGGATCAGTGGAGTGGATTGGTTGTGGAAGGGACCACAGGCAGGGAAAGTGGTGAGCTCTCACCTGGGGATAACAGTGTCCCAGGGCAAGAGTGCTGACCATGAGATCTAAAAGGTTCTCAATCTAAAGGGTACATTCACCAGCCTTGATGCCTGATTAGCTTGTAGGAGTCAATGAGCAAAGAACAGGATGGGCTCTGGGGTGACACCTAGGATTTGGGCTTGAACAATTGTGTAGATGAGACACAGGAGGGAAAGCAGATTGGAGGGAGGAGAAATTATTCATTTAATTTGAAATTCTTTATGTTTAAGGTATCTGAGGGGCATTCAGGAGGACCAGGAGGTGGCAGGATATGAGGGTTTCCAAAATGGCCAAACTGGTTATCCAGTAGCTTGGCTGCAGGCCTCCAGGAGAACATTCACATCCACCACCACCCCCTGGCTGCTAGGAAAAGGTCACAGATACCTTTGTTGGCAGGGCCACTCCGGAAGCAAAGTCTGGTCCAGCTCTAATTCCCAGTATGTGGAAAGCATTCCAAAGACATCACTCTTGGGGCAGGCAAATGAACTCTGACATTTCAGTGGGAGATCCCAAGTATTGGTCCCCTTGAAGTCAGACAAAATGCAGGCCCCTTCCCTGCATGACAGGGAGCAAAGCCAAGCACGTGCTTCCTGTGACCTGACAGTCAAGTTCTTGGGTGATCCAGTTGACCAATGAGGCTTCAAACCCTGCACCCACCTTCCCAGGCTCTCTTCAGCCATCTAATTTGGGAAATCATGAAGTCTGAGAAAAGGAAAAATGTTTATTTTCAGCAAATCCAAGGCCCCAAGTAGGGAGAAGGGCCAAAATTTCCCCCTCCTCCTGAGGGCTTAGGCTGCTGCTCTGGTTCAGGCTTGGGAAAAGGGGAGCCTCCAGTGGAGGCAGAAAAGTCACTTGTACTGAGGAGAGAGTGGAGGTACAAGTGGGGCAGCACAAACACTCAGCATCTTGTCGATGTCCACTTGGGTTGACTTATCCACCTCAGCCTTAAGGCAGCCGCTGACTCCCAACCTGGGCAAGCACCCTGGCTCTTCTCCAACCTCCTCTCCCAGGGGAACGAGAGCATGGGTGGGGGACACGAATGTACTGGGGCAGGGCAGAGTGAGGCCTGACCCCAGCTCACCTGCCACGGGCAGCAAAGCCTGCAGTTGCTCCACACCTGCCTCCTCAGGGACCAGGGCCAACTCCAACTCAGGCTCCACATCCGCCTCAGCCTCCCTGTCGCCCTCCCCTGCCTCATTCAGCTCAGGATTGCAATAGTTGATGTACTGGTACAGGGGCCGCAGGCGCTGGGCCTTTCCTGCAAAGACCCGTGGCAGGGCAGGGGCTGGAGCACCAAGCTGTGCCATCTCAGGGGTCCCATCAGGCAGGAGAAAAAGGGAGGGCCCAGGGGCTGACACTCACGTTCCAGCCCCAAGGTCTCTGAAGGTGCAGACACTGTGCTGGCCATAGCTGGGAGCACTGGAGCTCCCAGACTCTTGCGCTTCTTGGCTTTTTTGTGCTGTTTAGCAGATGGCGAGGGCTCACTCTGGCTACCTTCTGACTCCTCCTTCTGCAGTGGCAGCCCCTGTGCCATCTCAGCTTCAGCCTTGGGATGGGCTTGGTGGCCACGCCCGGGGAGGCTGGGGGACAGGAGGCCTAAGGAACCAGCCTCCAGCTTTGGCTCCTGTGCCCTGACCATAGGGAATAACCCTGCCTATTCTTGAAAGGCCCAGATTCTTGTCCCTTTTGTGGTCTGTGAGGCTCTGGGCTGGGCAGGGAACCAAAGCTCATGCGAGCTTAGTACCCTTCAAGGCCTGAGACCCCTCCTCTGGATGCTTCCTATGCCAGGGCTCCTCAGGTTTAGCCAACTGAGCCACCCAGGCAATCCTCTGCCAGGGCCCCTCAGGGACAGAGGGAGTGAGGAGTGACGGCGGTGGCAGGAGATAAGGATGCACTGTGTAAGAGTGCAGGATTTAGGGATCCTGCTAGGGTGTGAGCCCAACCTCCCCACCAGCCCTATAGCTCCTTCCCTCTGAAAGCCCCCCTCACTTGACTGGCTTCCTCTTCGGACCGTGACTGGGCCTCACAATGGAGGCTGTAGGCCTGGGCGGGCCTCTCTCCTCTAGTGACTCCACCTCTGGCTTGAGCCTCTCTTCCTCCTGCTTGAGTCGTTCCTCCTGGAGCTCTGGCTCTGAGACTGGGCCTGTTGGGCACCTGTCTTCACCCAGAGTCCGGCAGGCCTCATAGTCTGCTACCAGGCACTGGTCTGCCATCACTGTACCCTAAAAGTGACACATAGGTAAATGGTCACCAGGCAAAGGATACAGGGATCAGTCATAAGTCACCCAACATTAAATACCAAATGCGGATGAAGGGCACCAGCCCATGCCCCTCCCCGCCTGTGGAGTTTGTCCTGGCAGTTAGGGGGCCTCGCACAAAGTTTGGCCTCCTAGAGCGCCGAGGACATGCTCTTGGAGACTACACAGCCTGATGGTCACCTCAGAGCTCTGAGCGTGGCTACCAGGAGACTCCGCGAGTTGTACCGGCCCGGCGGCCCTCCTCTCCTGGGACCCTGGCCGCCTCTCGGCCCCTGCTGAGGCCATGGCTGCGCAGGGTCAGTACCTCCTCGACGGCTGCTTGCGGGGAGCGGGGCCAAGGGACCGGACTTATGGACCTGGCGCTGATCCCAGAGACCGGCCGGGCGGCGAGGGCAGGTGGGTGAGAAAGGTACCTGACCGTGGCTCTGCTCACCCCACCCCCAAGTTGGAACTACAAGCCCCAGAAGGCTTTGCGCCAGGGGGGCCTTGGCCCCAGACCTCAGGGACGGAAATTATTGTTGCCCGGCAACAGCAAGCCCGTCGGGTTGCAGCAGCCGGCGGCAAAACTGCTCTGGTGAGCCCCTAGTCGGAGTGCCGAGCGGAAGGGGTCGGGAACGAAGCAGGGAAGTGAGTTAGGAGCGGAGGCGTCGAGGGCTGGCGGGGTCAGACGGCGCGGCAGGGACCAGGAATAGAGGGCACCGTTGGGGACAGGGTCTGGGTCCAGAATCCGGGAGGAGGCACGGGGCTGAGAATGGGGCCGGGGGCCGGAAATGTGCAGCCCAGCAGGCCTAGGTACGCCGTTGCAGGAGGCGAAAGCAGTATGTGCGAGGGCCCGTCCCGCATCTCGGGGCCAATCCCCCCAGATCCTACACTCTGCCCTGACTACTACCGGCGGCCGGCCTCAGGTGAGTTAGGGGGTGGCACCGCTGGGTGAAGCCTGAGTGAGGGTCGGGCTCTGATCCACCACTGAGCCCCGCGCTCGGCCCCATTTGGCTTCTCAGCACAAGGACGCCTTGAGGGAAACGCGCTGAAGCTGGACTTGCTCACTTCGGACCTCGACTTGGATGCCACCCCTCTGCGCGGTCCCCGCATAGGTCCTGGAGCCAGAGAGATCCTGGACCGTGGTAGGCATGGCGTTGGAGGAGTGCTGCTGCAATTCGGGGGCATCTCCCTAGGCCCAGGGGCCTCTTCCAAGAGTAAGTTCGGATAGAAGCGACAACGAGAGTACGATGAGGTCAACTCTGAGATCAAAAGCGTTGCTTTTCCTTGCTAGATCTGGGCTCAGGGTTTGCCTTTCTTGAGTGTCAGTTTCCCCAACTATAAAAGATGCCGGAAATGCACTACTTCCTCAAAGGAGAGGACTGAATGCAGTAGTCCCTGGGAAACCCTAGCTCAGCTTAATGAGTTCATGCATCAGCAAAACGTGGTCTGTTGAGTGCCTACTGTGGGCCCTCCTTATAGGTGCTAGGAAAACAGTAAACAAGTAAAGAGATAGCTGTGATATACAAGATGATTAATGATCTACTTCACAATAAGAATGTAGAAAATAATCAAGAACAGTAGAAGGTAATGACTATGTCAGGAAGGGAACAAAGTGATGAGGTAGAGCATGTGTATACTATTTTAGATGGAGAGGTCAGGGAGATCTTTCTGTAGGAGGCAGGGTGGTGGTTGTTGGATCTCATGGGCTATATGTAGGGCAGAGTCCGGCAACATTTTTTTTCCCCAGGGAAGGGCCCTAAAGACCATGAGAAGGAGAACCTGAAGCGGATCAGAGAGATCCAGAAGCGCTTCCGTGAGCAGGAGCGCAGCCGGGAGCAGGGCCAGCCCAGGCCCCTGAAGGCTCTGTGGCGCTCGCCCAAATATGACAAAGTGGAGTCCCGGGTCAAGGCCCAGCTGCAGGTACCTGTCTTGGAGAGCCAGAAGTATTGTTTATCTTGTGGACCGACAAGCAGTTATACTCTGATATGAGTCATGGGGATGAAAATCACAGGGGACTAGGGAAACAGAGGCTGAGAGATAGCTGGTTCTGCTGCAGAGTCAGGCCGGGGGGGCTTCCTCAGAAGTGGTGATGGCTTGGGTGATCCTGAGGGGCAAGTGGCAATTAGGCAAGGGGAGAATTGAAGAGAACCATTCTAGTGAGATGGAACCTCACAGATAGAAGTCCTAAGACCAGAGGGAGGATGCATAGTGGGATGTTGGGGTCAGGTCACTGTGACAGGAGAAGAGCATGAGGTTAAGCTAAGAAGTCAGCTGGACCCACATCATTAAAAAGAAACAAAAAACAAAAAACCAAAACCAGAAAAACATTTTTCAACCTTTGTTTCTAAAGGCAGTGAGAAGGGCAGGGGCAGGGGTATGGTGGAAGGATTGTCTTGGGTAGATAGTAATACCATTTCTCCATCCAGGGTTCTCAGAAGGAGGAGCAGAATTGAGAGAAGAGACAATAAGGTCATATGCAAATTCGTTGAAGCTGAAGCATTTGTGGGACTCCCAGGGGGTAGGAGTGTGTCCAGGACGCAGATGGAGAGTCAGGTCTGGATCTGAGGAGTGAGACCCAGGGAGGATGGGGCTGAGGACAGTGAGACCAGGGAAGTGACCCTGGATTTAATGGCTGTGAGTGACCTTGGTGGGGACAGAGCCAGGAGGCTTGGCCAGGAAAGAGAGAAAAAGGGAACGGTAGCCAAAGCCAGGACTGAGGTAGAAGGAGGAGTGATCTGTTGTTTTCTTAAAGATGTGAGAGACACACATATTTAAATGTTCATGGATAGAAGTGCTTCTTCAAGAGGGAGGAGGCCAGTAGGGTTAGATACAGAGAAATATCCTCACAGGCAGAAGGAACCGAAGCTCAGTTGTATGGCTGGCTTAAGACTCTGACCTCACCCTGGCTCGTTCCTCTGCTATGCCCTACCCTCCAGGAGCCCAGCCCCGCCTCTGGAACAGAGCCCACCCACTTCCTTCGAGCACACTCCCGCTGCGGCCCTGGGCTCCCACCTCCCCGAGCCCCCAGTCCTCAGCTAAACCCACCAGGCCCCGATGCTAAGGTAAGAGGATGTATGGGGGTCAGGAGGTAGGGCAGGGATCCCGAGGGGTTCAGCAGCGTCACCCAGTACTGTCTGCCCCATCATGCTTGCCATGTCCTGCAGGAGCCAGGCCTGGGTGTGGACTTCATTAGCCACAATGCCCGCACTGCCAAGAGGGCTCCCCAGCGGCATTCCCGCTCACTGCAGGTCCTGGCACAAGTGCTGGAGCAGCAACGGCAAGCCCAAGAGCACTACAACACCACGCAGAAAGGCCACGTGCCCCATTAGTAGGTCCCACTGCCCAACACCCAGGGTGAGGGATGCCTATCGAGGGTGGGAGACAACCTACACCCTGGGACCATCGACTCTGAGCCTGTGCATCCACAGCTTGTTGCAACGCAGGGATCTGTGGCGGCGGGAGGCTGAGGCCCGCCAGCATAGCCAGCCGGACCCTGCCGTGCCCCCTGGTCACACTTGCATGCCTGAGAACCAGCGGCTGGAGACACTGAGCAATCTGCTCCAGAGTGAGTCCATGGACAAGGGGTAGGGGGTAGTGGATGAGGAACCCACTGGGGACCACGCACCCCTGCCCATTCTTCCTGGGTCCCTTATAGGCCAAAACCAATTGTTACGTGAGCTGGTGCTGCTGCCTGCTGGAGCAGACTCACTGCGGGCCCAGGGCCACCGTGCTGAGCTCGACCGGAAGCTGGTGCAGGTAGAGGAGGCCATCAAGATCTTTTCCCGCCCCAAGGTCTTTGTGAAGATGGATGCCTGACCCCTTTTATGGGGGCACTTATGGGGGTCCTCAATGAGGATTACCACACAGTTGCAGAGGGCAGGATCAGGCCCCATCATAGAATTGGAGTCCAAAGACAGGAGCAGTGGGGTGGGCAGTATCCCCAGAGGACTCTTCCCAGCCACTGGTGGCTGTAGAAGAGCCAGCCCAGCCTCTTAATCCCTTTGTCAAAATTAAACCTTTTGTACACAGTGGGGTTTGTTTCTATAAAAGCTTTTCTTCTCCTTGTGTCCCTCCTGCTGCTCAACTACAAGAAAGTCTCTCTGTTGCCCTGAACCCTCCTGCCTCATGTCCAGGGCAGAAGGCAAAATTGTTAGACTGTGGAGGATGTTAGGGCCGGGACACAGAAAGACCATGACTGTATTTGTAGAAAACCTTTAATGTTCCCCCAGAGTAAGAGGCCCCTGTGAGCAAGCTAAAACCCCCCACTGAGGAAGTCCCTGCTATGTCTCAGCAGCCTGGAGTGGCAAGGGGCTGCATCCTTGCCTGTCAGAGGCTGAAGCCACTACCATCTCCTCGCATGCTACTTCCCCAGCCAGCGCTGGCCTGCTCTTGATCCAGGGAGGGCAGAGAGCTGCGGGCACTGGGAAGTAGGCGGCTCTGGCGCAGGTCCCAGCATGGAGGCCCTTGAGACAGCCCATTGGAACAAGGAGGCTGGCGGTTCTCAATGACCAGATCACTGCTGTCATCATCACTTTCGGCCTCAGCAGGCCCAGGCCCAGCAGAGGAAGGCCCTGACAGACGACCAGAAGCCCCACGCACCACATTATTGCGCTGATTGGCTGGCTTGACAGTGACAATGAGGTTGTGGCTGTTGGCGACCATCATGTCTGTCACTTGGTCCAAGGTCTTCCCAGCGACCTCAATACCATTGACCTCAAGGATCTCATCACTGACTGCCAGCAGCCCTGTACTCTCAGCCAGGCCCCCTCGTACCAGGCGGGAGATGAAGATGCCTGGAACCCGTTCCAGGCCCTGGGGAGCGACACGTACACTCATGCCATCTCGGATGTAGAAACCCAAGGGGCGGTCAGAGCCATGCTTGTGCAGCCGCACCCGTCGGTGGGTCTCAGGCAGTAGGTCCACATCTATGACTGAAGAAACCTGGCGGAAATCTTGAGGCAGGCTAATTAGCAGCGGTGGCCGGGTGCGCAGGGGTGCCACTGGCCGAAGTAGAAGCCCTTTCTTGCGCCGTTGCAGAGAGTTGGAGGCAAAGGCCAGGCCACTGGAGTCGGCTTCTGCTGCAGGAGAGGGAGGGCGGCACTGAGATCAGAGACCCTGCTCTCTCACTTCCCCCTTGGGGAAATGGGCACTGTAGCTATTTCCTACCACTTGGAGGTCAGGGTAAGGGCAGGGACTGCGGAGGGTGAAGGAAGCCTGGATGCCCCGGGCATGGACTAACCCTTGTAGACCTGCCCTGCTGTCCTACCCCACAGAGGCTGCCCACTGTAACCCATCCTCCTCACCCCGCTTCTGTACTAGCAGGCGCAGCGGTGGGGGCCCGCTGGCCAGGGCCCGGTGCAGGCTGTCGTCGTTGGTGAGGGGCAGTAGGTCGCCGTGAGCATCTGTGTAGCCAAGCAGCACGTCCAGGCCCGGGATCTGGTGCACTGCACGCAGCAACCGCGAAAATTCTTGGAAGCCACTCACCGAAGCGCGGGGCAGCGCAAAGCGTCGGAACTCAGCATCAAACTGGAGGCAAGGGATGGGTGAGAGGAGAGGTCAGCACGGAGCCCGTGCCCTTTCCCACCACTGGTCCGAGGGTGTTCGAGGTCGGAAAGGGCTGTCGCAACAGCTGCAGCCTTGTGCCCAGACCTCAGCTCCAGTACAAGGGACGCTGTCCAAGGTCTTCTCCCCGCCCTCCAGGTACCAAGGCCACAGAGGGACTCTAGAAGCCGGCAGTGGAAAGGAGGATAGATGGAGAAAAAAGAGAGGAAAAGCCGGAGAATGGGACATGAACGATGGAGGCGAGAAAAAGGTGGTGGGGACTAAGGAGCCAGGAAAAGGGAGAATAAGGGAATTGGAAGCGCCTAGGGCCGAGGCCGGAGCCAGGGCCAGAGGGGCCCTTACTTTGCTCTTCACCTCGACGATGTTGTCGGGACTGCGCGCCGGAGTCCTCTGCGGCCTGGCCATGGTGGGGCCGGGCGGGCTGGGGACGGTGCCCCAGGCGGCCCGCGGAGGCGCAGGTGCACAGCCCCAGCCGGCTGGCCCGTGCTGCCCCGCCCCTGGCGGTAGCACTCGCCCCGCCCTCCCATCCTGACCATGACGTCAAGGGGGCAGCGACTGAGAGTGGAACGTAGAGTCCACGTTTCCTAGGAAACGGACAAGGGGGTGGAGGCGTCTTCTTTTGCTCTTACGTCATTACGCTACGGTGCGCAAGTCTCTGGAGCCTGGGGGCGGGGCCTGGCTAATCAGAGGAAACGGGTGAGGGAAGTAAAATTTATTGAGTGTAGTCTGTACTGTTACTTCTCCTTGCTTTACAAGACTGCATGTTTTAGATAAGGAAACTGAGCCATAATAAATATATGCTGAACACCTCGGTTCACAAGGTGTTGAAGTGGCTTTGAGCCAACTGGCTTGACCACTCCTGGCCGCAGCCTCAAGCCTCAGATTCCTCCCTCTCCATTTGAGCCATCCTAGCCGGTAGAACAGAAGTCTTGACGAATGGCCCAAACGCCGGGCCGCTGCTCGGAGATACCCTGGTGAGACCAAGCAGATTGTCATACGTTTTACCCAACAGTCTGCACGCAAATTCTCGAACAACACGGGCTTGTGCGCACGCGCGGGCACGCACTTGGGCGGGGCCTCGACCTTAGGTCCCGCCCAGCCGCGGTCCGCTTCCTCTTCCGACGAGAGGCGGGGTCGCGACGTCCGCGGGAAACACAGGCTGGAGGTTCCCGGCTCGGTGCCGCCCCGGGAATGGCAGGCTCGGGGAGCTTGGTCCTGCGGCCCTGGATTCGAGAGCTGGTCCTGGGGTCAGGTGCACTCTCAAGTCCGCAGGCGGGGCAGCTGCTCGAGGTGAGCCTCCCTCCCACACCCTTTTCACGGCTCAGAGACCAGGGCAGGGAGGGCCCGAGGGCGGTGGGATTGATGCCGGTCGACGCCGTCAGGTGCTACGAGAGGTCGAGGCTTCGGGCCCGTCCCGAGCCCGTGAATCGTCTGATATCGCGGCCGCACTGCTTGTGTCTGACGGGACCCACAGTGTCCGGTGCTTAATGACGTGGGAAGCCCTGGACGCCTCGAATTGGTGAGAGAGGAGACGCAGGGTCGGGGGAAATCGGAGTCTAGGGGGAGAGCGCGAGGCGGAGGTGGGCGGGCCTCAGGCGGGCTGGGCTGTGTTCCAACGGGTTATGGCGGCTAGTGTTGTGCTTGCCGCAGGGAGGAGAAGGAGTTCGGCTTCCGAGGGGCAGAAGGCCGGCTGATGCTACTGCAGGATTGCGGGGTCCGCATCCAAGTCCCCGAGGGCGGCGCGGTGAGTTGTGAGGCTGGTTTGGGTGGGTTAATGAGCCTGACTCTTTGTGACAACTCCTAAGCCTCGTCCCTGAACTCAATCCTTCAGCCGGCGGAGTTCTACCTTCAGGTGAACCAATTTAGCCTGCTACCCATCGAGCAGCCCCGGGAACGGGTGATTGGTTGGTAAGTGTTGCCTCCACCCATCAGCTGTTCTCCCTACTCAGGCCTCGCTGCTGTTGATGTTGATCTTTTGGACGGCTTAGGCGGCTGGTAACCACTTTGCCTACCACCCTCCTTTTTCCCTCCAGCAACCAGGACCCGGATGTGCAGAAAAAGCTCTGTGACTGTCTGGAGTGAGTATAGGGTTGGGCTCTGGGGCCAAGTGTGGCCCTGTCAGGGGATGGCAAATTTGTGTAGACAGGCCTCAGGATTGTTCCTCAGGCTTGTCCTCTCTGTTTCTATAGGGAGCATCTTTCAGAGTCCGTCTCCCCCAGTGCAGGTACTTAATAGGGGTTGACCAGTGACCCTAACTCCCTGACCATTACCTCTTGCTTCTTTAGTAAGCTCTTCCGCCTGCCCACCCTACCTTTACTCCTCCTTAAGTTTTGGCCCATCTTCTGGTCCCCTGCCCTCAGGCCTTTCACTGTCCCAACTTCTGGATGAGGTGCAGGAGGACCAGGAGCATCGGGGGGCATTAGTGCACCTGGCTGAGAGCTGTCTGACACTGGCAGGCGCTTACACAGCACCCCCTCTTACCCGCTGGGCCTCCTCCCACCATAGGACCACGGTCAGTCTGGGCCTCCCCTTGGGTAATGTCAGGGCGAGGAATTGGGCAAGGGCTAGGCTGAGAGTTTATGCCCCACAGGGAGGAGAAGCTGTGTACACTGTCCCCAGCTCATGGCTGCACATCTCTGAGAATGACCAGCGAGTTCTGACTTCTCTAGGCCCAGGTCAGAGGATGCAGGGTAAGGAGGACTGGAGGTCAAGATGGGAGTACCTGGGGACCCAGTGCCTACAGTGCTAATAAGCTCCCCTTGACCCTCAGGCCCTGAGTTGCCCCCACCAGATCCAGCTTTGGAAGACCTATCACTGACCCTGATCTCTTCTTCTTCATCTACGTCTTCAGGTAAGGTGCTGCTCAGGCCACACTCACTGCTGTTAGCCAGGTTCCCAGCCTGCTGCAGAAGGTTGCACAGCCAGGTGGGGGGTGACCACAATCCCTGTAGGCCTGCCTAAGCTCACGAGCCACTGAGCTGAGAGGTCTGTGCCCACAGTCGGTGCCCTCCTTTCTAGGAACCCCTGCTTTACCTGGCCACCTGTCCTCTGAGGAAAGCGGTGCCAGCATCAGCCTTCTGCCTGCCCTGTCCTTGGTTGCTTCAGACCCAATGCAAAAGGGCAGCTCCCAGGCTGTGCCGGCCATCTGTTCAAACCCTGGCCCCCTGCCCCCTAGTTCCATACACCCTTGCCATGGACCCAGCTCCCCCCTCCTGAGCTGCACACCAAGTCTCTCACCCCTTGGTCATGTACCCAGTCCACATCAGGCCATTGTGACCAGGGCCCAGAAACCTAGCTTGGAGTTCAAGGAGCTAGGATTGCCCCCCAAGAACTGGCAGCAGTCTCCAAGGACAAAAACCACCATGGGAGCCTTGGAGTCCAGCCCTGTTTGGGTGAGCATAGTCTCTCTTTAACTGGATAGTAGAATGGGATGGGTCTTGGGTGGAGTGGGGATGGGGAGTAGCCTTAGATGGGGTTAGGGGTCCTTGTAGGCCCCTCTCCAGATACCACACCACTCTTAGGACCCTCCAAAGAAGCATCGTGATGGTTCTGCCTTCCAATATGAGTATGAGCCACCCTGCACCTCCCTCTGTGCCCAGGTCCAAGCTGTCAGGTGAGTGTGTGGGGCTGCCCCCACTCTTTTAACCACTAGGCCCAATCTCCATTGACCTACAGCCATTGTTCTCTTCCCAGGCTCCCTCCCCAGCTTGTGGCCTGGGCCTTGCACTTTCTGATGGAGCCACAGCTGGAATCTGAGCTCACCCGGGTGTGAGGAGTCAAGTGAACAAGTGGGAAGACGTGTGCACACAGGTCCATGACTGGGGATAGACCAATAGTGCTCCACACTGCTTCCTTTGAGTTTTTTAATAAAATAATCTCATGCGGCAGGAAAAGGAGAGGGTCAGGGGTTGGGCCCGCCGCCTCTTTGGTCTGTGGCTGGGGAGGGTGGGTTCTGCTCAGGGCTGGAGGGCTCTGTAGGCTGTGGGGGCAGAGGTTGGGCTCCAAGGCCGGGTCCTGCAAGAGAAGGAGGAAGGGAGAGGAGGGATCAGGACTGGACTGAGCAGTCCTGCCACCTCCCAGCTGGCCCTAGCTTCCTCTCACCTAGGCTTGGAGATGAGGGTGCTTCAAGCTTTGGCCTCCGCTTGAGAACAGGGGAACGCTGCAGCCGCAGGGGCCGTTCTGAAAGATACAGAAACACTTGGCAGGGGAGGGGGAGGAGGTTACGATGGGCTTGCTGCCTGTCCCCAAGCCTTCTTTCCCACCGCCAGTGTGTGTGCATAAGCACACCCTGTTGCCTTCTGAGGCCCTCGCTTCCCCTGCATCCTCCCATCCCTGGCAAAAGCTATTCTCCTGGAGGTGGAGCCAGGGCTACCAGGAAGGGCTGGTCAGACCCTTGCTCCTAGCCTTCTGGCTCCCTAATTTCTCAACCCCTTACACCACTGGGCCCCCCTCCCCCTCTCCTCCTGCACTCAGGCACACAGGGAGGTGTCCCCCCTCACCAGCAGGGGCCTGGAGCTGGTCCTCATGCACAGATACTGCTCGTCGCCCTGCCGAGAGAGGCCTCGGCCTCAGCTGACCATCTGGGGGAAGCCAAGTATCAGGGTATCAGGGTATGGTCTCAACAGCTGTCCCCACTCCAGCCCTTGCCTCCCCCTCCACCGTCAGGGTCCCCAGCCCAGTATTGGGGGGGGGGGGGCTAGGTGCCTGTTTACCTTCATTCCTAGGGCCCAAGCAAGGGTCCTCCGGGAGGCCCAGACTGTCTGGGGAAGGGCTGGTTCTTCGTGGGCTGGGACAAGGGGAGGGGGGGCCTGGACCATCCTGTTGTCCCCAACCACGGCCCTGCAGCTCTGCATTCAGCTGCTGTCCTAGTGTCTTCCAGGTGGTGGACTCAGGACCTTGGCCCCCTGGACCAGGTCTGCACGAGGGGTCTGCAGGGAGAAGGGTATGAGCCTAACCAGTGGTCTCCTGCCTATCTTTGCATGTCCCCCAGCACAGTGGCCCTTACTCACCTGCCGACACGGAGTGGGTGCGGGACTTGATTGAGATGGGAGGGGCCTCTGCAGAACTGTCCATAATGTCACCTGCAAGGTGGGGCTGGAGGTTCAGGCACCAGCTCTTGGGAGTGCGGGGAAGAAAAACCTGGCCTCTTTTCCTCTTCCCCCAGAATAGCAAGTACCTTGGGGACTGTATCTAAGGACAACTCCTTCACCAAGTGCAGGGTCCCACTTACCATCCGAGCCAGCCTTCTTGATCTCTCCATCCTTGCTCTGTAGGAAATAGGGAAGTCGAGCTCAGTTCTGTCCTGCCTTCACTCTAGCCTTGTGCTTGTAACCACCACTAAATGCCCACCAGGAGATGCAGGGATGGATGAAGAGGGATCATGTAACCCACGGGTGGTGAGGAGAGTCTAGAAGTAGCCAGGGAGGAGTTCCTGACACAAGAACGTGGGGCTGAGATGAAAGAAGTGACCAGGACTGAGGCCTTGGTGCAGGGTTAGGAGGCATGGCAGTGTCTTGAAAGGAAGTCCCTGGAGGACTTGCTGTTTCAAATGCAGGTGACAAGGTCAGAGTTCTGTTAGATCTATAGAGAAAGGACCACCCCAGCTCCAGGGAACCAATAGCAGGGGCCAGGACTGAAGCCAAGAAGGAAGAAAGGTGGACTCTGATGACTATTCTGAGGAGGAGGGGGTGGAACTGACAGAGCCGTCTGTGTGTCATGAGCCTCCTTCTGGTCACATATGTCACCCACAGAATGCCACATGTCACCTGCCCCCTCACTTTGCACTTGTGTCCCTCCCAACTTACTTGCTTCCTCTTGCCTTCACTCCCGCTGCCTCTGCTCACACCGATCCTTTGCAGCATCACTTGTACCCGCTGTTCAAAAGATGGGGCCAGCTCTGTGTCTCCCCGCTCCAGGGGCCGCCGCTGAGGACACAGAAGCCCAAGTTGGGAGAGAGCCCACTCCCTCGGTCCTAGGAGACCCCTCACCCCTTGTCACCAGGCCTACCTTGTCAGGTCTGGAGCTCAACGTTTCCTCCTCCTCCTCCTCCTCAGCAGGTAGTAGTATCATCGAATGGGCCTTGTTTTCCCGAGTGTAGCGAGGCCGGCTCCTGCGGCCCGGGTCTGGGCTGCTAGTGGCCCCCTCAGCTCCAGCAGGCTCGTCTCCCCGGCCAGGACGGGATGGTGGCCGCAACAGGTCTCCAAGTGTGGTCTTTCGAGTACGGGGAGCTGCCCCGGGGCTGGTCTCTAGGTCCGGCCGTGGCCCCCGGGTTGAACGAGGCTTCTTGAAGGCAAACAGGGTACCCAGCTTCTTTCGCAGTGTGCGGGGGACAGGGGTGGTACCCCCTTCGTTGGCCGAGTCCTCTTCAGGGACCCAGCTGTGGGAACAGCTAGCAGTGAGTGGCAAGTAAGACGGAACATCCCACCCCCTCCCACCCCCTACAACTGCCCCTCACTCACAGGCGATCCTGCTGGATCAGCCTTTTAGAGAAGAATTCCTCCACGCCTTCATCCACGCGGGCACTGAGCCCATTCCCTTCCTGCGGCAGGGCTGGGGGCACCTGGGGGACACCATAGGGTGAGGACTGAGCACAACCATAAATTCTCTGCATCCTTTGATGAGCAGCCTCGCCTGGGCAACTCCTGCACCTGGGAGTTGGAGTGACCCTAGGAGGCTACTGACAAGCATTCCTGCTGTCCAACTGGTGGGCAGAGGTGGTTTCACATACCCCCCTAACCAGAAGCTGGCCCTGGACACCCACACCCAGCCCACACCTGTTCTTGTCCCATAGAGTATCAACGCCCTAAACCATCCTGTCACCAGCAGGCTAGAACCCACAGGCTTCTGAGTCACGTGTTCCCATTTGCTACCCCCCTCTGCTCCAAACAGCTCCCTGCAGTACCCTCCACCCCCACCCCACCGGGCCTGCTGGCAGCTCAGCGGCTCCTGCTGCTGCGTCAGACCCTCCTGGGGGTACTCAAGCCAACTCCTGCCTGCCTTCTGCCCTGTGTCCACTGCCCTCACAAGTACCCAGCCCACTCATAACATCTCCCCACAAACAGCTACTGGATGTGCAGTAGCTGCAGGATTGTCCCCACAGCCAGGGGGCCCAGGATCTTTCAGTAACCCTGGGAGAGGGAGGGTAAGATGGACACCCTCTTTCTCACACCCATTTGTGCACAGGGCCAACCTAAGATGCAGTCCTAAACTGAGATGTACCCCAAATGAAATCCACACACTCATGACCCTGCATGGGAATGGCCTAGGGAAGGGGTGTCCGGGAATAAGCCAAGATACAGCAGCACGACCCAGTTACTCTTGGGCCCCTTAACAACCCACCCCCTAGCTGCTTCTCTCCTGAGAAGCAAATGAGGCACCGTGACCCCCCAATTCCACCAGCTCTGGAATGGGGGAAGGGTACTCACCTGAGGGCCCCCCGGTGGCGGACGGTGGTGGTGCTGGCGCCGCGGCCGCGGCCGGGCCCGGGTCGGATGGCGCAGGGGGTGCCCAGCGGGTGGTAGGTCCATGCGAGGCAGTGGGCCGGCCTGGGGACCCGGGGTGGCGGGGCTCGGAGAGCCACGGGCAGAAGGCCCCGCCTGCGGCTCCGCATCTTCCCCCGGAGCCGCCAGCTCGGGCTCCGGTTCCTCAGCAGCACCTAAGGGGAGAGCACCAGAAGAGTACCGAGCAGTAAGCCCGGGGAGGAGGTGGTGGCAGCAGCGGCGCTAGGGCGGCGGGGGACCCGCCCAGGGCGCAGGGAGGGGCTCGACTACGCCACCCCCACCTCCCCCACGCCTGCCCCTCCCCCCGCCGCCGCTGTCCGTGGTGCTGAGCGCGGCCCCGAGCGGCGCGGCTTTGCTCTGCCGCCAAGCATGCGCATCCTGGGGGTAGGGAAAGGGGCGGGGGAGGCGAATGGAGAGTGTCTGGATCCTGGTCTGCTCAGGTCCAGCTCCATGCTGACCGTAGCCAACTCCAACCTGCAAGTTGCATGGGGAACCTGGCCTGGCTCAGTCAAGGGTCAGGTAGTTCCTAGGACAAGACTGAATGAATGTGTCCACATGTCTAGGTCCCCAGATCTAATGTAGGACCTTCAGCTCAACCTGGTTAACTCCCTTTCCCCCAGACGCTGACTTACTGTGAGTGGAGAGGACCAGGGGAAGACACTGGCTGGACTCAGGCCATTTCTGTGGAGGATTGTCATGCTGGTGAGGAGGGCAGAAACTCAGAATGGGAACCAGGGGAGTTGCCTCCCTGCTTTCCACACTTCATAGCAAGATGGGGAGATGCAGAGT
The DNA here is from genome assembly GCF_003009895.1 of Hyaena hyaena. Classification (NCBI taxonomy): domain Eukaryota; kingdom Metazoa; phylum Chordata; class Mammalia; order Carnivora; family Hyaenidae; genus Hyaena; species Hyaena hyaena. The sequence continues at coordinate 1,521,866 of NW_024080649.1, read as the reverse complement.
TCTGGAACCACCTACCTTCTGTTCCTCTTCATCCTTCTGCTTCTCCCTCACCTCCTCAGGGAAGAAAAGACCTTCCAATTCCCCAGGCCCAAGGGGGCTGGGCTCACCTCCATCCAGTGCTGGTATGGCAGGAGGCATTGCCACTGTTGCCTGCTGAGCCAGACTCTCCACCTGCAATAAGGCACCCTAAAGATGGGCAGGGACACCCTAAAGATGGGCAGGGACACCTAAAAATGGCCTCAGCCACAGTCCCATCAGTGCTAAGGAAACCCTGAAATATCCCTGGGCCATATGATCCTAGAAAACATTACAGAACCCCTGCAAGGCAGTGGCCAGGTCACTGTGTGTATGTGTGCATGTGCACTCACGCACATGAATGTATGCACAATTCTCCCTCACCAGCCGATCCCGGGCTGCATTCAGCCCCTCCAGAGCCTGAGCCACAATGCTCTCTGCCAAGGTCCCTGTGACTGACAACCGCATATCCCTGAGAGCAACAGAGAGCAAAGATTAGTGTGCTATCCATGCCCAGTCCTGTCTAGTCCAGTCTAGCCCAGTCCCATCCAGCCTACCTGAGCCTAGTGAAGGCATCTTGCAGCAGGTGCTCTGGGAGCAGCTCTGGGAGGCCCCTTGAGCCCACCAGGACTCCCTCTAGCTGCTCCCTCCACCTGGGTCCCTGTAGCATCTGTGGGCAGAGGCTCCTTGTTGTGTCCAATGTGGCCTGAGTGAAATCCTGGGTAAAGATTAGAGCATGGAGGGTGTAGCCTGAAGCTCCAGCCCCCCACAGAACAGTGACTCCAGGGATATCACAGTCAAACCTATGGGATAGGGGTCAAGCCTATATGTGGAGGTGGAGGTGGAACTGGGGCTAGGATACCATCTTACCTGAATGTCTTTACGGCAGACCTCGCCCACCTGTCCCAGGAGACCCTCTAGCTTTTGTCGCAGCTGCCACTGATGACTTGGAGAGCTCCCAGCCTCATACAGAATTGGGAGAATCTGGAGGCCAGAGGAGAAGGAGTTGCAAGTTGACACCTAATTAAGAGGGGGAGGGCCTTTGCAGCAGTGATGGGGAGGGGAGTGCTCACACTGAGAGAGAAGTTGGCATTTTGGATGGCATCCTCAGCCTGGTGCACAGCGGCTTCACCCTGGGGCCCAGCGCCACAGCCCAGTAGCTCCACATGCTCCTGCACTGACTGACACAGTTCATTCACTTCCTGGAGTGGGGTGGGGGCGCGTCAAGAATCAATCCCATTTGTCCCCTCCCGCCCCTCCAGACTCTGTCTCCTTCCCAGGGTATCCAACAAGGTAGGTGAGGTCCTGAAGCCAATCCCATCGGGCCAGTCACTTAGGAAACCTATCTAATCAAGGAGGACAAGCAGTGTCTCCTTTGGTTCATTTTAGGGACTTTATATATATATCCTAAGTGTCCTGAATAGGAAGAAAGGAGCTGTTAGTCATGTCTATGTTTTAGATGCTCAGTCTGTATATCATCTATGTAGAAGACAGACTTATGGGTGGGCAGAAATGGGAGTGAGGTGAGGGGCCTGTGTGGCTCAGTCAGTTAAGCATCCAACTCTTGATTTTGGCTCAGATCATGATCTCATGGTTCATGGGATCACACCCCTAGTCAGGCTCTGCGCTGTCAGATTCTTTCTCTTGGGATTCTCTCTCCCTCAAAAATAAACATTAAAAAAAAAAAAAAAATGGTTGTGAGGAGCCATGGATGAAAGACCAGTGGGAGCAAGAGATAGCTGGGGTGGGGATAAGAAGTAGTGTGTGTGAGGTCTGTGGGGGCTCTAATGTGGCCTGGAGAGACCTGACACTTGGTGAGTGTGGGCATCAGGGAGATTGGGTTCCAGGGTAGAGAAGAGTTTGTGCAAGATGATGAATCTGTAGAATGAAAATCTACACTTGAAAATCTGTGGAATGTGAAGCCCCTGAAGGATGTCTGGGTCAAAATCCCTGGGCTCTAAAGCATGGGATTCAAGAAAAGATAGGTGGAAAGATCTCACAAAGGCAAGGTAGTAGAGGGAGATGAAAGCAGAAAAAAGGCCGCTGAGTTTTGTCCCAGCAGAGGTCAGTGGAGAGGGGACAAAAGCCCTATGAACAGGTAGTCACAGATGAGGCTACAATCACCTGGAAGTGGTAAGGTGGTTAAGGGAGGATTTCAAAATAGCTCCCATCTTGAACAGGAGAGCCTGTTTAAATGCTTTTAAGAGGCATCCAGGGGGGTTTGGGCGAGCTACGAATAAGAGGGACTTGTCCAGGACAGTATAATTCAGGCATCCTAGCCCCAAGAAAGACCCTCAAACTCACAGAGGATCTCAAGTGCCAAAGCTCTTCCCAGTCTTTTCGTCTGTGCCTATTCAAGATTGAGGGAGGGGACACTAACCTGCTCTGAGGGGTCTGAGACCAGACCGGGTGGCTGCAGACAGGAGGAGGTACGATCAGAAGAGGCATGGTCCGCACAGTTATTCCGCAAAAGACAGGCTTGGATCTGGGGACAAGAGATATTGAGAAGTGGTAGGAAGCAGGGCTACCAAGCAGAGCAGGGCAAGGGAGGAGAGGGAGCCATACCTGATGCACTGCACGTGCGGTCATTTCCGGTCGGCTGCGATGTGCCTGGGCCACGTCGTTCAGTGGCAGAGGCATGGCCTTTAGGCTGCGGTTTTGCTCCAGGGCCTGTGCTACGTCCAGCAGGCCCAGAGCAGACGTGTGATTCCGGTCCCAGATCACAGACCTGGGCCAGGCCAGGCTTCAGTCAAGGGCCGAGCTCCACAAGACTCCACCCAACCCGCTGGCCTCGCCTATTCGCCTTGCACACAGGCCACCGCATTTTTTCCTCCACATTCAGCCCCACCCCTTAGCCCAGTAAGCCCCTCCACATCAGCACTCCTCCCCCTCTGACCCCGCCCACCGGAGCCTTGTGTTGACCCGAAGTGCCTTGGCCAGCAACTTGGCGCCAGTGTCCCCCATGGCGTTGCCGCTGATATCCAGCGCCGTCAGGTTTGGATTGGTGCCCAGAGCCCGGAGCAGGACGCTGGAGGCCAGCTTCAGCCGCGACTCAGCCACAGACAGAGACTGTAGGGGCTGGAGTTAAGAAAAGGCCGTTTGGGTTTGGAATCAGCGGTCAGCAAGGAGGGCAAGTTACAGGGTCTGAGAGAGGAGGAGTCACAGAGGTCCATTGCCTGAGGATCCCACACTGTCCCAAGAACTCACACAGTCGTCATCCTGCATGAGCTGGACAATCCGGTGCAGGACGTCGTCCAGGGTCTCCCTGTGGGGCAAGGGCCACGGTTTGGAAGGACCTGGGTGGGGTGGTGGGGTGATGTCTGGGAGGCCCAGGAGTGGGATGGGGGCTCACTTGCACCGGACGTTGAAATTCCTTCCAAGTGCGACATGCCGCAGGGACCGACTCCTTCCGATGGCCAGCACCAGAGTCACCATGTCTGAGCCGAAGCCTAGGGGTGGCTCGGGTCACGCATAAGGCGGGGCTGGGGGTGAGGTGGGAACTGGGTGGGCAGTGGGAGGGTCGGTTTCCGGGCAGCCTCACCATTATCCGCCAGGTCCAGGGAGCTCACTGCGCCGGCGTCGCACACTAAGTCCTGTATCACCTGAGCGCCCGCTGAGCGCAGCTGCAGGTGGAAGGTGAGGCACGCTCAGATCAGTGGCCCCAGGTGCAGAGGCTCAGGCGCCCGCGGGCCGGCGCTCCCCGCCTCGCAGCCCCACTCCGCGTGTGTGCCCACGGCCTGCTCACGTCTCGGGCCGGGCGCTCACCTCACAAGCGCTGAGGTCCAGGTGCAGGTCGCCCGTGTGCGTGTTGAGCGCAAGCCCTTCCAAAAGGGCCCTGGGAGAGGATGTCACGGTAAGTGGCGGGAGCTGGGAAAGAGGGCCCCAGGGCGCGAACGAATACCAAGAAGAAAGCGCCAGGATACGGGAGGTCGAGGGGGCGATAGGAGCGGGGCGAAGCTCTGGGTCCCCGGCCTGGGTGGTGGCCGCACACGCCGGGGCGTAACCCTAGGCAGCGACACTGACCTGAGCGCGTCGGGCGGCAGCTTACAGCCCGCCAGGCACAGGTGCCGAAGCGTCCCCGCGCGGCTGAGGAAGAGTTGGAGCGCGTCGGGCGCAGCCCGGGACTTCCTGGGGTGGGCGAGCGGGAGGAGTGGGCTTCCGGGCGCAGGGAGGCGGCTCCCCGCAGTCTCCCACCCCCGCCCGGACCCGCCCCCCTTACGTGCGGGAGAAGACGTTCCTCGAGGCATCCAGGTGGCTGAGGCAGGTGCAGCAGCCGCCTGCCAGCGCTGCGAAGAGCTGCGGGAGGAGGGTGTGGGCTACACCGGCGGAGGATTGAGCTCCCTGGCTCCCCCCGGCCCCCACGGGTCTACCCTCAGGTCTCGGGCCTGGCCACCTGCCCTACTGATCATCCCCCCACTGACCACCCTCTCACAGTGTCCAGGGCGATGTCGGTGCCCGCGAGATTCAGGAACGTCAGAACATTAGGACGGCTCAGGAAACTATAGAGGCCCTGGTGGGAGGATGGGAGTCAGGGGGTCAAGCATCACCTCATCAAGAGCTTCCTGATTTCCCACAGTCTGCAGCGCCCCCAATCATTGGCCCTAAAGACAGCCACTCACCCCACTGTCCTCCGAGGCCCCCAGCGCCCCAGGGTTCCCGGAAAGGTCCAGGTGGGTCAGGGCAGAGTCAAAAGCCACATTGGAATCCAGGGCCTGGCCCAGAAATCTCATTCCTGTCGTGGAGAGAGTGGCTCAGCAATCAGGTCGATTCACCTCCCCTCCCTGTTCTGACCACACCACCTACCTCGAGGTGTCAACCCTGTCTGCGCTAGGCTGAGTTTCCTCAGTGCTCCAGGACGAAGCTCTAGGTGTTTGCTGAGAGCAGCCATGCCTGGGGAATGGGGGCGGCTGTGTGGCTCTCACATCCTCTAGCACCAGCCCCCCAGGCAGTCCCTTGGCTCAGGCGTACCTCGGTCATCCATCAGGTTCCCCGCCAGGCTAAGCTCCCGGAGGGCAGAGCTCGAGTGCCCTGCCAGTGCTTGGGCCAGTCGCCGGACAAAGTCTCTGGGGACCAGACCCCAGGTGTGAGAATCTGACCCCGGATTCCCATCTCCACCCGAGGCCACTAGCCTCCCAACCCAAGCCCCCAGATTCCTGCCTCCAAGCCCTACCCTTTCCTCCTTACCCCCTCAGGCCACAGTTCTCGAGCACTAGCTCTTCCAGGTGGGATGACTGACTCATCATGTGCAGAATCTGTTCCGAGACCTCAAGGCTCTGAGAACCAGAGTAGGGGCTCAGTGAGCTGCACCCTGGCCACCATACCCTTGGCTCCTCCCTGCCCCTACACTCTCACCAGCTTCATGTCCACACAGGAGAGGCACTGGAACCACAGGTTGTAGGACAGAGCAGCCACACTCAGGGCCAGGTCCCTGAGTGGGAGAAGGGGCAGGGGCAGAGCTCAGGGCCCTCCAGCCAGATCCTAGGCCCACCACCCCCCTCCGTGGAGAGGCTGAGGCCCAGGAATGTGGGTTATGGGATCTCCTTCCCTTCCCAGTCCTGGCAGGCCACACACCGACTGCCCAAATGGCTGAAGTCACCTAGGCTGAAGTGGCGGCAGCCCTGTCGATGGTAGATCGTGTCCACGTCCTGGATGGGAAGAAGGTATCTCCAACTGGCTTTGGGCCATAAGGGGTAGAGGGGACCCAGTGCATGTGGGGGATCAGATGTCTCCAGAGTTCCCCAAGGAGGGCCCTACTCTCACCCACTGAATCTCCTCTCGGAAAGGGAAGCCATTGTAGTCACACAGAGCCTCATATGTCTCCAAGAAGCCACCTGCGGGAGGTGCCAGGGGTGTAATGGGTGAGGAAGAAGAGAAAGACAAAATGTCAGAGATGGAGGAAGATCAGATCCAAGCTGGGTGGTGGCTGTACCTCGAGTGACTGTTCAGTTTGGGGGATGCCCAATCCAGGGCTCTGGGGCTGCAGGATGGGGGGAGGCTGAAAGCTCTCTGTGCCCTTTGCTTGGTCCTTACCACAGGGGCTTCTGGGCACGGTGTCTTCGGAGGGGCTGCTTCTCTCTAGCCGAGCCAGCATGGAGGGGGATGTGGGCTTCCGGAATAGCTTCCTGGAGAGGGGGATAAGGGAGAAGGGGGCAGGGCACCTGTAGCCCCTAGGATGGGAGGCAACCCATTTGTATTATCCAGAGCACCCCCTACTGCCCTCCTTTCTTGCTGGTCCCTTATAGTTGTCTGGCCTCACCCAAGGTTCGAGCGAGGGAAGACCTTCTTGATGGCTGCAGCAATGTGCTGGGCCAGCTGTTCCAGGGCAGCCACACCAGGAAACTCCAGGACCAGCTCAGGCAGAGACTCCAGCTCAAAAGTGACCTGGGGAGGGAGGGCTGCTGGGTTGGGCTCCAAGTGTGGGGTCAGGTGGGAGAGGAGGGGAAGACCAGGCTGCAGGCTGTGGTGGGGTACCAGGTGTCTCACCTGAGGGGGTGTCTCCTGCAGTGCCATGGCCTGGACCTCCAGGTAGCTGAATGTGCAGTCGACCTATGGAGGGCCTGAATCAGCTGGAAACATGGGCCTAGCCCTGCGCTCCTGGGACCCCAGTCCTCTGGGCAGAGCCCATAGGACAACACAGACAACTCAGTGGAGGCAGCCCTCATCAAGGAAGCTGCTGGAGGGCAAGGGGTGAAGGGTGGCGGTCAGCCCGTGGTACTCACTCTCAGGGGGAGGCAAGTGTGGAGCAGGTAGGCTCTCCATCGTAGCAGTGCCTGGGGGAAGAGAGTGTCTGACCCCCTGGGCAGGGCCAGAGACTATCTGCCTGGGCCCCAGTGGCCCTCCCGAGCTCTGCCCCCTGCCATACCAGGACATGACCTCGCTCAGCACCCTCCCGTTCTGGTAGCCAGGTTTTCAGCAGCAGCTCAGCCTCCTTCGGCCACAGGAATCTGGTGATCTCGCCTGTGGAATGGCAGCCTGCTGGGTGACTTTGGTCCCCTCTCCCACTCCGGGAGGTCAACTCGGGCCCATGGTCTGTACCAGGCTTGTGGCCTGAGCTCATCTATGGGCCAGTAAGGAAGGAGTGGAGTGGATGTGGGGGCACCAAACTCTTCCGAGAAGCAGAGAGAACTGCTTGCAGGAGCCCCGGAACGCTGGGTGGGCTTCTGGCTTTGGAGCCAAGTGGGTGGGAAGGGCCGGCGCTTACCTCGCAACTCACAGGATATGCCGTCGGGGGTCTGGGCCATGGGGCCGGGCCGGGCCGGGCCGCCGGGTGGCCCAAAGAACTCCGACAAGAAACAGTAGCGGGCGGGCCCACACACAGGAAGCCTGGGGGCCCTGGCCCGCACTGCAGCCACCTGCTCCTCCTGCAGCGGAAGGTACGCGCGCTGCTTCCTGCCAGGCCGCCCCCAGCCCGGCTCCTCCCCGCCCCGGCCTCCGCGGGACAGGAGGTGTGGGAGGGGTGCAGAGTCCCAGCTGTCCGCTCGCCCAGTCGCGCAGGAACTACTCTGGCAAGGCAGACACAGGGTAGCAGTGGTGTGGCCGGGAGGGTAGTGCGTGTGGCGCGCGCCTCTCGCCGTTCCTAGCCCCCTCCTTCCACCCCGCACCGCAGTCCCTGTCGAGAGCACCAGGGGGCGCTGCCCGCTCGGGGATCCCTAAGGCCCACCCGCATTGGTCCCCTCCAAAACTCAGCTGGGGAGATGGACTAGGGGCGGGCTGGGAGCAGTGCCTATTCAGCAGGGAGCAACGAATGTCTCCCAGTAGCTCTCCCAACATCCGGGTCCTAACCTGAAAGGCCTAATCTGTTGCTCCTAACCTGGAGTATGTGACCCCGTCGGGTAGCCACCAACTTTTTTTTTTTTTAAGTGGTCTGCATGGGGGCTCGAACTCACAACACTGAGAGCAAGAGTCACCTGCTCTACTGACTGAGCGAGCCAGGCGCCCCCGAGATCCACTAACAGAAAAATGCCAGATGGGCTCAGATAACCTTCTCTAGAGTGCAGGGTCCCCAGCTTTCATTAGGTTTGGGCTGGAAGGTGGGGAGTACCTTCATGAGGCAGCCTGAACCCCAAGGACTTCAGGCAGGGGTGAGCAAAGGCTAGGCACATGGAAGTCCTCTTATATGTCTGCGTTCTCTCCTTCCCCCGCGCCCTCCCCTCTGCTAGAGTTTAGGGAGGGGGAAACCACTGAAGGAAAGAAAAGCTAGTGTCTCCAGGGCAGGGAGGAGTTAGTAAGTCATGGCGTGAGGTCCTGCTAACCAGAAGCATGCTGCCCTATGAAAGACCAGGGACCTAATTCACAGGAAAATAATTTTTTTCTTCCATTACAATCCAATTAAACTTCACTTACTAGGAACAACTCTCTGTCCTGCCCACAGGCAGAGATGAAAGAAATCATCTTGAAAGTAGATGAGGGACCCCGAGCAGGGGTCCCTTGGTTTCATTCCCATTTAGCTATACCTCCCCACTTCAGGGCTTGGAGATAAGTGGAAACATCTCCAGTCACCTGATCATCCCACCCCCACTCCACCCCCCTCACCTGACAAAATCTCATCTCTACCAAAGGTGGAGACAAAGTGGCAGTAGAAACTGAACAGTAGCAGCTTAGGCAAAGCCTACCCTCAAGCAAAAGGCCTTTGGTGTGAAAGCACAGGGCTGACTAGGGTTGATGGGAAGACTCAGCAGACGGTGCTGAGTTTCTGCAAAGAGGCAAGGGATAGTCCTACTCTGCCATCTCCCAGTTTGAAGGAAGAGTTTGGGTTAAGATCTAGGATCTTTTAAGACCTTTTAAGACCACATAGAACCCACAAGCTGCCTTAGGGTGAGAACTCAGTAGGTCTCTTGCACTTAACATGGCCAAGTGGTACAAGAATGCTGCTTCTAAAGGCTGACTGCCTGAATTTTTAAGTCCTGACTCCAATTCTTTCCAGCGTTCCACACTAAGTTACTTAACCTTTTTGGACTTCCAGTTCCTGTTTCATAAGCTGGAGCTATTAACTTACCTTGAAGTGTTGGTATAAGGATTAAATGCTTTTTAAGTGCTCACAACAGTGCCTGGCATTCAGTGAATACATCTGCCAGGTCTGCCATGGCAACCCCAGGGCTCCATAATAGAAGACCCACCTCAGTGGGACTTCTCTGTTTAGAATAGACTAGGATAAGAAATACAAGAGAGAATGTCTGCCAAAGGAGACTCTTGAGGCCAGCAACAAACTGGTGGCACCTACCCATCTGATAAGTGCTGTTGGGGTGGGCATGGGCTGCTGAGAGGAAACCAAAAATAGCATGGAGATCAGGGCAGGGGTGCCAGAATAGCCACATACCTCCGTAACTGCTGGTGGTCAGGGCGGCAGTGACAAAACTACCACGCTATTAGGAAAGAAGTGAACACATGGGACTCAGCTCCCAACATGTTGAGTGACTCAGGGAGTGGGGGAAAGGCCCTTCAGCTTGTCTGTGTTCTAGATGGTGTGACACTCCGTGGGCGCTCAGGAAATGCTAAAGCTCACAAGGAAGCATAAGCCCCACCTGCTCCAGCAGCACAGGATGAGGCTGGACCGGGCTGCACCCCCAGGCTTGCCACAAGGCTCCCTTCAGATGTTTTGTTTTTTGTTTTTTTTTTTTAATTTATTTCTAGGAGAGAGAGAGAGACAGCGTGAGCAGGGGAGGGTCAGAGAGAGAGGAAGTCACAGACGGAAACAGACTCCAGGCTCTGAGCTGGCAGTCAGCACAGAGCCCGACGCGGGGCTCGAATCCACGAACCGCGAGATCATGACCTAAGCGAAAGTCGGACGCTTAACCGACTAAGCCACCCAGGCGCCCCATCCCTTCAGATGGTTTTAAAAGGCTAGATCCTGGGGCACCTGGGTGGCTCAGTGGGTTGTTTCTGACGTCGGTTCAGGTCATGATCTCATGGTTCATGAGTTTGAGCCCCATATTGGGCTCATTGGTGTCAGCCTATCAATCAGCGCAGAGCTCGCTTCAGAGCCTCTGTTCCTCTTACTCTGCCCCACCCCTGCTTGCACTAGCTCCAAAATAAATAAATGGTTAAACAACAACGTTAACAACAAAAAAACCCCTCAGTCCTGACCAAAGGCAAGAGAACTCAGGTGCTTGCTGGGCAGCAGGGGGGGGGGGGGGGGGGCAGGCGGAGTGGTGGTGCCAGCCCAGGTGTAGAAAGAGAATATTTTTACTCCAGTACTTGCTATTGGCTTAACAGTGGGGAAGAGCAGACAGGTCAGAGAACTTCCCCATTGAAAGTTCTCTGGTGAGAACTAACTGTTGAGAATTGGCTTCTGTACTTTAATGTTTATATATAAATATAAAAAAATATTTTTAAATGTTTATTTTTGAGCGAGAGCAAGCAGGGCAGGGCAGAGAGAGGAAGACAGAGAATCTGAAGCAGACTCTGAGCTGTCATCTCAGAGCCTGACAGGCTCAAACTCTCAAACCATGAAATCACTACCTGAACTGAAGTTGCAAGTTTAACTGACCCACCCAGGTGCCCCTATTTATGTTTTAAATATAAGGCTCTATGTATATAATGGACTTGCACAAGATACATCACAGGCTATGCAATGAGTTATCACTTTTCAGCTTCTATTCCATCAGAATGTGACTTTTTTTGCCCCCTTTCCATCCCAAACGTACTTTCAACTTTCACACTTTCGACTTGAATGCACACAATGAGAAAAAGCTATGCTGAAAATACAGATAAAGTCCTCACTGTTCTGCAGAGATTTTGTCATAAACACCAAAACTTTAGAAAATTATATGGCCACTGGGACAATTCTGGAAGAGGGTACTCTGGCTCCCACGAGGACTGGCCCACGCATGATAGAGACCCAGTATTCTGACAACTTTTGATCCAAGGAGCATGGTTCAGAGTCTTGAGGCCTCGGATACCGGTTTTCCTGGGAGACTGGTCTACGGAGACGGTACAAGCAGCCAAAGGCCACACACATCTCAACTTTTTTCCTTCTCACTGAAAACCGCTAATTTGGAATTCTGGTTTAAAAGCCCAGTAATTATTGGCTGAAGCTTTTACCTAAAACGGGCTTGCCAAAGCCATCTAACCAGAAATGGCCAGCAGCACCAAGATGATATTTCACTAATGCATCAACTTCCTATTCTGACTTCCTTTCCATCCTGTCTCCTGCAGTGCTTAACGAGCTATACCATCTGAGTCTCTCTCCCTGCAGCCTGACGACTATAGGCATCTCCCCTCCCAAATGAACTTCTCTAGAGCAAACTGGGCCCAGCTTCTGTTGTCCTGTACTTGACAGAGCTCAAGTGAGCCCAGCCCTCAGTGAGCTGAGATCCAGAGCACAGAACTTCCCATGAGCCCCTTCTCTAACACCTGAGGTTATCCCTCTGCCACAGGAACCCACTCCTAAGGTCGATCAGTCCATCCACACCTTGCCACTCACACACACACCTTTGGGGAGTTAAAACCTGTGGCAGGATGCACTCAATCCAACCACTTGCCAAGATCATCTCCTAAGTGCTAGGGAGGAAGTGGCCATCCTGTAGAGCAGAGCTTGCCTCTGAAAGGTGAAGAGGCCTGCAACGCCTGAGGCCACGCACGTGGACCCTGTGGGGGCCCCAGCAGGCAGAGATCACACATGATGGAGTATCTGGAGCACTTGTTAATCCGTTATGATTTATTAGCTGTACAGCAGTAGATCCTCCTCCCCAGCTTTCAACCCCATTACATATTTTATTACAGGTCTCATGTTGGTGTCCTAAAATAATGAAAAATATCACACAGTACAGCTAAGTACAAAATGCATCAACCTAGAGTCTGATAGCTAACTGATGGCTCTTTTAAAAGCAATACACAGAAGAAAAAAGTGTTTGAAATCAGCAAGACTGAGGCTCTCTAAAAACACATTTTAAACATGTGACAGTTCATGTGCAAGAATCACTTTTTAGTTGGTTTTGTTTCACATTATTATTATTTTTTCCAGATCCAAAGTTTAAATTACTTGACCTAGTGAAATTTTCTGGCCCAGCTTTTAGGGGCTGCTGTGACCCACTCATAATCATCCTTCTGCTTTAACAGAGGAGTTGTAAAACACAAAATTCAGCTACAAACAGAGCAAAGAAAATGTAGATGGGAAATCATAACTGAAAGTTAATTGTACAAGGTTCAAATGCTGGCTCCATGGGCTGGAAATCCGATCTTCCATGTGGGTGTCCATCACTAGCGGCAGCAGTCCGGGTGCCTTTCTGCTACATGATTGTGATCCAATTCCTTCTCAACATTTACACACTACAGAGTCTGTGGTAACTTAATTTGCAAGTAATTAAAATGCTGGGTTTTCTTACACTGCACTTCTTTTCAACCTCTTAATTAATGGAAAAGATTAAAATGTAAAAAAAGTTATTTACAAGCTTGACCATACCAGAAACTCTGCCAAGAAAGAGGCAAAGCCTTCAGGACAGAAACTGACCGCAGCATGCCGTACTACTGGTGTGCAGCTGGCTCCGAGCAAAGGGAGTCAGGGAGAAGCAGAAGCAAAAACCAGTTTAAAAGTGTAAGTCCTTCCCAAGTCTGCATTTACAATTAAAAACTCTCCTGGGAAGAAGACCTAGAACTCTGGGAAACCCGGTGACCGTTCTGGAGTGGTTTACCATAGCAAGAGAGAGGGTTCAATGTCTCTGTTTCCGTCTAAGAAAACCAGTCAGGCATCAACACTGTCCTCAGCACTTCACAGTAAACCCTCGGAGACTCAGAACATTCCATGATTTGCTAACATCAAACAGCAAGTTCTAGTTAAATCACATTTTTCTAACATCATCCTTGAAGTTTTAGTTCTCAGTATGTTTGGTAAAATGGTGTAAAATGATGCTTTTCCCAAAGCCAAAAGAAGAAAGAAGGGAGAAAAATTAAGATGCAGGCCGTTTAAACACAGCCCAGAGCAGTCCTGGCGATGAGCAAGGCCCTGCCATCACCGGTCCATCATGCTGAGGATCATCTCAGGCGTGAGGTCTCCGTTGGGGGCGTCTGTGGCGGCTGGCTGGGCCTCCTCTTCCTCCCCTTCCACGGGCTCGGCATCTGGCTCTTTTTTGACTTCAACTATAATGTTCTCAATTGCACCTGTATTCTGGTCTTCCACCTGGATGATGGCTGTTGCTGGCAAGAAAGAGCATGAACAAAACAAATGCTCCATTAAAGCCCCTGAGAATTGCAAGGGTCCTTTCCGACTTGACGCTAAATGGAGGTCAGCAATGCCGGAAGGCCTCAGTAAGAACCCAGAGAAAGCCAATTAAAAAAAAAAAAAAAAAGGCTTAATGACCTAAAATGTGGCCATTCATAAAGCCCTAAATAAAGCCCCAACACTCAAGAAACCATCAAGCAACAAAACGCAGACATCTATCTTTACATGCCTCCCAAATTACATATTAAAAGCCTTAGTTTTCCTTCATGTCATAAAGTTGAGCTTTACACCAGTGAGAGATAGGCAAAAGATGCAGTAAGCACATGACGAAGAACACTTCACACTGTGTGATGTAGGACACTGTGTGTTAGAGGTGACCCGCCTCTAGCGAGAACATGCCATTTCAGATTCGGGAAGTCTCCCACACCTAGGGCCCTCCACCAGTTTTCTCACTCAAGGATGGGTAAGCGAGCTCCCAGGATCTATAGTTAACCAACCCCGTGCTTTTCTGTATGTGGGGTTCAGGAAGTCCGTTAAAAAAACAAATTAAATCTTGCATTTGTTAAGGAAAAAACCCCCACCAGGTTTCAGGATATCCAGACAATGGAGAACAGAGACTCGAGTTCCCCCAGAGCCTACTGTCACAAGGGCTGTGTCCAATACAGGACTGCTGCCCACTGCCATTCGTGGTGTGGGGTACAGGCTGAATACCTCCTCTGTGTCCTCTCAGAAAGTGAACACTTGAATCCAAAGGCCTGAATTTCTTGGGAGGAACAATCTCAGCACAGAAATCGCTTTATCCCTCTGTCCTTTAAAACTTGGTTCTTTTATATTCATCGCCACATCAATTCTGCCAGCTATCCGTCACCGTGATGGTCTCGCAGCCCCTCCCACACTAGCAGCACCCATCTTGTAGTACACAAGTTCTTTTCTACTCTGGACTTCTCACTGACGCAGAAGAGGCCTCTAGCATCTTCCTCAGGTGTTACCCAGTAAAAACTAAAAAACTCCTTCCTGACAGTTTGTTCGTGGTGTGACCTTATTGTTCTCATGGCTTAGCTCCCATCTCCCCCTAAAACAAGGACCCATCTGGCTCCTCCGCATGCTGGGAGAGGCTGCCGGCCTACTGAGCTGAGACAAGTAACTTACGCTGGGTCTGTTTGGGCTGGTTGGTTCTGCCAGGGGGGCGTCCTCTCCGCTTCTTGGCAGGTGGTGGGGCTGGGGTCACAGGCTGAGGCTCTGGCTCGGGTTCAATTTCCACAGCAGGCTCCTCCTCATCCTCATTGTCATCCAGGTCTGGCTCAGCATTTTCTTCTCACGAAATCAGGAATAACAGGTGGTGGGGCAAGGAGAAGTATGGTGGAGAAAAATATGACACACACATAATCACATACTCTGTTATGCCTAGTTATGTATTTCTTTTCATCAATAGAAGTCCATTTAAAAATGCTTTTGCTAGAATTTTTGCTATCAACACTGACAGAGTAAACTGGTACTGTGGTAGAATTAATAAGCAAATCAGCTTGAAGACTATTATTCATACTTTATGTGGACTGGATATTTTTCTTTTAGCTGTAGACATCCGAATACTGAGTCTCAAATTTTTAAGAGGCAACTCCATCACATGGCAGATATACAAAAAACCCACAGTGTTTAAGCTGAAAACACACGTTCCCTTTAACTATTATACAAGGGTAAAGCAGGACACTAAGCCTGAGACACACTCTTGAAGATGTGCTCCTGCTCATCTCTGAGTGGGAGGAAGGGATGTGTGTATGTGCGTGCATGCGTCAGAGAGCAAGACATAACTTCCTACTGCATTATGATGTCCTATTACTAGGATAAGCAGTGAAGAGTTCTTTTAGGAGTATTATTGTTTGTTGTTGTTTTTTTTAAGCCAAGCTTTTGGACTTCAGTCCCAGCTATGTCAGATTCAATGGGTCATTTTTAACTCTCTAATTTTCTCCCTAATGCCATTATCACATAAAAGGAGAGGGGACTTTTGTAGAAAGAATACTGACAAGGAGCCTGATGACATGGCTTTGAATCCTACATAGCTTACTAGGTGTGTGACCTGGGACAATGACCACAGTGAACCCCAATTTCCTTGTATAATCTCTAAAGCACCCCCAACCTACTTGCTAGTGATCTGAGGATCAAAAGGACTGAGCTAACAACACATGTGACCATGCTCTGTAACTTACACTTGATGGCACAGACACAGCTCTTGTTTACACCATGCATCACAGTTTTAAAATTCTCCATTATTCCATTCAGGCTTCATTACTTCATTTAATAAGAGGGGTTACCCTCATTTTATAGAAAAAGTGAGACGCCAAGTGATTTGTAGGCCATGGCCAAACTGTAGCAGGCAGAATTCAACCTCTGGCCCCTGTCTGGGGCTGTTCTGCTGCCCCTCCTTGCTCACCACAGCACAGAGAGTGCCCTCCCCGCCTTCCTCTGAGAAGCACAGGTTATGCAGTCTACCTCTGGGACCAGACATTTGAATTTAGAAATCTAAGAGTAAATGCTTTATCTTTAGGACAAAAATGCCTTACTTGTCAAATTCTAAGTGAAAATCCCAAGTGAAAATGTGGGGAATACGTTGGTATATGGCAGTGTGTCAAGAACTAGATGCTTCCCTGTTGAACTTATTCAAGCCCCCTATTGCCTAAGCTGGCAAAATGCCTAGAAAACCAAACAAATTCAGTCAGAATTGGGGGAGAAAAGCACAGAAAGAAGGTTAATAGGGTCAAAGGCTTATTGGCTTGGAGAGACTTTGGCAAAAAGCCTTGAAAATAGCAGTAGACTCTGCTGGTCAATCTCTGCATGCAGAACTTCTAGGAGAGGACAAATACGACTGTGTGGCCTTGGTCAGCAATGGGATGGAAAGCCTGAATTTCTGGGGGTATAAAAAAATACTGGATACAAGGCCCAGACCCAAACTGTGCTCTATAGGCCAGCAGTCCAGAAGCCAAAGGAGGAATGGCAGAAACCTATTAGGAACCATCAGTGAAGTCTTTAGCTGAAAGACGCTCTGGTGAAACATAATTAGGGAGCGAGGCTGATGTTGCTGCACATGAGCAAGAAGGCTAAGGGCCAATGTCTGTGGCAGAAGGAGGCTCTGCAAGTAGAAGCACTTACAGAGATCCCTGAGCTCAAGGTTACCTGTGGATCTCTGGTGGCACTTGGGGCCTGTGACTCTCTCTGGCTTCTCCCAATAGTACACTCATTCATTTCTTAGCCAGACAAAAGGGTCCCAAAAAGATTCTCCGTAACGAGTGGTGTGGGGTTTTTTAAAAAAAAAATTTATTTATTTATACATTTTTTTAATGTTTATTTTTGAGAGACAGAGCGTGAGTGGGGGAGGGACAGAGAGAGGGGGAGACACAGAATCTGAAGCAGGCTCCAGGCTCTGAGCTGTCAGCACAAAGCCCAATATGAGGCTCGAACTCAAGAACAGTCGAGATTATGACCTAGGCCAAAGTCCGACACCTAACTGACTGAGCCACCCAGGTGCCCCAATGTTTATTTCTGAGAGAGAGAGAGAGAGAGAGAGAGAGAATGAGCAGAGGAGGGGAAGAGGGAGAGGGAGAGGCAGAGAAAATCCCCGCACAGTCAATGTAGAACCTGATGCCAGGGTCAAACTCAAAAACTGTGAGATCAAGACCTGAGCCAAAATCAAGAGTTGGATGCTCAACTGACTGAGCTGCCCAGGTGCCCTAAGGGTGGTGTGCTTTTATTTAAAAATTAAAAAATTTTTAAATGTTTATTTATTTTGGGAGAGTGAGAGAGACAGACAGAGTGCGAGAAGGGGAAGGGCAAAGAGAGAGACACACACACAGAATTCAGGCTCCAGGCTCTGAGCTGTCAGCACAGCCTGATGTAGGGCTCAAACCCATGAATCGTGAGATCACAACCTGAGCCAAAGCCGGACGCTTAACTCACTGAGCCACCCAGGTGCCCTGGTGGTGTGCTTTTATAAAGATCAAAGAAAACGACATTTTAAAGGAGGCATGTTTACTTACAACCCAGTGACAAAGATTATGCTTAAAATAGATTTTCCAGAAAAGGCAGCAAAAAATAAATTACTCTTATGCTTACTGGATGAATAATGTCTCAGAAAAAGTTAAAGTTCTAAACAGAAAAGTAAAGGCTTTCTTAAAATATATGAAATACACAGAAACTAAAAAGGACCTTGTTACAGATCTAAATATAAAAAAACCTAGTACTTTCATGAGCAAGTCTTAAATAAAATCAATAGACACTGAAGTTCTCAAATATGTTCAATTTTCAAAACTTTCAATCCCTCCCCATTATTATGAAAGCTTTTTTTCCTACAGTTTGAGAGCACATGTATGTGTGTACATGTGAGTAGGGAAGGGGCAGAGAGAGAATCCCAAGCAGGCTCTGCACTGTCAATGTGGAGCCTGATGTGGCATTTGAAGTCACAAACTGTGAGATCACGACCTGAGCCAAAACCAAGAGTCTGATGCTTAACTGACTGAGCCACCCAGGCACCCCTGTTCCCCATACTTCTAACAAGCATGCAAAAGACAAAATGAGGAGCCTTAGAAGCACATAAGGCACCATCTATAATCCTTCCAGTCCGATATGGCTTCTGGGGAAGTGCATTCCCCAAAACAAAGCCCCTTTACAAACATTTTTTACCATAAAAAGCTTAAATCTTTAGTCACAGATGTGCTTTCTCAACTACTTGGCCAAGAGCCCAAGCATCCACATTACAGAGCCTACCACCATGAACAAGTATGTACAATCAAATGTTGATTCCTATGGTATCGATGCTCTTGTTCTCCCTCCCGCTTCATGAGTCTAGCACCTCAAAACCATACCAGAACACTCGGATTTCATGACTAGAAAGGCAAAAACACCCCAGAAAGCATCAACGGATAGGAAAATAGGCAAAGTGTTACATTTTAAAATGGAGAGATTAAGGTAGGAAGTGAAAGGCTGACCTTCATGGATTTGATCAACACATCTCAAGGCTAGGCTGACACAGGCAGTCAAACCAGAAGTTGGTCAAGATGCTTAAGCAACCTTCTTCACGTCCATTAGATTCATTGCTCAAATCTAGACCAGCTTCCTAAATGTAAAAGTTATGAACATAGAAAAGAACTCTGCGGGCCTTAGAATATCACTAATCTGAGTAAACCGAGTTGAGATACTAATTTTGCTTTGGCTTTAACTGAACACATAACATATAAGACATTATCAAGCAATGGAATACTAGGAGAAAAAAAAAATTGCCCCAGAAACATACTAACTGCTGCTGTAAAAATATACACATTAGGGGTGCCTGGGTGGCTCAGTTGGTTAAACATCTGCTTTTGGTTTCAGCTCAGGTCATGATCTCAAGTTTCATGGGATCAAGCCCCGCATCAGGTTCTGCACTGACAGTGTGGAGTCTGCTTGGGATTTTCACTCTCCTCTCTCTGCCCCATCCCAGTGCATGCGCTCTCTCTCTCTCAAAAAATAAACACAGACAGACAAACCACACACACACAACCATATACACATTAGGAAAACTGGAGGTTACAGAAAGTAAGAGTGATTGGCCTATCTCTATATCCCAGCACATCCTACATAAATGTACTGGCAACTGGGCACCAAAATCTATACATGTAACTAAATCAAGAAACAAGGTACTCACCACTGTCAGAGGAGTCTTCTTTTTTAGAACGCATCTTTCTTTTTCTTCCACGTTTACTCTTCTTTGTTTCCCCTCCGTTTTCTCCTTCTACGCCATCTGGACCAGCACAATTATCAGCATGTCTTGCCATGGTATTCTAACAAAAGAAACAAAACCTTCATTCACATTACTAAAAAAGCTAGTATCAGAACTAGTTGTTCTCTTATTTTTGTTTAATAAATAAAGATCTGAGGTAACCATATTAAGTCCAAATGTTCTAGTTATGTGCTAACAAGCACATCCTGAACATGCTCTCCTTGTTCAAGGGAAATGGCCTCCCTCTGGAGGGGGAGAGAGAGAGGGGAAAGGAAGGGAGGGAAAGAGAGAGAAAAGAAGTCCCTCAGAAGAGGAAGCTGCATCCTCTGAACAGGGGCTCAGCAGCCTGCAGACAAGAGGAACATGGGAGGATCAGATCAGCTCCCGTCCTGTGCAGAGCTGACTTACATGGCCCTAAGGGAAGATCCAGGACAGACCTAATCAATACGGAGTTCCGCTTCAGCAGAAGGGTACACACATGTATAGAGAACCTCGAGGTGGGGATGAAGACCCTTTCCAAATGACAAGGCATCTCTGTGCTTATAACCTCAGTGGAAAATCAAGAACATGGTATTAAGAACCACGACAAGGGAAGTAAAGTTCTGACTCTTACCCGGCGTGTAAATGTTTTCCCACACTTAGAACAGACAAAGGCCGCAGGGACAAAGTTGGGGTCATGATAACGTTTGAAGTGCATGTCAAGGAGTTGTTTCTGGCGGAAGGTCTTGTCGCAGTGGCTGCAGGCATAAGGCTTCTCCCCGGTGTGGGTGCGCTTGTGCATGATCATGTGCCTCTCCTGCAAGAAGGGGAGTGGGGTGGGGAGAGGCCTCAGAGCCTGTCACAGGGCTGGTACACTAGCCACAACCTACATGCATGTAGTTGACAGGCCTTTCTCTTGGAAGGATCTTAGGCTGAAAACTGCCCATCCAGAGGATAAAGTTACCTTTCCTGGGGTGTAAAACTGCTTCCACAAATTCTAGTATGGATATACTCCCCCCTGCTGGGCTGCTTGTTTTGATCACCCCCAAGCAATAGGCCCCAGGAACAAATTCTTCCCTTTTCTCAAGTCCTGGACTTAATTCCCCAGTTCTGAGAAAGCAGCCAGTACTTGGCTTGAGGGGGAGGTAAGTTATGACTGAATAAAACATCAACTAGGGACGGAGATGATAATATCGAGGAGTAAAATCTTTGGTGACATTCCTCATAAATCAGTCTGAAAACACCATCCTTAAAAATAGCCACCATATCAGGAATATAAAAACCCTCTGATAAAACCTGACACTGAAGGGGAATCAATTGCTTCCTAACTATGAAGGTCTCTACCTGTCTGCAAGCGTAATCACACTGATCACACTTAAAGCGCTTCTCGTTCTTGTGTGACTTCTGATGCTGGATGAGGGCATAGCGCTCATGAAACACAGCATCGCAGTATCGACATTTCTTGCCTTGCTCAATATAGGAATGCTGCTTTCGCAAGTGGACACCTGAAAACAAAACACAAAGCCCAGTCTAACTTGTGAAAACACAAACAACATTTTTTTCTACTTCTTAAAATAATTATTCTGGCTGCTATGCTGAAAATGAATTAAAAGAAAAGAGACGGGTGAGAGAAGATGGTGGCTTGGAAGGAGCAGGGAAAACTGATGAGAGACTCAAGAAGTGGAATCAACAGGATTTAGTAACCAAATACAGAGCAAGGAAGAAGGTGGGTGTCAGAGACCACTTCCAGATTTCTGGCTTCAAAAATCAAGTAGGTGGTAGAACCATTTACTGAGACAAGAAACAGTGGAAAAATAGCTGAAGCCCTTTGTTTTGGGGAAAGGTCAGTGGGTTTCAGACCTACAGTTCTAGGTATGTTAAATCTGAGATGCTAACGATATCAAAGTAGGGACAGAGATGGCAAGGGCTAGATAAGCCTAGCTCAAAGGAAGATTTAGAGTATGAACTGGAGTTGTTAGGATCTGAGTTAGACCAGGGGAGCTGATGAAATCACTAAGGCAAAAAGAATGAAAAAGAAGAGTATGGGCCATGCTTTAAGAAATATAATAAGTAAGGGGTACCTGGGTGGTTCAGTTGGTTGAGCATCTGACTTTGGCTCAGGTCATGATCTCATGGTTCGTGGGTACAAGCTCCACATCAGACTCTCTTGCTGTCAGCACAGAGCCTGGTTTGGATCTTCTGTGCACCTCCCCCACCCCTCCCCTGCTGGTTCTCACTCAAAATAAACAAACAAACTTATAAAAAATTATCTAACAGGTAAAGCTAGTGGGAGAAAATGGGGTTAAAACAAGAAAAGGCTGAGAAGGAATAGTCAGAAGACAGCCAACAAGCTATAGTGCCACAGAGGCCAAGGGAAGAAAGTGTTTTAAGTAGGACGGCACAGTCCACTATGAAGAACACTCTTAAGAGATCAAGAAACATGGGAAGTAGAGCGCTCCCCACTTTCAACAATGTGGTGTTCTTGGTGATCTTAGGAAGAGTCATTTACAGAATAGGGTATAATATAAGCCAGATGGGACAGAAATTAGGAGCTGAGGAAGGGAAGACTGAGGGACAGAATTCTTTATGAGGGTTGGCAGGGACAGAGTCAAACCTAAATACCTAAGTAACATAAAAAAATAAAGAATAAAACATAAATGAACCAAAGATGAGTAAGTTCTAGAGATCTACTGTACAGCATAATTCCCATAGTTAATTATTTTTAAAGACTATTTTTAAGTAATCTCTACACCCAACGTTGAGCCCGATTTACAACCCCGAGATCAAGTTGTATCCTCTACTGACTGAGCCAGCCAGGCACCCTGAATTCCCAGTTTATAATACTGTATTACACCTTAAAAATTTGCTAAGAAGAAAGTTTCCGTGTACAAAAATTTCCAAATTATGTTAAAAGAAATTTTAAATGTTTGTTTATTTTAGAGACAGACACACAGAGTGCAACTGGGGGAGAGTCAGAGAAGAAGACAGAGAATCCGAAACAGGCTCCGAGCTGTCAGCACATGGGGCTCAAACCCACAAACCAGTGAGATCATGACCTGAGCCAAAGTCAGATGCTTAAACGACTGAGTCACCCAGGTGCCCCCAAATTATGTTTTAACAGGAAAAATTAGAGATTATAAAAAAAAAAAAAAAATCAAACCTAGACAAGGAAAACCTTTTCTTTTCCTTTCCAATGTTTATTTACTTTGAGTGAGAGAGGGTGTGAATAGGGGAGGGGGCAAAGGAGAAAGAGGGAGACAGGATCCCAAGCGGGCTTCAAAACGTGGGGCTCAATCCCATGACTGTGGGAACATCACCTGAGCCAAAATCAAGAATCAGACACTTAACCAAACTGAGCCACCCAGGCACCCTAAGACTTTTCCTTTTCTCTTAATCTTTAAAACAAATTTTAAGTTTATTTATTTATTTTGAGAGAGAGAGAGAAAAAGAGAGAGAGAGAGAGAGACAGAGAGAGAATTCCAAGCAGGCTCCACACTGTCAGTGCAGAGCCTGACACAGGGCTTGAATTCATAGACTATGAGATCATGACCTGAGCCAAAATCAAGAGTCAGATGCTTAACCAACTGAGCCACCTAAGGTGTCCCACAAAGTAATAAATTTTAATTATGGCATATTAGGGTGAAATCAAGCCTGCTTTGAAGAGGGAACACAAACTTCTTTGGGACTGGTTTTGAGAAATAACTATTATTTGACAGACCCTAGGCAATTATATAGAGCCTAAGGGGTATCATGCAAATATAAAATATCCAAGGTGTTTACTGATATCATAAAAGTGAATAATTTTAAAAAATTGAATAACCCAGGGGCGCCTGGATGGCTCAGTTTGTGAAGCGTCTGACTTCGGCTCAGGTCATGATCTCACAGTTCCTGGGTTTGAGCCCCATTTCGGGGTCTGTGCTGACAGTTCAGAGTCTGGGGCCTACTTCAGATTCTGGGTCTTTCTCTTTGCCCCTCCCCAACTCATACTTGCTAGATCTCTCTCTCTCTCAAAAATAAACATTAAAAAAAATTTTTTTTAATAATCCAGACAGCGACCTAGTAGTTCACACACATTGCCATGAGATATTATTAATTCAGATTTTGGTTTCTGTACCACAAGAACAGTATCATTTATCAGTCCCATTTATCAGAGGACAGTGCCTCTTAAATCTTTCTAACAAAGTCCTCTTAACAGCAGAGTAGGATGAACATAGGACCTATCGGTCTTATGTGGAGCCCAAAGTCTTCTGCTTCAAACTTGTGGTTTCATCTTAAAAATGAATGTTAGATGTTAAAAAAATTAATTAAACATCTTATACCTTGAAAAAATGTGAGCTAGCCTGCATTTTGCTCAGTATGGTCATATTAATATAAAAATGATTTAAGACATCAGATAAATTACATAACTTTTACATAAAATCTTGTGAGTAAAACCAATGCTGCAGAACGATAGGACATATTTATGTTGTGGCTCAGTATGCTCCTAATATGACCTAGGTACTTCTATGTTCCTCAGTGGAACTAAAGGCTCTTAAGAGGACTCAAGCCCAGCTTGCCATTATATAAGTTGTGTTGTGTAGCTCTGGTCAAGCCACCCACTGGAGCGTCAGGTTCATCACCTATGAAGCTAAAATACATATGCCTTGTTGACTTCATACGGTTGTTGTGAAGATCAAATAAATTAAAAAGTAAAACAAAGCTGGGGCACCTGGGTGGCTCAATCAGTTAAGTGTCCGATTTTGGCTCAGGTCATGATCTCACAGTTCCTGGGTTTGAGCCCCGTTTTTGGGCTCTGTGCTGACAGCTCAGAGACCAGAGCCTGCTTGTACTCTGTGTCTCACTCTCTCTCTACCCCTCCCCCACTCACGCTTGGTCTCTCTCTCTCTCTCAAAAAAAAAAAAAAAAAAAAAAAGTTAAAGTAAAAGACATTTTGTAAAGTATAGCAATTTACCTAAACATAAAAACATTTATAAGAATAAAGTAAAGGAGCAATACACCTACCATCAGTGCAGAGCTTGATGCAGGGCTGGAACTCCCAAACCATGAGATCACAACCTGAGCTGTTAAGATGCTTAACTGACTGAGCCACTGAGCAGCCCCAGCAATGGCTTTTATTACGTGGCACGCCATTCACATACACAAAACTTATATGAGTCAGAAAAGGAAGTTATTTATGATCTTCATATTTTCACAAATCCTCAAAAATATTTTTTCATTTACTTACCCAAATCACTTTTTCGGGCTATGACAGTGTCACAGTGGGGACAGTGAAATTTGGCCACATTTTCTGTGTGCTTCTGTAAAATGTGCATCTTCATGGTACCACTTTGGGTAAACCGAGCATGACAAATATAACATTCATAAGGTTTTTCCCCTTAAAAGGAAATACAGAACGAACAAATTAGATGAAATGAATACTACCATTTAATGAGGGAGTAATTCAGGAGCCAGTAAAGCTAAGCTACAGAGAATCTTTGGGTGTTACCCAGAGGGCTCAGGCCCACTGCATGGCTTATACCTGTCTTGAGAGTAGAAAAGTTCTAAATTGCAGCCACCGCCCCTGCTCTGCCAGCTCCACTGGAGTCATTCACACAAGAAAGAGAGCAGTTCCTACAACAAGGCTTGCCTTTGGGAGGCAGGAGATGGACTACAGGTAGATCTACAAGTTTTCATTTTTTTTTTTCCCTTAAATTATCTCTCTCAAACTCACAACCCTGAGATCAAGAATCATGTGCTCTACCTACCACCTGAGCCAGCCAGGCGCCCCTACAGGATTTTTTTCTTTTATGTTATTTTAAATGTTTTATTTATTTCTGAGAGAGAGAGAAAGGCAGCATGAGCAAGGGAGGGTCAGAGAGAGAGGGAGACAGAATCTGAAGCAGGCTCCAGGCTCTGAGCTACTGTCAGCACAGAGCCCGATGTGGGGCTCGAACCCACAAACCGTGAGATCATGACCTGAGTTGAAGTCGGGATGCTTAACTGACTGAGCCACCCAGGTGCCCCAAGATTTTCTTTTTTAGAAAAAGATAGTACTGGGAAAACTGAATGAGCTGGATTAGATATTCTCTCCAGACTTCTAATAGTGAAATTTTCCATTCTCCAATGTATACTCAGAACAACGAATTCAGAAGAGATTCCAGAAAAGCATTTGTCAATTTCATTACTTTCATGCTAGCTCCCATGTGGGTAAACAGGGGCGTGAGGTGGTTCACAGGGTCTCATGGAATCCACTGAAAAGCAGCTCATTAAATACAAGGGAAGATGTCCTACCTGAATGGGTTCTCATGTGCCTCTTCAGCTTGTATGTGTCCCTGCTGGCGTAACTGCACAAGCTGCATTGGAACGGACGCTCTCCAGTATGAGAGCGAATGTGACGTTTTAATTTGCTGACCTGAAACACAAAACCAATTCAACTTCTTACTTCTGTTAACAGTGATTGTAATTTAAGTGCTGTGGGTTAGGCACAACTTACCTTTTGGGCACTGAAGCTCAAAATACAGAAAAAGTCTAAAATACAATATTTTTTCCTCATTACTTGTAACCTTTCTCTCTCAGATCCTTATCATAACCCAAAGGAAGAGGGTAAACAAATGGATGGGGCATAGATGAATCAAGATTGATTATTATAGAACTATTTGAGCTGGGTGGTAGATTCATGGGGATGTATTATCCTATTTTATCTATTTCTATATGTTTCCACTTTTGTATAGGTTTGAAATTTTCCTTAGTAGTTCAAATAATCTACGCTTATTTACAGATCAATTTCCTTCCAGATACATAGGTATCAGATTTTTTTTGTTTTTCAGTTTATCCCTATTTTTTTTAATGTTTATTTTTATTGAGACAGAAACACAGCATGAGTGGGGGAGGGGCAGAGAGAGAGGGAGACACAGAATTCGAAACAGGTTCCAGGCTCTGAGCTCTCAGCAGAGCCTGACGTGGGGCTCAAACCCACAAACTGTGAGATCATGACCTGAGCCGAAGTCGAACACTCAACTGACTGAGCCACCCAGGCGCCCCTATCCCTAAATAATTTTATTGCTATTAGAATGTAAACCTGTTTCCTACTATCGATCATATAAAGTTACTGACTTCTGTGTGTTTGTCGTATATCTGGCCATCCAAACGGACTCTTATGGCTTTAAGTTTTTCAGCTGATACTCTTAAGATGTTCTAAGCAGGTATGTCTGCAACAAGTAACATTTATTTTTCCATCTATAATTCATTTCTTATTTAGCTGAGATTTCCAACACAATTTTGAAATAGTAATGGTAACAAGAGATGCTTTGTTCCAGATTTTAATGGGACTACTCCCAATGTTTCAGAGTTAACTGGGATAGACAGACTACAGGTTTCTGGTATACATTCTTTATAGTAAAGCTAATTTCTTCTACTCTTAACTTGCTAGAACTTTACCTAAAAATTGTTTTTAATGTTTTATTTATTTCTGAGAGAGAGACAGCACGAGAAGGGGAGGGTCAGAGAGAGAGGGAGACACAGTATCCAAAACAGGCTCCAGGCTCTCAACTAGCTGTCAGCACAGAGCCCAATGCGGGGCTCGAACCCACGAAGCGTGAGATCATGACCTGAGCTGAAGTCAGACACTCAACCGAATGAGCCACTCAGGCGCCCCAACTTGCTAGGGCTTTAAATGGTAATAAATACCGAATTTTAGTTTTTCAGTCATGTACAGAAATGATCATATGGTTTTTCTTTAACCTTTCTTTCAATGTAGTACAAACCAGTGATTTTTTAATGTTCAACTATCCTGGCATTTTAGATATACTCTATTTAATAATCACTCATTTTAAAAATATATTACTAAGTTTGGTTAACAATTTTACTTAGTAATTTAATTTTTCTGTGAGAAAAAAATACACTTGTTTTTGGTAGCATTCTTACCCAGTTTTGGTAACAGTAGAGCCTCAAATAGTAAAGGAGATAAAATTTTCTATTTTTAAATGCTCTGGGTACAGTTATTTCTTTCTTTGATATTTGATAGAACTCACCTGTAATAACATGTGGAACTAGTGCTTTTTTAAAAAATGGTATTAACTTTCACACTCATGACAGTTTTTTGTTGTTGGTGCCAGGGAAGGGGAGTGGGAGTGTTAATAATCTAGTAAGATTTTCTATCTCAGCTTAAGTCAATTTGGTTAGTTTTTTTTTTTTTTTTAATATAATCTTTATTTTTGAGAGAGAGACAGAGTACAAGCAGAAGAGGGGCAGAGAGAGAAGGAGACACAGAAACTGAAGTAGGCCCCAGGCTCCAAGCCGTCAGCAGGCTCCAAGCCGTCAGCAGGCTCCAAGCCGTCAGCAGGCTCCAAGCCGTCAGCAGGCTCCAAGCCGTCAGCATGGAACCTGATGTGGGGCTCAAACTCATGAACCATGAGATCATGACCTGAGCCAAAGTTGTTTGCTCAACCAACTGAGCCACCCAGGCCCCCCAATTTGGTTAGTTTTTATCCTCATACTGGAATCATGGTTGTAAGACAGGAACCAACAAGGAACTGAACACTCACTTCTACACTGGCGTAATCGCACATGGAACACTTAAATGGCTTCTCATGAGTGTGTTTATAACGACGATGCCGCACCAATTCTCCACTAGTCACAAAGGCCATGTCACAGTCTGGGCACTTGTGAGGACGAGTACCTAGAGAAAGTGAGTTATAAAAGGAAGACAAGATCACAGACACAGTTAATGACGGTTCAACATGTGACAAAAAACTGCACGATGAACTCTGGTCATTTCAACAACCTTGTGCTAGCCTGAGAGTAGCTTCAAAAGCTATGGGAGGGCCTGGCAGACTTTCTAAAAGTAACCCCAGAATACTGGAAACAGGTGCCAAGCAATTAGTTTCTCTCAATTACCCACATGACTGATGTTTTGAATAGAAAGTCTTTTTTATCCCTAGTTTACAAATCTGATCACTATGGATCAAAAGCTAATAGAAACACAAGTCTGTCTCAAAATATTTATTTATTTTTTAATTTCTGAGAGAGAGACACAGAATCTGAAACAGGCTCCAGGCTCTGAGCTAGCGGTCAGCATAGAGCCTGACACGGGGCTCGAACCCATGAACTGTGAGATTATGACCGGAGCCAAAGTCGGGAAGCTTAAACGACCGAGCCACCCAGGCGCCCCAACACAAGTCTGCTTCAACACTTAGTAAAACATATAAAACATCTTTTAAACTGCAATGTTCTGGGGAACCTGAGTGGCTCAGTCAGCTGAGTGTCTGACCTGGGCTCAGGTCATGATTTCATGGCTAGTGAGTTCGAGCCTCGTATCATGCTCTGTGCTGACAGCTTGGAGCCTGCTTTGGATTCTGTGTCTCTATCTTTCTCTGCCCCTCCCCTGCCTGTGCTCTGTCAAAAGTAAACAAACATCAATCAATCAATCAATCAACTTCAATGTTTTGTCAAGTACAGGCCACAGAATTAATAGTTATTTGGCCCAAGATTCCTTTGCACATCAAATCTTACTGTATGATGACTGTATTAGGGCCACTGGGCTGTGCATATTCTGACACTTTTTTCCTAGAAAAACAAACAAAACCCCCCCCCATAAATGTAATAGCTTGTTTGCTATACAAATTTGTTTTCATAAATCTAGAAATTTATCAGAGGCTTTAAAAAGTAGTACTGCCTTTTATGTGATTAAACCCATCATTATTTTTTTTGAGGGGAGGGAGGCTCTATGCCCCAACATGAGGCTTCAACTCACAACCCAAGACCAAGAGTCGCATGCTCTCCTGACTGAGTCAGCCAGACACTCCAAAACAGATCACTTTCAAACATCCATGTCTAATAATACTTGATCTGAATGTCAATTCATGGAATATTTCAACATTTTCACAAACTAATAAATACTCTACATTTTTTCCTTTTCTGTTTTATTAAAGGAATCTTACATTAAAAAAAAATTTTTTTTAATGTTTATTTATTTTTGAGAGAGACAGAGAGTGTATGTGTGTGAATGGGCCAGGGAGGAGCAGAGAGACAGGGGAGAGAATCCCAACCAGGCTCCATGCTCTCAGCACAGGACCTGACATGGAGCTTGATCTCATGAACTGTGAGATCATGACCTGAGCTGAAATTAAGTTAGATGCTTAACTGACTGAGCCACCCAGGCACCCCTTACTTTTTTTTTTTTTTTAAATGAAGAGTCTTGCTTTTTTAATATGTTCTCACGTAGTAGCCCCGTAACTGGTTAATTACCTTAATGGATCTTCTCTAGTCACTTTATATTCTAAATATAGCATTGGAAATATGCCCAGGTAATAATGACAATTAAGAGATAAACTGACAGCAGAACACAGTGCTGTTTTCATAGACCGCTACTCAAAAACTAGAAACCATTTGTAATTGTGCACTGCAGGTAAGGGGTGACAAGGTAACCCCAAACACCAAACCAAAGGAAGACTACCCCTAAGAACGGAATTAGGAAGAATCACAATGTAATGAACAGGACTACCCACCTGCAGAAATGATTCTGACACTGAGAGAACTCACAAGAAGGAAGTGTGATTAAAGTATGACAGTAATGAAGAAATTCCAATGAATGTTCATGTGCTCAGTTTGCTTCTTTAGTACCCCTAAGGATATAGGAGTGAAAGATAGAGTTCTTTCTATGAAAAATATAGTCTGGAGCACAGATAGGTAAGTAAAACAATAATTAAGGAGAGAAGGAAAGCAGGATCTATTTCTGTTAGGAAAAAGTGAACTGAAAACCAAGAATTTCTAATGTCTACCTAGTACTATCTAGGGAACAGAAAGAGGCCTGCCACTGGCAGACATAAGCATAGCAATTAGAGAAGTAGACATTGCTGTGCAACAGAGATTTTTATTGGGTTGCACCACCTGGCTGCTTATGTCCCTCTGCTCAGGGTCTGTGCTCACCAAGTCACCTGCTACAAGTTAATTGCTACATCATCTCAACATAGGTAACAGTGTCCCCTAGAATGCACTACAACTGCATTAAGAAAATGAAAAGGTGTATGTCACTGTAAACTGATTTTCTGGTATGTATCTGACCCTTGAGGATTTGATTCGAATGAATTAGTCCTGCGAAATTAGCTCTGAGCAACCAGACAGACCACACTCTTATTTTCAAAGCTGAGGACTAGACCATGACACACAGTGCTACATCAAACACTCTCATTTTAGGAAGTCCTACTGTGGGGCCATATGCTTTTATCTAGTCATATGCACTTTTACAGTGTCTTCAAACTACTAAATAAATTATATCATCAAGTGTCTGAGTAGAAAGCAGGGGAACAGTGAAAAGCGACCAGGTCATATTAGCAAAAAACATACTTGTGCACAGCATACTGCTTCCAGGCCAAACTCAACTTGATCATACTCAGCAAAAAACCAGTACATCAATCAAACATAAGAGCCACATTAGGTGGACAATCAGGAGAGGAAATCTACTCTGCATGAAGAACTGCATGAGAGAAGTTTCTATTAGCGCTTGTAGCCAAATGCCAATACTGAAAGAGCAAAGGGCCCAGAAAAGACCCTAAATAAAGAGAGCTCCAGGACACAGTCCCTCCAACTTTAATGATGCTTGGGACCTGACCATAGCCAACACAAAGCTAATATTAGAATATTAAAGTATGTATGGAGCACAAATGAATAAATGTTTGAATTGCTAGAATAATGCCTTTAACTTTCCATTCTGAAATTCTGAATTACTTACCTTTCTTGTGGCAAAACAACCAGAAACCATGGTTTTTACAAAGGTAGGATTTTGTTACTATTTCTAACGTTTGTCCTTATAGTGTTTGGCAATTGTTGCCTGGAAATTTTCAGGATCATTCTTTGTCACTGATGTTAAAACCTTAGCAATACAATGGTGAGGTCCTTCAGGAAATACTACAGGTTAACTACCACAGATAAGCTTTTTCTGGATCACCACCCTTACATAATTTGGATTATTTTCCACTAAATCTTCTTTACATTTGCCCAGAAATTCATCTGCTTATAACAAATCAGGATTACAAAACAGCATACTAAATAAATTAAATGGGGTGCCTGGCTGGCTCGGTTGAGTGTCTGACTTTGGCTCAGGTCACGATCTCATGACTCAGGAGTTCAACCCCTGAGTTGGGCTCTGTGCTGACAGCTCAGAGCCTGGAGCCTGTTTCAGAATCTGTCTTTCCCTTCCTTTTCTGCTCCTCTCTCACTCATGCTCTGTCTCTCTCTCTTTAAAATAAACAAGCACTTAAAACAAACAAACAAACCAGCTTAAGAAAGAACAAAAGTTGTTGTTCTTTAATTTCCCAATGGAACCAGTTTGGATGATACTTAAAACCCAAGTTTTAACTTTTGCTATGCTGTAGTCCCCAATATTCATATCCAGCACCTGTATGTGTGTTAAGATGATTCCTCAGGAGGGTGACTGTTCTGAATGCCCTGCCACAGAGATGGCACTTGTGTGGTCTCTCATCAGTGTGACTTTTCATGTGACGATCCAAATTTGAACGCCGCGGACATGTGTAACTGCAAAGCTCACACTGGAATGTCTTCTTTACACCTATGTGCAAAATAAAACACTTAACTTGTTCCAGGGTTCCAAAGTGTTAAAAGTTTAATCCTAATGTTAAATTTCTACAAATAAATTTCATTAGCTTTTTAAAACTAAATTCAATTTAAGTCATATTAAGTCATAATTATTTCATACTGCTAATAGATTTACTTCTTTGTATTCAAGACTTAAAAAGCAGTCAATTTGGAAAACTTCTTTTAGACTCGCTAAAAGGATTGGTACCCACCTCATGATCTAAAAAAAAAAAATAAATAAATCCATATACTTTAAAATAATTTGCATACACCGTGTTATATGCTCTATCCCAAAATGGTTTTATGAGAGATTAATGGATAAACTTATTTTACCTTTCTTTTTAATTTTTGTTGGTTTTGGAGGCTTCATGTTACCAACCACTTTCTCTGCATTAACCTCTGATAGCAGACCCTCCTGCTGCTCTTCCTCAAAATCGTAGACAGACACATCCACATCTTTGCCCTCCTCTGTGTAACGCAGTTTGCTCTTTTTGGTTTTCTTTGTTTTTTTGGCTGGCGGCTGATAATCTGGGTCTTTTTGCCAACTAGGATCTTCCTGAGGTGGAAGTTCCCCTTGCTCTAGCGTCTCCACCTCTCCATTGGCCCCTACTTTCACCACCTGAAACCCTTCGGGCAAAGGTAAGGTGTGACATATCATGGGTTCGCTTTCTGCAAGACCCTCTTTAGATACTTCATTCTCATAAGCCCCCTGAAGTTCTTCTACTGAAGTGGTAGCAACAGGTACAGTCACGGGAACAGGTACTTGGACAAGCTGAAGCTCTCCTATGTTTATGGGCTGTTCCTCCATATTTACAACCTGCAAGGTTATGATCTGGGTGTCGTCCACAGCAGCCTCTGCTTCTGGAGCAACTGTACCCTCCATTACTTCAGTCTTCATCTGAAGAAGGGTAGGATCCAGCTGTTCCATCATTACCATCTGTACACTGTTATTGACATCCTGGACCACCTCACCCCCATCAGTCTGGTTCTGGGGCAGATGGCAAGTATCCTCTTCCTGGCCACCTTCCCGGCGTCGCTGGTAAGTCTTTCTTTCCTTTCCTTTAATGAAAGTTTCAGACTCTTCCACAATGGCTTCAACCGCCTCACCTTCCATTTCCCCTTCCTTTATTAAGGGAGAACACAGATTGTTATTTATTTATTTCACAGAGTGTTATTTAAAATAAAGTTTGTCTAAATGAAAATACATTTTAAAACAAAATGACTCTTGGCAAGTGAATTAGGAAATCAATGGTTGTTAATATTACAAAAAGACAAAACATATTATGTGCCTTCTGATGGATCCACCACCTACCTATGAAGCAGTCTTGTTAATAAACAAAACGAATTATATGGAAACCAACCTGACAATAAACTATTTAAAAAAATAAACAAAACAAAAATTCTAAAACTAATCAAGCCTCTAGGATCCAACCACCAATTTACAGGAAACTGGTGAAAGTATGTTAAATTACACTACTGGGATGAAATCAGTGAAATCCAGACTGAAGGAAACTGCAGGTGTAACCAGCCAGTTTCTTCTACAAATAAATCCCCAGACAAGATTGGGCGTGTTCAGGGTATGGCCACAGACTACAAATAAATCACCAACACAAAAAATGGGAAGGATAAAGGGAGAGTTTACCCATCAGTGGTTCTCAACCACTGATGACTTTGACCCCAGGGGACATCTGTCAAGGTCTGGAGACATTTTTAGTTGTCACTACCGGGTGGGTATGCTACTAGCATCTAGGAGTAGAGGTCAGAGGTGCTAATAAATATCCTGCTATGCACAGGTTCAGCCCTCCACAAGAAAGAATTACTGGTCCACAAATGTCAATAGTACTGAGGGGAAGTTTAGAAACCCCGACAGACATAAAAGATTTAAGAAATACAGCAATCAAAACAAAACAAAACAAAAACAGAAACACAGCAATCAATCACAACATATGGATCTTCTTTGGATCCTGATTCAAACAAACAAATGATTTAAAAAAAAATGACATAAGACACTTAGATTCAAGTCTGGGAATTTTTTTTCCAACTCTGGATATCTGATACTAAAGAATTATTAAGAAATCTAGTTTAAATCTTATACATTTCCTGTATCTATTAATAAAAACACTGGCAGAGGGCCTTGCTATTTTTGCTAAATTCTACTTTAGAAAATATTCCATGTCATAATGTTTTCTCACTGGTTTTTTTTGGAGCCAGAATCAGACCTTGGATCCACACTCTTATGGTCTTTACTGTCTACACAACACTACCTCCTGTGTCATACTATCAACTTGACATTCACTGTACCTCTCTCCTCTATAAGACCACGAACTCCTTGAGGACAGGGACCATGTATAACAAGTAGTTTTTACTCTTTAGCACTATGCCTCAATTGGTAAGTACTCAACTGTTAACTGAACATTAAAAAAAAAAAAAGGGAAAAAATCAGCAAATTCATAGTTTCTGGCTCTGAAGTCTTGTGAATATTCAAAGTACCCAGATACCCAACAATAAAATGTGTCTGAACAATCATCTAATTCATAACAACAATATGACTTGATAAAACCCACAGAAACAAGGTTAATTAAAAATTAAAGTATTTTGTATTCTTGCCCTAGTCTCATACAAAGCTATTGCTACTTCTATTACAGACACATTTCTCCAGTTCTGTCTGGGCACTTTAACACTGCGCCCATGCTGACAGTCAGGACCACCTGTAAGGGAATACAAAGATTACAGTGGAATGGGTAAGGCCTGGTCCTGCATTCAAGGAGTTACTACCTATTTTATTTTTTCAAGTTTGTTTGTTTATGTAAGTAAGTAAGTAAGTAAGTAAGTAAGTAATGTCTACAACCCAATGTGGAGATCGAATTCACAATGTTGAGATTAAGAGTCACATGTCCTTCCTTCCACCTGAGCCAGCCAGGCACATCTTCAGGTTCTCCACTTGACCCACAGAATCAGAATTTGCAACTTAACAGATCTCCACATGGTTTCGTACACTAAAGTTTGAGTAGCACTATTTATACCATCGTTCTTCAGATATTTTAAGAGAGAATTTTCAGGCCAATAATGTCCCCAAATTAGTACCCCAACAAGGATGGGATGGGGTAATTCCAAATGCTGGCATTAGGGAACAGAAGAGGCCCATCTACCTTAGCAACATTCTTGGGAAAAATATCAAAGTACAAAAAATTCATAACCCATAAATGCTAATGCTGACCCTGCCAGACAATCACTACATAACATCAGCTATTTAGATATCTTCAATGGTAAAACTAGTGGAAGAGAAACAATGTCTAAGTTCTGTTGGGTTGTGAAGCACACAACAATGAAGAACAGAAAAATTTATCCCCTCTCCACCTTGAATTTGAGAACTTTTAAATATAAATGAGTAACTTGTAAATAACTTGCTTGTAAATAACCAAGTCTAACCTGAAAGAAATCACTGTAATTATAAACCAGGTAGAAAAAGAAATGGTACAAAGGAGTACAAATTGAAACCAATTGTGTTGCCAGGGAGCTGAGCTGACAGAGTATTCTCTAACTGTGAAAAAACCACATGGCATAAGGTTACTGAACATCAGCCTCTATTAGGGGTCTTAAAGTAGCAGTTTGTTTTTACAGAGAAAAATCAGGCACAAAGTAGCAAGGCCTCAGCCTCTCCCAAACACTGCTGAGAAAACTCAATGCATCCCCTCAAGCAATGGGATCACTTTACCTAACATGGTCCATGGGAAGGGAATCTGAAGGGAGTCTCTCCTCTGAATCAGTAACTAACCTAACATGCCGGACCAGGTCTCTCTTCCCAGTCCATAAGGACTGTGCTCTGCTAGCTGGGTTACCCCTTTAGTAGTTCTGATCCATTTCTTCTCTTCCTCTAGGGACTTGGTTATGCTTCTACTCAGTTTCTCTTAGCCACACAACACACGGAGAACACACTTCCACTTACCCAACTGCCCAATTCTCTGCCTCTCTCCTTGCTGGAGTCAACTATGCTTTCTAGGTTTTATCAAACCTTTTTGAGGACAACACCACTAGAAAGGGGTTTACATTTATTTTCAGAATACATTTTTTTAAAGATTATATCAAAATATAGTAGCTTATTTAGAGAAATCTGAAAAATTAAGCACATAATTTTTTTTTTTAAGTTGTTCATAGGGTGCCTGGATGGTTCAGTTGGTAGAGCATGTGACTCTTGATTTTGGGGTTATGGGTTCAAGCCCTATGTTGGGTACAGAGATTACTCAAAAAACAATATTTAGGAGCACCTGAGTAGTTCAGTTAGTTAAGCATACAATTTGATTTTGGCTCAAGTCACAGTCTCAGGGTCACAGGAATGAGCCCTGTGTCAGGCACCACAGGAGCGTGAAACCTGCTTAATATTCTCTCTCTCTTGGGGCGCCTGGGTGGCTCAGTCAGTTAAATGTCCGACTTTGGGTCAGGTCATGATCTCACAGTTCGTGGGTTTGGGCCCCGCGTTGGGCTCTGTGCTGGCAGCTCAGAGCCTGGAGCCTGCTTCAGATTCTGTGTCTCCCTTTCTCTCTGACCCTCCCTGGCTCACGATGTCTCTCTCTCTTTCTCAGAAATAAATGAAACATTAAGAAAAAAAAGATTCTCTCCCTCTCTCTCCCTTTGCCTCTCTCTCCCACTCATGCTCACTATCTCTCTAAACAAAACAAAAAAAGCAAATAAGAAAAAAAATTCAATAAACACAAGATAAAAAAATAAAATCTTAAAAAAAAGTTACTCACAATTTCTATACCTAGAAATAATCACCTAGCACTTTGGTATGGTTTTTTTTTCCAGTGTTTTTCCCCTTATGGATATATATTTTTACATAGATGAAACTGTATTACACATACAGTATACACACAGTTGTATATGGCTTTGCTCTCCTATCTTCAAAATCTATCCTTACTACAAAGGACTCCACTCCCTCTTTAGCCATCTGTATGTAATCCCCATTGCTTGGTCCATAAGGACCACAGCACCAACCCAAAGGCCTACCCCTCACCTTCAATCTCAGTTTCTCTGGCATCCGGTGGTATGAAATTTGAATTCCTCCTTCATTAGCCTCTTATCTCCTTGGCTTAGTCTTTCCTAGGACCCTCTCTTTGTCTCTGAGAGCTACTCCACCTACCCTTTGAGCATATCAAGGCTCTGTTCCTTTTTCTGTAGCCACTCTATCGCTAGCCTTTTTACTTCAGCTGTCTCCACAGAGGTCTTTCAAGCCCACATCTGCAATTCTCTAGTTTTTTTTCACTGCCTTTGGGAGATCTCTCCCAGTAATGCATAGCTATCACCTTCAACTCAATGGCACTGGAGAAGGAATAAAGAAACCTATACTCCAGTCCCTAATGCATCACTAACCAAACAAGGAGCTTACAGAGTGGGTTAGTCTTTTGAAGACATTCTGTATTCTCTCTCATTTTCATGACAAAAGTGAAGCTTAGGGACATTTATTTTAAACAGTATGGTGTATGTACTAATTTAATTTTTAAAGTAAACTCTACTCCCAATGTGGGGCATGAACTCACAACCTTGAGATCAAGAGTTGTATGCTCTACTGACTAAGCCAGCCAGGCACCCCAGGAACATTTCTTAAAAATCATTCGATCAACTTCTGGGTATAGGGTGGGGCAAGAGGAGGTTCCCTCAGCCTGTGGCAGGGTGATTCTAGCACCTGTGAGTAACAGGGCTGGCAGAGAAGAAACTGGCCCCTGAGCAGACTCGGGCTCTTGCTGACTGGGTGAGGGGGAGGATGAGGGAGCCTAGCCTCTAATAGAGGTCCAAGAGTACTGGTCATGCTCCTAACCATCAGCTGGCCTGCATCCTTGGAAGCCTACTGATCAACCCTCTCCCTCTTGCCTCGGTCTCTTCTCTGCCAGCTCTATGTTGCTCAAATTTTTCCCATCTTAAAACTTCCTTTAATCCACTTGACAATTTAGCATTCCCTTCATGGTCAACCCCACACTGTCTCCGCTCCTTTGTCTTCCATGCCTTGGTTCACCAGTCTGGTTTCTGTTCCTCAGTTCTCTACTGAATTGCTCTAAACCTAGCAATGGCCCTCAACTGGCAAATCCAAAGGCGACTTTCTGTCCTTATCTGACTTGATTTCTCTGTGGAATTCAGCATTCTATTCTAGGCTTTATCCCAGAATTATGCCAGACCATCAGAAAAAAAGCTGGGTATATTTGGGTCACATGGTCTTATCCCCTACAGAACTGCTTTCACCAAGTTTTGTTTTGGCATTATGCCCTTGCCTTATACTAAAGGATACGTGGGAGAAATTTTCAAGTTACATGTTTGAAAAGGTCTTCTTCAACTAATGAATTTTTTTTCTTTCACTGCTGAGACCTATGTTATAGGATCACGAGTTACCTTTTTTTAGGCCACATCTTGCTCAATTTTTTTTCCTCTCAAGGTATATAATAACTTCCTACTTTTTTAAAAATGTTTTATTTATTTGAGTATATATATATTTCTGTATATATACAGAGAGATTTTATAGAAAATGCAAAAATACAGAAATATAAGGAGTTAGATACCATTCCTAAAAAATGTCGAAATAAAAATAACTTCAACTAAAAATGTGCAAACCTATTTGAAGATTATAAAAATCTCCCAATGGGATGGGGCACCTGGGTGGCTCAGCTGGTTGAGTGGCCGACTTCGGCTCAGGTCATGATCTCGAAGTTCCTGAATTCGAGCTCCGCGCCGGGCTCTATGCTGACAGCTAGCTCAGAGCCTGGAGCCTGTTTCAGGTTCTGTGTCTCCCCCTCTCTCTCTGACCCTCCCCTGCTCACGCTGTCTCTCTTTGAAATAAATAAAACATTAAAAAAATTAAAAAAAAATCTCCCAAGGGGAAAACAAAACAAACAAACCCAAACAAACAAAAAAAACCTCTTGGTTCCAAGAAGCATAAAAGACCTCACTGAACATGATCAGAAAGACCAATCACCATAAAGCTGTTAAATCTTTCTGCTTTATATAAAGCCATTTTCAAAGTGTCTGAAAAATAAACAAGATAATGAGGGTAACAATAAAATTTCCAAAAAAATTAAGGCAACCTTCTATTTTCAAATATTAACATATTATAAGTCACAATAATTATTAATTATAAAGTCACAATTATTATATACACAACCACTGTCACAACCAATTTACCTTTTTTTAAAAAATGTTTTTTATTTATTTCTGAGAGAGAGAGAGAGAGAGACAGCATGAGCAGGGGAGGTCAGAGAGAGAGGGAGACTCAGAATCTGAAGCAGGCTCCAGGCTCTGAGCTAGCTGTCAGCACAGAGCCCGACGCAGGGCCTGAACCCACCAACTGTGAGATCATGACCTGAGCGGAAGTTGGACACTTAACCAACTGAGCCACCCAGGCATCCCACAACGAATCAGTTTAAACAGAAGAGAGGACTGGGGCGCCTGGGCGGCTCAGTTGGTTAAGTGTCCAACTTCCGCTCAGGTCATGATCTCATGGCTTGTGATTTCGAGCCCCCCATTGGGCTCTGTACTGACAGCTCAGGGCCTGGAGCCTGCTTCAGATTTTGTATCTCCTTCTCTCTCTGCCCCACCCCTGCTCACGCTCTGTCTCTCAAAAATAAACATTAAAAAACAATTTTAAACAGAACAGAGGATCCAGAAACAACCCCTAGAATATAAAAATTTGTCATTTAAAAATTAATGGGGAGAAGAGGATTACTTCATAAAAGGTACCAAAAACTATTAAACTATTTGGAAAATACTGAGTTTTATATTTAATTTTCAAAAAGTGTTTATTTTTGAGAGAGAGAGCGTGTGTGCACATGCATGAATGGGAGAGGGGCAGAGAGAAGAGGGAAACAGAATCCAAATCAGGCTCCAGGCTTTGAGCTGTCAGCACAGAGCCCAATGCAGGGCTCGAATTCATGAACTGTGAGAGGGGACTGGAGCCAAAGTGGAATGCTTAACTGGCTCGGTCATCCGAGCTATATTTTTAATCCATCTGAAACATACTGTCATTCTAAGAGTTAAGGAGACATTATACTCTCCCCCTCAAACCACACACTTTAAAACCCTCACCATGAAAAAAGGTTAGGTGAATAGCCTCTAATCTCACAAAGAAGGCTTTGTGCTAAGGCACAGAAATAATAGGAGACACCGGAGTAAAGTATTGAAATTTTGACTACCTTCAAGTGAAAAAAATTCTTATGACAAAAACACTGAATGAACAAAAGTAAAGAGTCAACAAGAAAAAAGTATTTGCAGCATATGTGACAAAGGACTAATATCCTTATTGTATGACTGTAAAATCTGCAAGAAAATGATGAACAGCAAAAGACAAAAGGTGGGCAAATGACAGAAATACATGACTCAAAGAAATACAAATGGCAGATAAAAAAAGAAATCAAACCTCCTTAATACTAAAAAAAAAAGGAAATTTAAAATAATGCAATAGCATGCTACCTCTGTTAAACTGCTACAGTTGTTTTAAAGCAAGGTGCCATGAAATCAGCAAGGTAACTGGTGATATGAATCAAGAATTTTTAAAGTATTCAAACTGTGGGAGTGCCTGGGTGGCTCAGGTGGTTTAAGCATCTGACTCTTGATTTCGGCTCAGGTCATGATCTCAAAGTCCTGAGATTGAGCCCCATGTTACACCAGGCATGGAGCCTGCCTAAGATTCTTTCTCTTTCTCCCTCCCCTGCTGGCATATGTACATGCGCTCGCTCGCTCTCTCTCTCTCTCAAAAAATAAATAAAATAAAAATCAAACTGTGATTTAGTAACTACTAAATCTGGATTATATCCAGAAATAATCAGAGATAAACATCAAGATTTTAAGGATATTATTAATCAAAGTGAATAGTTATAAACAACTCTAGTACATCCGCAAGTGAGATTAAAACCTGCAATGATATATCCATGAAGTGAAATACTATACAGACATTAAAAATCATGTTTCAATAGAATACTTAACATGAGAAAAATGCTCATTCCATATTAAAAAAGGATGGAGGGCTGGTTGGGAGGGCAAGAGAAGCAGAATGGAATAATTAAGAGCTCCGGCCCTTGAGCCAGAAAACTTCATCCCAATTCTGGTTCTTTTACTTAATTAGCAGTATGATATGGAGTAAGAGATGCTATCCTTCTGTGCCTCAGTTTCCTTTTGTACAAAACAGGGACAATGATGACCCTATAAAGGGTCATCCACTTCAAAGGCTGTCATAAAGATGAAACAGAACAACATACACACACAACCTGGCTACTGTGCTCCTCTGTATCCTCCACCCCATAGGGTAATAAATACATGTTAACTGAACAAATATATAATCTCCTAGTTTCTTAGAATTCTAATCACAGACCTTACATAAACGTTCCCCACTAAAATGTCTGATAAACTACTGAATTTCTGTAGGATGAAGGCAGCAACCAATGGAAAAAACCTGGAGACTGACCAATTCTAGGAAACAAACAGAAAAAGAGCCAAAAAGAACAGAGCAGCCTCCTAGTCTGGTGTCCCTTACTAGGTGTGCCCAGCATATTCCTACCCAATGAAAGCTTCCTTTCTGAAATCAGGTGCAAAAACACACTGTAGCTGAGGTTTACCGAATCATCTCCAAACTCTCCTATCTATCTATCTATCTATCTATCTATCTATCTAATTTTTTTTTAATATTTTTATTTATTTCTAGGAGAGAGAGAGAGAGAGAGAGACAGCGTGAGCAGGGGAGAGTCAGAGAGAGAGAGGGAGTCACAGACTGAAACAGGCTCCAGGCTCCAAGCTGGCAGTCAGCACAGAGCCCGATGCGGGGCTCGAACCCACGAACCGCGAGATCATGACCTAAACGAAAGTTGGACGCTTAACCGACTAAGCCACCCAGGCGCCCCTATCTATCTAATTTTTTGAGAGCTAGACAGCACATGAGTGGGGAAGGGGCAGAGAGAGAGGGAGACACAATCCGAAGCAAGTTCCAGGCTCTGAGCCGTCAGCACAGAGCCCAAAGTGGGGCTCGAACCCACCAACTGTGGGATCATGACCTGAGCCTAAATTGGATGCTTAACCAACTGAGCCACCCAAGGGCCCCTCCCCCCGCTTTTTAAAAGTAATCTCTATGCTCAATGTGGAGCTCGAACTCATGACCCTGACATCAAGAGTCCCATGCTCTACTGAGGCAACCAGGTGCCCCTCAATTCCAAACCCTTTAGCTTGGCTCCCAGAGTTTATTCCCATCCTTTCTACCCACTCAGCCTCACCTTCTGGGTATCTTCTAAACAACTGCTTACTGTTTTGTTCCCTCCCAGCTCAAATGATCCCCTAAATCACATCTTTTTCAAGTACAAAGTGACTTCATGTTTGGGTTTTCACTGCAGTACACTGTTCTATGTCTTATGTCTTTACCTCAAATACACTATTAGCTTGTTGAGGGGAAGAACTATTGGCTTTTACTTCTGTACCTTCTACAGCAATAAATACAGAACAGTGTTAAGTAAACAGTACACACTCAATATCAATGTCACTATCACATGACACACATATAAATGGTTCCTGCACACAACAACAAAAGCAGGAAAGGAATACGGAAAAACAAAATATCAGATGCTAAGTGGAAACTTAATTATGTGAACTTATTTCCTTTATTTTTTAAATGCTTATTTATTTTGAAAGAGAGAGGAAGGAAGGAAGAAGGGAGGGAGGGAGAGAGGGAAAGAGAGGGGGAAAGAGAGGGAGAAAGAGAGGGAGAGAGGGAAGAAGAGAGAGAGAGAGAAAATCCCAAGCAGGCTCTGTGCTGTCAACACAGAGCCCAAAGCAGGATTCAAACCCATGAACTGAGATCATGACCTGAGCTGAAACCAAGAGTCAGAGGCTTAACCACCTGGAGTCAGACTGAGCCACCTAGGCGCTCCATGAATTTGTTTCCTTTATTACTATGCTTGTGTCAATAAAAAGTCCTAACGATACAACTGTAGGTTAGACTGAAAGAATTCTGACACCTAAAAATAAAGGCTAGGGGCACCTGGCTGGCTCAGTCAGTAGAGCATGTGACTCTTGATCTTGGGGTCATGAGTTCAAGCCCTATGCTGGGCAGAGAGCTCAGATAGATAGATAGATACATAGATAGACAGACAAAATGGGCTTATGTCATGCACTGTATGTGCTCAATAAATATGTTCTATGTGAAAAAAATTAAAATAAAGGCTAATTGTGACTATGCTAATTTTGAGGACAGTTAAGATTTAGTAGTTTATCACCTAGATTACATGGCTGTACGGCCAATGTACCAGGTACTTCCCAAAGGAAATCAACCAAAATAACCTTTCATATTCACCAATGCAGAGTTTAGTCTATTGGGGAGTTCAGTTATTATAAAACATACACACAAGGGGCGCCTGGGTGGCTCAGTTGGTTAAGCATCTGTCTTCGGCTCACGTCATGATGTCACAGTTTGTGGATTTGGGCCCCACCTTGGTCTCTGTACTGACAGCTCAGAGCCTGGAGCCTGCTTCGATTCAGTGTCTCCCCCTCTCTCTGACCCTCCCTCACTCACATTCTGTCTGTGTCTCAAAACTAAATAAAAAACATTAGAAAAATTTATTTTTTTTAACGTCTTTATTTTGAGAGAGAGAGAGACAGTGTGAGCAGGGGAGGTGCAGAGAGAGAGGGAGACACAGAATCTGAAGCAGGCTCCAGGCTCCGAGCTGTCAGCATAGAGCCCGATGTGGGGCTTAAACCCACGGACTGTGAGATCATGACCTGAGACAAGGTCAGATACTTAACCAAGTGAGCCACCCAGGCACCCCCATTAGAAAAATTTCAAATAAAAAAAACCACAAAGTAAGAACACACGCACACTAAGACTAAGACAGTAGAGAAGAATGATTTCTAGTAGTCTATTTTCTTCTTTCTTCTTAATGTTTATTAAAAATTTTTTTTTACATTTATTTATTTTTGACAGAGTGAGACAGAGCATGAGTACGGGAGGGGCAGAGAGAGAAGGAGACACAGAATCTAAAGCAGGCTCCAGGCTCCAAGCTATCCATGCAGAGCCTGGCATGGGGCTTGAACCCACGAACTGTGAAATCATGACCTGAGCTGAAGTCAGACATTTAATGGACTAAGCCACCCAGGTGCCCCTATGTTTGTTTATTTTTGAAAGAGTGAGCAAATGGGGAAAGGGCGGGGGGGGGGGAGGGGGGGCGGGCAGAGGATCTGAAGTGGGCTCCATCCTATCAGGAAAGAGCCTGATGCAAGTCTTGAACTCAGGAACCGAGAGATCATGACCCGAGCCAAAGTCAGAAGGTTAACTGACTGAACCACCCAGGTGTCCCTATTTATTTTTTACAGTTTATTTGTTTTGAGATGAAGGGGAGAGGGCTGGAGAGAGAGAGAGAGAGAGAGAGAGAGAGAGAGCCTGCCCAAGCAGGCTCCATGCTGTCAGCGCAGAGCCGGATGTGGGACTCGAACCCATGACCTGTATGATTATGACCTGAGCTGTAATCAAGAGTCAGACACTTAACTGATTGAGCCACCCAGGTGCCCCTAGTTCTCTATTTTATAAATAAAGCTACCACAGCTTAAAAAAAAATTTTTTTTAACATTTGTTCATTTTTTGGAGACAGAGAACAAGCGAGTGGGGAAGGGGCAGGCAGACACACACAAAATCAGAAGCAGGCTCAAGGGGGGCACAAGCACGCACACACACAGACAGACACACACACGCATGCACGCTCACTCATTCACTCAGAAGCAGGCTCCAAGCTCTGAGCTGTCAGCCCAGAGCCTGATGTGGGGCCTGAACTCAAGAACCGTGAGATCAGGATCTGAGCAGAAGTTAGACGCTTAACCAGCTGAGCCACACAGGCTC
Organism: Hyaena hyaena; assembly: GCF_003009895.1. NCBI lineage: Eukaryota > Metazoa > Chordata > Mammalia > Carnivora > Hyaenidae > Hyaena > Hyaena hyaena. Next base: position 1,477,553 of record NW_024080649.1, on the reverse strand, counting down.
CCCAAAGCTACAGATTTTTAATATTCTACTCTCCTTTATAGGGGACAACTGACTGCAAAAAACTCCTTATTTCCTGAAGCACATCTGTATACTCTAATACTCTTCGCAAGAAATAGTAATCCCAAATTTACGTGATTATAAGAATAGGGTAAATAATATATGCAACATACAAAACATGTGTGTAATTGACTATTTAGGTTATCAGTGAGGCTTTGTTCAACAATAGGCTATTAGAAGTTAAGTATTTTATTTTATTTTTTTTAAATTTTTTTTAATGTTTTATTTATTTCTAGGAGAGAGAGACAGCATGAGCAGGGGAGGGTCAGAGAGAGAGGGAGTCACAGACTGAAACAGGCTCCAGGCTCTGAGCTGGCAGTCAGCACAGAGCCTGACGCGGGGCTCGAACCCACGAACCGCGAGATCATGACCTAAGTGAAAGTCGGACGCTTAACCGACTAAGCCACCCAGGCGCCCCAGAAGTTAAGTATTTTAGAAGTTAAAAGTTATATTCGGATATTCAAGTTAGAGGTTGGGGGATTGGAGATGCTGAAGTCCTTAACAACCCCACATTGTTCAAGGATCCACTGTAGTGTGATGAGTGCTGTAACGGGTTAATATGCTTCCTACCCGTCTGGCACAAAGGATGGTTTAAGTGAGTAAGAGATGGGTCCAAGGAGAGGAACTGCTAAAGCTGGATCTTAAAGAATAAAATGAACCTTGACAAGCAAACTACAGTAGAGAAGAACTCTACAAGAGTTCTCCACTGTACGTGGGGGAAAAAACTTAAATATGTATGGAATTAGACAAATTTTGTGCAAAAAATTCAACATAACTGAGTGAAACCATACTAAATCATCTCAAATTTATTATTGTCATTGGTTTCAGAGGCCATGTTTCAGGTCCTCAGTAAGGGTGGCCTGTTTATTTCACTTAGTGAATATTTATACAACAAAACAGAAGACAAAGTTTACCTGGGAGTAAACATGCTAGTGCCATTATACTGATTGAAGGCTGCCTCCCAAGCACATGCTGTCCCTCTGTTTTCTGTAGCCTGAATGATACTTTTGCTAGCATACAGCAAAGTAATGCCTCACTTCTTGTGCTCCCAAGGGTGACTATGTCAAGAATCACCAGATTTCTCTTTGCTCTGCTCCAGGCCTAAATACCTGAAAACAGCTCAGAGTTAACACTCTGGAGCAGTTCTACAGTCTTTCACTGCTGGGAATATGAAAAAGGCTGGGGATCTAAAGCAGGTCTATTACTATGAATAAATAAGTATGTTATTAAAAAAAAGAGTTATACACACAGAATACAGAATTTATACATCTAACAAGTACATCTATGGATTTTGGTGCATATTCTACCTGAGCATAGTTCCCTAACCTGGATGGTATGTATCAGGATCACCTGATAAAATTTTAAATACATAGATCCCAGAGATTCTGATTCAGTAAGCCTAGGGTGGAAGAGACCTTATTTCAAAAGGTCCCCAGGTGATTCTGATATAAAATCTCTGTTGACCATGGCTTGGAAATGACTGACCTAGAATACAATAGTTATCTACCCTAAATACAGGTCTACATAGCTACTCAAATACCCATGGTTTTCTACTATGAGAATTTGTGGTTCATTCTTTAGAACAAAGAATTGTTTTGTTTATTTATTTAAATAAAATGGATAAAGTCTACCTCAAAACTAGTGTGATGTCAATTATGGAAAGTATGACCCAAGAAGAAAATCCTCAAGTTTTACTTCTACCATGGGAACCATCAATACCAAAATATCTCTCTAGATGGTATGGACAAGCTCAACACATGACAGAAGGAAAAAGGTAAAGAGAAATGCAAAGACATGGTAAGACTGAACTCATGGTTTTGCCATGTGTTTCAGTGACCATGTGGCTAATGCTTGAGTGTTTCTATAACCCAGTGCTCATTCATGAAGGCTACTTGGTAGAACCAAGATAATTTTTATTTGATAAACAGGGTCTTATATAAGGTCAATATTAAATCTGAAGCCAACAGTTTAAGTTCAATAATGCTTGCCTTGTACCAAAGGCATAATAATGATAATAAATGGCAATAGGAGATCTCTGAACAAAGATCAAGTAATAGTTACATTAAAAAAAAAAAAAAAAAAGAATATGGGGGCACCTGGGGGGCCAGTCAGTTAAGCATCTAACTTCGGCTCCAGTCATGATCTCATTGCTCGTGAGTTCAAGCCCTGCACTGGGCTCTCTGCTGTCAGCGCAGAGCCCCCTTTGGATTGTCTGTGCCCCCCTCTCTCTGCTCCTCCCCAGCTCATTCCCTTTCTCAAAATAAATAAAACTTAAAAAAAGAGTAAAATATCCTTAATAAATAGTATAATAGCATAAAGTATGGAAAATAGTTAAAGTGCTATTCAACAGACAGAACAAAAAAACTCTGAAAAACACAAGGGACATTCATGTATAGGAATACAGAACTACAGAAGTTTAAACAAAGAAACAAAATGTTACTCTAAACTAGTATTAATCATGAAAACAAGTAATTTGTCAACTTGATTGCTCCTTAAAAATATGGAAACAAATATAGGAAAGAAGGAAATGACAGGCAATAGGTTAACAAAGAAATGGTGGGGGGGGAATATATATTTATGAATAACCCAAAAGACATGACAAGGAGAGAAGGAGCAAAGACCTTGTCTGACAAGGGGCCAGAAAGAAAAATAAATTCTAAATAAAGTTTATTCCAAAGAGGTAACCAAGTCACTACATTTTACAGCCTCAATATACATTCACAATAAAATTTTTTTATCCATTTATTTACTTAGAAATAGCAAGAGAGGCGCCTGGGTGGCTCAGTCGGTTAAGCGTCTGACTTTGGCTCAGGTCATGATCTCGCGGTTCATGGGTTTGAGCCCCACATCGGGTTCTGTGCTGGCAGCTCAGAGCCTGGAGCCTGTTTCAGATTCTGTGTCTCCCTCTCTCTCTGACCGCCCCCCCCCCCCTCACTCATGCTCTGTCTCTCTCTGTCTCAAAAATAAACTATAAAAAAATTAAAAAAAAAAAAAAAGAAAGAAAGAAATAGCAAGAGAGAGTGCGAGCACGCAAGTGAGCACACATGCACGTGTGCCCAGGAAAGACAGGCAAAGAAGAGAGAGAATCCCAAGCAAGATCCATGCTCAGTGTAAGTCCAACATGAAGTTCAATCCCACGACCCTGGGATCATCACCTGAGCTGAAATAAAATATTCTAAACAGCAGTGGAAAGATAAAGATACAAATAAAACAGGGGTGCTTGGGTGGCTCAGTCAGTTAAGAGTCCATACTCTTCATTTCAGCTCAGGTCATGATCTCATGGTTTATGAGATTGAGCCCTGAGTTGGGCTGTGCACTGTCAGCAAAGAGCCTGCTTGGGATTCTCTCTCTCTCTCTCTCTCTCTCTCCTGAGGCTCCTTTCCTACAAACACTCTCTCTTAAAATAAACAAACATTAAAAAAAAAAAAAAGATACATGGAGCACCTAGGTGGCTCAGTTGGTTAAGTGGCTGATTCTTGGTTTTGGCTAAGGTCATGATCTTGTAGTTCTCGGGCTTGAGCCTTGCGTTGGGCTCTGTGCTGATGGTGTGGAGTCAGCTTGGGATTCTATCTCTCTTTCTCTCAAAATAAACTTAAAAACATAAAATAAAAATAAATTTTAACTATACTCAAGTGTAGTAATGATATATAGTGTTCATGCTATTTTTCTATACACATACTGATTTAGACTTCTGTCAAAAGAGATCTAAAAAAATGAACATATATAGGGACGCCTGGGTAGCTCAGTTGGTTAGGTGTCCAACTTCAGCTTGGGTCACGATCTCACAGTTTTTGAGTTAGAGCCCCACATTGGGCTCTGTGCTGACAGCTCAGAGCCCAGAGCCTGCTTTGGATTCTGTGTCTCTGTCTCTCTCTGCCCCTCCCCTGCTTGTGCTCTGTCTCTCTCTCAAAAATAAACATGAGGGGCACCTGGGTGGCTTAGTCGGTTAAGCGGCCGACTTTCGCTTAGGTCATGATCTCGCGGTTCGTGGGTTCGAGCCCCGCGTCGGGCTCTGTGCTGACTGCCAGCTCAGAGCCTGGAGCCTGCTTCAGTCTGTGACTCCCTCTCTCTCTGACCCTCCCCTGCTCACGCTGTCTCTCTCTCTCTCCTAGAAATAAATAAAACATTAAAAAAAAATTAAAAAAAAAAATAAACATGAAAAAACTGTTTAATGAATATATATCAAATAATTAGCTACAGAACCAAATGTAGCAGGATATTGTGTGAAACCAAGAGACTATTCAGAGCCAGTATGGGGAAGAATAAAAAACGGCGGAAGTACCTGTCCTACATCTATGATCTCAGGTATATCACTTGCCTCTTAGGTTTCTTATCTGTAAAATGAGGGGATTGCCAGATGACTTAAAATTTCTGCTGGCTTTAACATCCTACACTTTTTTTTTTTTTTTTTTTTTTAGGTTATCAGTTAGATTCATCCTTGTAGGTAAGAAGGGAACAAGTACCCCCACTCCCAGATATAAAAATCAGACGGAAATTTTAACAACAGCATCCAGCAAAGTTGTACAAAAGGATGGATCAAAAGGTAACTTCCTAGCTTTGCAGTCCACTTGTCCGTAACCAAGAATCGGGCAGAAGTCTCTATAATCTATTTAGATTAAGTTGGCTTGGGGTGCCTGGGTGGCTTAGGCAGTTAAGTGTCCAACTTCAGTTCAGGTCTTGATCTCATGATTCATGAGTTTGAGCCCTGCATCGGGCTGTGTGCTAACAGCCTGCTTCAGATTCTGTCTCTCTTTTTTCAGAGCTCACGCTCTGTCTCTCTTAAAAATAAATAAACATTTTTAAAAAATAAAAAAATAGGGGCGCCTGGGTGGCTTAGTCGGTTAGGCGTCCGACTTTCGCTTAGGTCATGATCTCGCGGTTCGTGGGTTCGAGCCCCGCGTCGGGCTCTGTGCTGACTGCCAGCTCAGAGCCTGGAGCCTGTTTCAGTCTGTGACTCCCTCTCTCTCTGATCCTCTCCTGCTCATGCTGTCTCTCTCTCTCTCCTAGAAACAAATAAAACATTAAAAAAAAATTAAAAAAAAAAAGAAAATAAAAAAAATAAATAAATAAAAGAAGATGGCTAAGGCACACCACTCCACGGAGTGGCATTTACCTCCCAAGTTGATGAAATTTATTTTATTTTTTAATGTTTATTTACTTATTAACATTTTGTTGATTTCTGAGAGAGAGAGAGACAGCGTGAGCAGGGGAGGGTCAGAGAGAGAGGGAGACACAGAATCTGAGACAGGCTCCAGGCTCTGAGCTAGCTGTCAGCACAGAGCCCGAGACGCAGGGCTTAAACCCACGAACCGTGAGTGAGATCATGACCTGAGCCAAAGTTGGACGCTTAACCGACTAAGCCACCCAGGCGCCCCGAAGTTGATGAAATTTAATGAGGAATCTCTGTGTCAGGCAAAAACACCACAAACATTGGATATAAATCTACTAATCTGGCTCTTTCCTACCTCCATTAAGATTTTTTTTTTATACTAGAAAGGCTGCTCAAAGTGAAGGTACAATCACTATTTGTATAACTCCCCACACTCTCCTTGCACACAGAGTATCAAGATATCTCCTCTTCAAAAGCCCTCCCAACCCAGGATGTTTTAGGATTCTATTGCCACCCTTCTTGTTGGGGAAACTACTATATCACCTAGCCTCCTACATAAGAACCTATTTCTTTAATTTTAGTGTGAAAATGCTTAAAGCCATAGTTATATACTTGATAGGATAACCTATTTAGCCATTAGCTAAGATGAGCACTTACCTAGAAGTCACTAAATCAGCAAATATCTACTCCTGAGAATTAAGAATAGAATCAAAAAAGGACTCTGAATAGTTATTACAAACATCTCAAAATCTATTCACCCAAATGTACAATTTGGCTCTTAATAATTCAAACAATGGGGATGAGGAGGGATAAAGTATTTGAGACAAAAAGCTAGGATTAAAAACAAGACACTTGTCTCCAAAGCAACAGGTTACAGAACTTAACATCCGGCAATAAGGAAGTACATTCCTAGTAATTTGAAGTTAACATACAGTATCTAACAGGCAAAATGTTCATAACATACAACACGAAGGAAGATTACAAAAGAGGATGCAGGACAGGATTCCAACTTAGTTTTTTCCTTTTAAGTTTATTTATTTATTTTGAGAGAGAGAAAGAGAATCCAGTGTGTGGGGGGGAGGGAGAGAGAGAGGGAAAGAGAAAGGGGGAAAGGGGGTGAGGGGAGAGAGGGAGGGGGGGGAGGGGGAGAGAGAGAGAGAGAGAGAGAGAGAGAGTGTGTGTGTGTGTGTGTGTGTGTGTGTGTGTGTAGGGGAGAGGCAGAGAGTGGGGGAGAGAGGATCCCAAGCAAGCCTGGCACCACCAGCACAGAGTCCAACGTGGGGCTCAAATCCAAGAACCATGAGATCATCACCTGAGCTGAAATTAAGAGTTGGATGCTTAACTGACTAAGCAACCCAAGGCACCCCAAATCTACCCAAGAAGTCTAGACTTTACTGCTAGAGTAAACTATATGAAAACTCCTTTAATTATGTCATTATATTTATCAGAAAGTTTCAGTCCTATTTCCTACTATATTGGATTCCTTTTACCTTTAAAAAGTATACAATACACATAAATAAAAGAAAACTCAGGTAATCTAGAATATAAATCTATAGTTTTCTTTTTTTAACATTTTTTAAAAATTTATTTTTGAGAGACAGAGAGAAAAAGCATCAGCAGGGGGGAAGCAGAAAGAGAGAGGGAGACAAAGAATCCAAATAAGCCTCCAGGCTCTGAGACATCAGCACAGAGCCCAATGCAGGGCTCAAACTGACAAACCGTGAGATCATGACTTGAGATGAAGTTGGACGCTTACCCAACTGCACCACCCAGATATAAGGTTTGTTTTTTGAGAGAGAGAGAGAAAGGAAGAGGTGGGAGAGAAGGGCAGAAAGAGAGAGAGAGAGGGAATATTAAGCTGAGAATCCATGCTTATCCCACAATCCTGGAATCATGACCTGGGCCAAAATCGAGAGCTGGATGCTCAACTGACTGAGCCATCCAGGTGCCCCTCTATAGATTTTATAGAACATTCTGGTTTATAGCTATAGTCTCCTCCCTATATATACACACGTACCTTTGTGCATACATTTGATAATCTGCTTTATGTGTCTCTAATCTCTCCTTTTCAATATATTACCATACATAATATAACGGTTTCATGACATTCTATTATATAGATATTCAACTTTAATCAGTTCGCTATTGTTGAATATGGGCATTCCTAAAATTTGGTAATTCTATTTTATTTAAAAAAAAAAAAAAAGATCTATTTGCATTAAAAAATGTTATACAAACCATAGAAAAACTAGGAAAAGTTACCTCAAACTTGGCCACCTTGCACTACTAGTTCTTTATTTTATTTTGACCAGTGTTTTCACGTCTGACTAGTCTTTTTCCTGGGGCATTCATTCAATTACATTCTGAGTTCTTGCTCTGTGCAGGTTTTTGGGTTTTTTCCCTTACTTTTATTCCAAAACAATTTCTTTTTTTTGTACTATATTAAAAAAATTAAAAAAATCCATAGGCATTTTGTTGGATAAGAGTCTTCCCAATTAGTTTCTTTTTGTGGCTGTCAAACATCACTCCCACATGGGGTATGGCCCTGTTTACTCATCCATTGCTCTGCTGCTCAAGAGATTTTCATTAATGTAATTTTGTCATCCACAAAGTCCTAATTTACTTGGTTCACTTCACTTTTGTATAATCTGGTGGTCATCACTGTAGCTTAATGCAAAATATATACATTGACCAACTATCCTAATGTCTAAAGATTATCACTTTACTTCTACACAGCACATTACAGTTATAAATACTTATATTTCCCCCTAACAATACTTCATTTAACTGGCATAGCCTATAACAAGGTAGATACATCATTTTACTAAGAAGAAAGGAAGGCACAAGGAAGTCACCCCTAATGGATTTGCCCAAGGCTACATAAGCTATTAAGCTGCACTAACTAAACCTTGGTGCCCTAATGGAATTAAAATCAAATTTAAACTGCTTCTGAATTTCCTGATACACCTAGATCAAGGTCTCTCCTCCAGAAAGCCTTTTGCAAAATCTTTCACCACCTCCTGTAATCCCTCTGCATCCTGAACACACTTTTATCAGAGCACAAACAACACTTAATCTCTTGCCCCATACTCAAGACCCTCAGGAAAACCATCTTTTTATTTATCTTCAAATCTCCAGTGTGTGATACAGTGCCTGGCACAAAGTAGAAAGGCAAGTATTCAACAAGTACTACAAATATTTAGAGCACATCCAAATATATAGGTTGACCCAATTCAAATCATTTCAGAGAAATTCACACTCCATGATATCTAGAACAAATTAGGTTCAAATATAAAACTTGTATTCAAAGAACAGGTATTGTCAATATACAAAATATATTTCTTAAGTGCCACTTATATTAAGAGCAATTCACTAGTAACAATAGGTAATAATAATAAAACACCAAATAGTTAAGAAGAGACACTTCTAAATAACTGCCTTAGGAGTCACAAGGTCTACAAAGCTTAAGATTTAGATATATTCTTAAGACTCTCAATACTTAACAACTTGAATGGGGAGAAACAAATTAGTATAAATTGTTAATTATGCTGGAGTTAATATTATATTTGCTTTCAAAATTTTGTTTTGTAGAATTTATTTTACAGTTAAAAAAATTTTTTTAAGAGAGAGAACACACGCATAAGCAGGGAGAGGGGCAAAAGGAGAGAGAGAATGCCAAGCAAAATTCACACTCTGCATGGAGCCTGATATGGGGGCTTGATCCCATGATCCTGGGATCATGACCTGAGGTGAAATCAAGAGTCAGAAGCTCAACCGACTGTGCCACCCAGGAGCCCCAAACAATGTGTGGTCTTTTAAAAGTAGGCTCCATGCCCAATGTGGGGTTTGAACTCACAAGAGTTCATGCTGAGATCAAGAGTCTCATGTTCTACAAACTGAGCCAGCTAGACACCCCATTTTGCAGGTTTAGACCTGAGTTTGTTCACTGCTTTAAAAAAAATTTTTTTTAATTATAATTAGATCACTGGAATGGTCTTAATAACAGTATTTCTGACTTGGTCCAGCCATCTAGAACTGCCTACCAATCTGTGTAGAGCTCTTGTGCATGTTGGGTACCTGTAGGAACATGCACGCAAGCCAACAAGCACCATTTAATACAGTTTAATGTCTATATTCCACAATGGGATGCTACAGGGAAAAAAGGAGCTGGATGGTAGAGGTGTTCCATAGCTCAAAAGTATTACTTCTCAAATATTTCCACTGTAGTACCTATACAAAGGGCAATTCTTACTCGTAGGCAGTCATGACCCACTTTGCAGAAAACCTGTGTTATCTTTGACAGTCATACAGAGTTCCCATTCTGATCCTAAAATATGTATTTGTTTTAATGTAAAAATTTAAAAATTACTTACCAGTCAAATTACTTAACTCACCGCCCCCTCAATGAGCACAATTGAAGCTCCAAGAAGATGGGTCATGTTTATCTTGTGGCTTCAAGTACCCCGGAATCATACCACTTTGTACCCTAAGGGTATTCATATCCCAGTTTGAGAAACAGGGATCTAAACAATTAAATTGCCATAATACTTAAAAGTGACCAACATGTTCCTACAACCCCATTCCCCAAACTCTTACAGCTAGTTTTCTCAACAGCTTTTTAAATCAGTATTGTTTTTCTTTTCAGGAGCTCATTAATATGTACTCAGTGTCAACACTCCTTAAAAAAAACCTGCAGGACACCAATTATTTCTGGAGTGACAGAATCCTAGCACATAGACCTTGTCCTTCCCACCTAACAACGTACTAAGCTGCCCATGGAAAACAGAGATTTCAAGAAGCAGAGCTTTCACTCCTGTTCCCTTCCTCCTCTCTATTTGCTCCAGCACAGCTTGTAAGAAAAATCTTAGCAGTCACTTAGATGATTCATTCACATAAGCTTATCTAATGTCAGCATTTATAATTCCCACCTTTCCCTTCTGCCATTACACAAGTACAATTAAACTATTTTAACATTTTCTAGGGGATAAGATGTGCATTCTAATACCCTGAGAAGAGATAATTTTCTCACCCAGAACCCTACTTTGTTGTTTATGAGATTCCAAAGCCTAGTAGATGTCAACATTTATGAGGCCTGTTTCAAGTTCCCTATAATGTCCATTATACTTTATAGCAGAAATTGTAGGCTATAGTAAACTTTAAGTGAACCTTTAAAACGTTGTTTAAAAACATTATTGATAATGAATATAATACTGATACAAAAATGGGTCATCAATTAGACTAACTCAAATTAATTAAGACACCTTTTATCTAGGATCCATTTCCACAAGAACAGGATTCCATTTATTGCTCATCAAAACTTCAAACTGCCACAGGCCATGGACTTTTGACGTCATATGCCAATAGTCAAAATACACATTTCGAGAGTTTATGCAGAAAAACAACTGTTTTCTGGTGTCTATGTACATGCTCAGAATGGTACTTGATGCTTTATATACATTCTCACTAATCTAGAGAGTAGCCTCTGTAATTGGTGTTGTTCTCTCACAAATGGGGACCATAGGAGTAGAAAAGTAAACATGCTCAGTGCCACCCAGCTAGTATACGGCAGTGCAGTTTCAAACTGAGGACTCTGACTATAAAACCTGTATGCCCTCAATCGTCCACTGTCCTGCATCTTCTATACCCAAGAACAATATAGCAAATCCTCCAACCCCAGAAAGGATTTATTACTCCCATTTTCAAGACCAAGAAATGTAAAGAGCATTTACCTCTCCGTGGCTGCAAAGTCAGTTTGAGGAGGGAACACAGAACCAAGCTCTCAAGGCCCTGGTCAGCAACCTGTCCACTAGTGCATCTTGTTCTTTGGCTCCAGATCTGTGATCATTCTAAAACACAAACACAATCATTTTATCAACACCAAATACATACAACTGCACATATAATATGAAAAGCAAATTGAGGGCAAGATAAAAACTGCTAAAATTGGTTAAAAAACAATATATTTGTTCCAGTACATCACACTACTGAATGAGGCATTCCATAAATTCTATCCTCATTCCATAAATTCTATCAAACCATTTCGTTAGACATTTGCTAAATATATAAAGGACTAAAGATCTATGGTTATCAAAATAACACCACTGGGGTGCCTAGCTGGCTCAGGTGGTAGAGCATAAGACTCTTGATCTTGGAGTTGTAGGTTTGAGTCCCATGTTGGGTCTACACCCAAGAGATTACTGAAAAAATATTAATTTCAGATTACTGAAAAAAATAATAAAGTCTTTTAAAAAATACCCCATTATGACCTTGTAGGAAAATAATGGCACACGTATATGTATTCAAGCTGACAAAAAATTCTTATAGGTGTAGTAATAGCCCTTTAACACTATTATTTCCTTATCTTCAGCAAGAAGGGACTTTACTAATTTAGTTTATAACACAAGACTGTATTTTTCAGTTTAATAAGATAACTATGGAGAGAGCTTTCACTGTCTGGAAATTCCTAGATGCACAGCAATGAAATACTTTTTGTTAGCTGACAATTTTTCCCTAAATTACAAATATATGAATTATCAAGCTTCAGGCAACAGTAGAGTGGAACTTACTTCCAAAGGAAAAAAAGAAAAAGAAAAAAAAATTTCCAAGTAAAATGAAAGTGCTAACTTTGAATTAAGAGTTTCCAAAGAACTTGGCATGTAAGATACAACTACAAAGGAATCCATCTCATAATTAACTAAAGCTCACAAAACCAATCTGATATAATACTTTCTTAGATGAAGCTAAAGAAAAATCTCTGTTGAGAAGTAATTTGCATCTTGAAAAGAGGATTAGTGTATCTAGTCCAAGAAACACTTTTGTATTGGAGTCCATAAATTGTTACTGGCATGCTTCAAAGGGAGGAGATTTTATGTACCTAAACATTCTAAAGGTGACCAAAAATGAAGATCAAGCATAGAAAAATCACTATTCTCAGTGTATATGTTAGAAGTCTTTACAAAACATCCCATCTTTGCACTGAAATACTTAATCACTAAGAAACTGCAGATCTGCCAGTGAAGATCTGAAGATACTGACTAAAGTTTAGCATTTAGAAAAACAAATATGGTATGCCAAATCTACACATCCAATTGGAAACCAGGATCTTCAAGGTTATACATTATTTGCCTTTATTGTTCTTTCCAAACCTGTATGCTCTTTCTCAAAATATTAAATTCTGACAAAGTTTCGTTGTTTGAAGAGGGACCTAAATTTTGGCAAAAGAGCCTGAAGTCATCTGGGACTAAGATAGGTCAATATGATGGGGAGATGATCAACTAAGTTTCTGGTTTAAAAAAATGAAATGGAGGCTATAGATGATGAGGAGTGAATCTGATGCCAGTACATCCCTACAGCAAAAAACCAGTCTCTAGAGGTAGACTTTTTGTCAGCAGACACCACCATGAAAGACTCTGCCACAGGACTCTCCCTTGTGGCCCTAGTTGGCCACAGGTGGCCTCTGCACTCCCAAAGAACTCCCTAATCCCCAAAAGAAGTTCCTCATTTTGTGTGTTCTTTAAAGCAAAATTCTAGACCTCTCAGAATTGGAAGAGTCTTAAGAACGACTTTTACAACTTCTAAATTCTCTTATGTTGGTTGAATAGACCCCTAAGGATGACTTTTACAATTCTTCTTCAATAAGAAGTATTCTCTTAAGTGGGCAAACATTCCTGTTGCAATCTTATTCATGTTACTGATTTAAGTAAAAAGTTCCTCTGGGTAACCTTATACCCTCAAGTTATTCTCTGTAGATTTCATTTTCCAATAAAAACAAAGTATTGAATCGTGGCATACAGGAAATCTCAAGGGCAGCAACTCTGTGGACAAAGTCTATACCACTAAGAGCATAAATGACACGGAAGACTAAGAGGCTGATGACTGCATATGGCAGAACTAAATGAAGAAACAAAACATGGACTGTGGAGCATAACACTAACCAGAGAAAACAAACTTTATTCCTGGCCCAATACAGACCTTCTGGATTTTAATATTTAACCTGTGTAGAGACTATTTTTATAAGTAAAACAGACCACCTGTCATTCATAATGTGGAAAATCTCATCTCACAAATGCAAAAAAATCACACAAATAGGCTAATTTTTTAGACAATTAAGCATGGTTCAATTACCAAACCTGCACTTCATCAATACTACTGCATTTGTTAGTGCAATTTTATTTTTACTGTAGGAGAGGGGAGAAGGAGCATTTTGTAGGATTTGAAAAAGGGATGTTGAAAGACTACTATAGATGCAGACTGCTGCAAAATCCTACAGGTTGAGCAGACCCAACGACTTTGTTTAGTGCCAGCCTGTTTCAATTTCCTCATAAGCTTAACATAGGCTTTAAAAAAAGTTAAGCTCTTCCTCTCTCCAAAGCAACCCGAGTTGATGTATCAACTGCTGCATACTATTTATTAAAGTACTAGAATACTTGAGGAAAACAGAAAGATAAAACTTTGACAATTCAACAGGAAGCTTTTTAATGACTCAAGAAGACAGTTAAGGACAGTACATTTAATATACATGCCCTGTTTAATTTCTTTTGGAGCCTATGGGGAATTAGATTTTTAACTTTCCTACTTGATTTAAACTCAAAGCTTGAAGACTACATATGCGAATGTTTACTTAACGCTGAACTCTGCTACAGGAAGTCAGCTACTAAAGAGTAGTTACATTAGGCGTAGATATTTATAAACCAACTGCAGCTAGTGACCCAGGATTCAATTACAACATCAACCCTCATATTTCAGCGTATGGGCAAATTACCAGTGGAGTCAAGAATAAATTCATTCTGCCCTACTGGCGCTTTAGATCGGGTTGCACAATCCCGGGCAGAACTGCCTTCGCCTAGCCCTAAAGCATCAGGTACTAAATACTGTACTAAGTCAGCGTCAGGACATTCTAAAGCGGGAGGGAAACTCATGGGTCGCCTAAACAAATCCAGCAAGCCCATAATCCCGAATTCAGGAATTTGTCACATCACTTGAGATCAGAATGAAATTAAGTTTTGATCCCTTTGAGATTTCTTAGCGCATAAAGTCAGGCTATCATTACAAGACGAGTCCGATCCTGGCTGTAGGAAAACAATTCGGTGCGGAACTCGAGTCTCTTCCGCCCACTGTGCGGGGCCGCACCAGTCAGGTCCAGCGAGGAGCCCGGGCGCGAGTTTGGGGGCGCAGCCGGGCCCGGCGGGGGCGGCGAGCGCGCGTCCCCCCGCCCGCTCAGGCAGCGTCGAGGCGCGAGCAGCTCAGCCAGCCTTGCAGAGGGAGCTCTCGGCAGCTCTGGGGTCCCTCTGCTCGCAGCCGCAGCAGCGCCGCCTGCGCCACTCGGAGGAGACGGAGACCAGCGGCGGCGGCGCGCGGACTGGGAGCGACCGCCGAGCAGCCGAGCGGCAGGGGTACGCTCACAGAGCCGCCGGGTAGGTTCCGGGGACCGGGCAGGCTGGAGGAGGGGCAGCCAGAGAGGCGTCGGCCGAGGCCCGACACTCATACTACCCGGACACCGGGCTGCGCGGCGGCAGTGGGTCGGGACCCTCGAGCAAGGAAGGAGCGGGAGCCGGGCCACGGAGATCACCTCTCCGCTGAGGCCACCCGCCGCGGGAGGGGCGGAGGGCAGAGGGCGGGCCGCGGCCGGGCAATCAGTCGGGCCAAGAGCCGGCCTCGAGGGCAGAGACAAAGGAAGGAAAATGGAGTCGCCGGCGCGCGGGCCTCTGTTGCTGCCGCCGCCGCCGGAGGCCTAGCGCGCCGCCAGGAGGGAGGCCTAGCGGGCGGGTGTGTGGGGGGGGGCGGCCGGGCCGCGGCGGCGACGGGCAATGGCGGCGGCCGCGCCGCAGCAGGGACGGTAGAGGGAGACAAACACCCCCCGGCGGCGGCGCTGGCGCCGGGCTGCAGCCAGCGCCGACCGGAGCGGCCCCATCGTGACACCTAGAGGCGGCCCGCGAAACCTCCTCCACCCCGGGCCCCCTTACCTCCGCGCCACACCCCCTGCAGCGCCCGCTCCGCCGCCGCTCCACCGCTCCGGCCACCCGGCGTCCCCGGCCAGCTCCGCGCACCCGCACCGGCTACCGCCGCCGCCGCTGCCGCCAAAGAAGCAGCTCCGCGCACGGTTTAATCGCTCCACAGGCTCGGACACAAAATGGCGGCGGCGCGGTGCAGTGCGCCTGCGTCGGCGCTGCCGGGGCCGCGGGTGCTGATAAGGGAAGGGACGGGTGGGGGGGCTGGCCAGGCGACGAGTGGAGGGCGGGGGAGGAAAGGTGAGGGGAGGGGTTGGCGCAGGGCAGCATGGGAGGCGGCCCCGGGCGCCAACTTTCAAAAGCGGGCGCGATGGCGTCACGGGACGCGCCGCGAGTCGCGTCACGCCGCAGGCGCCCTCCCGCGCCCTCGCCCGGTCGCGCGTGGGCTCTGCGGGCGCCGCTACGTCCGGGCTCCTGCTGGGTGGGGCTTCCTGGGCGGAGGCCGCCGCCTCTGGGCGGTACAGGATCCCGGGCTCTCTTGACCTCGTTCTCTAGCCGCAGTCTCCCGCCCTGAATACGTAAAGGCGGGGTTGGGGATGGTAGAGAGGGTGTTTGGAGGAAGCGCGCGCGGGGCTAGGCGGTGGGGCTGAGGCGGTTCTTGGGCCGGGCCCCGCCCCAGTCCCCGCCCTAGCGTGGCCGGCCCCTCCCTCCTAGCGCCCCACAGCAGCCCGCCACCGGGTAAGGCCGGGCTGGCCCCAGTGCGCTCCCAGTTCCTCAGAATAGTAGAGTGCCCACGAGTGAGGGCAAGAAAGGGTATCCTTTTAAGAGATCTCTCCGTCCTTAGAAGAGGACTTCCCAAAACTGGTGCAAGAGGACAAGGGCTTCTTGGTGTCATTAGGCCACTTAATTAAGCCAAGAAAGGCCAGCGGAAGATCACATTTGATGCTTTTTGCACGACCATAGCAGTCTTTAAAAGAGGTTTTTACTCGGCGCGTTATAATACTGTATTTTAAAACGTGCATTTGTTGTCTTTGCTTGAGAGTGAAATTCTATGTGGGTGGCCTCCTTAAGCCTCTCACAGTAGGCCCCTTCCCCTCCCCAGGATGCTCCTGCGGACTCTACCCAACCTGCAATGATGAAGTTCACCTACCATGGACTCGAAGATGTTCTGGTGGCTCAGGGAGGAAAGCCTTTGGTACTAATGGGAATCTGACTCAGGACTGTATTCTGAACTCCCTTGCTTTTCGATGTCACAGATAACAAGCAGACCCAGCATCAAGAAAACGGCTTTTGCTCTATTCAACGGATTGTTTCATTATGCGGATGCCAGCCCAATATTGACAGATTTTTCTGGGTGTTTTTGAAAAAGGAAATCAGATGGGCGCCTTGGTAGTTCAGTAGATTAAGCGTCCGACTTAATGATCTTGCCGTTCGTGAGTTCCAGCCCTGCGTTGGGCTCTTGTTTTGACAGCTCAGACCCTGGAGCTTGTTTCAGATTTTGTGTTTCCTGCTCTCTCTGCCCCTTCCTTGCTCATGCTCTGTCTCTCAAAAATAAATAAACATTAAAAAAAAAAAGGGGGAATCAGAAATCTAGATTTTTGTAATGTAAAATCTTCAGATATTTAGGTTTTGCAACTAAGATGTTTTTAAACTGCATAACATTGATTAAATCATTAGTGTGGACTGTCCGTTTATGGTCTCTGACTTGGAGGTGACAGTGAAAAGAGAGTCCAAGGCCAGATCCTAGACACTCCAGCATTTAGAAATGGGTAGGGTAATGAAGAAGGAGGCTGAGAGGGAGCAGCCAGGAAGGCAAGAAAGAAATCCACAGGACTGCTGAGTTTGGAATCCAAGGGCAGAGAAGGTTCAGGGTAGGGAGGAGTGGTCACCTGTGTCTAGTGCTGCTGAGAGGTCGATTTGGGCCAGACACATGTCTGCTGGACTGGTCACCTTGTAAGTCACTGGAAAATATCAACGGTGACTGGCTTGATTCATGTTAGTAAATCAACAGATATGGACCTCACTAGAATAGGTTGAAGAATGAATGGAAAAGTAAGGAAATAAAGACAGTACACATAAGCAAGATGAGAAGCTTTGTTGTGAAGGGAGCAAAGAAATGGAATAATGGGATAAATGGAAGGATATGGGTCAAGGGATGAGATGTTTTAAAATATGATAGGGTTCTGGATTGTGTTTATGTGCCATTGGGAGGGATACAGGAGAGATGTCTTGGTTGACTTACATAGGAATGAAATCCATGAGAAGATATAATGGACTGGAGGACTGACCTTAGATAGGAACAGGATGCTTCCACTGTGAAGTAACAAAGGTGAAGCTGGATGCAAATGCTGGAGAGTGGGAAAGCAAGCTTACAGCTTTCCTTAGTAGGACTGCCTTGGCAGCATTGGGTACCCATTTGAAATTTGTGATCATGAATTTAAAGTTAAACCAGTTGGCCCAGCATGTGTTTTTCCAGCAACATTTAGCTGCTTGGGTGCAGACATGCAGAAAAGGGATAATTTGGTTACTCAACACCAAGCCTAAGTTTTCTGGTTCCTAATCTCAGGTACTTGACTTACATTATTAGCTAATATTGTAGAAATATGTGAATATTTGAAAAATTTACATGTGGCCCCTTTTTCTAAAAACCAGATGATCCCATCTGTCTTTTATGTATGCCTGAGGACTCAAAAATAAAGAAAACGCGGGGCGCCTGGGTGGCTCAGTTGGTTAAGCATCCAGCTTCAGCTCGGGTCACGTATCACAGCCTGTGGGTTCGAGCCCCGCATCAGGCTCTGTGCTGACAGCTCAGAGCCTGAAGCCTCCTTTGGATTCTGTGTCTCCCTCTCTCTGACCCTCCCCTGCCTATACTCTGTCTCTCTGTCTTTCTCAAAAATAAATAAAACATTAAAAAAAAAAAAAGAACAAAAGCAATTTTTAAAAAATAAAGAAAATAAAGAAAACGCAAACTTAGAGGGAAATTACCAAATACCTCTGGAATATTTGTGTCCTACAGTATCTTCAGCTCTCAACCCCAAACACCTGGTATACTTAGGAACTAGGTACTAGAAACAAGACTGACTTGCATTTAAATTCTTTTTCTCTCTGGTACCTTTAATAATCTGATTAATAAACTTTCTGTATAACTTTACCTGAAACCATAAGAGTAAGCTATAAGAATGTCTTCAAGGGGCGCCAGGGTGGCTCATTCAGTTGAACAACTCACTTTGGCTCAGGTCATGATCTCATAGTTCATGAGTTTGGGCCCTGTGTTGGGTTTGTGTTGACAGTTCAGAGCCTAGAGGCTGCTTCTGATTCTGTGTCTTCCTAGCTCTTTGCTCCTCCCCTGCACTCTCAAAATAAATATCTTTTACAAAAGGAAAAAAATGTCTTCTAAAGCTTTAATATGGGCAAATATAAGTCATTGTATTTAGATGGAAAAAACCTCAACTATATTTACAATTATATTAACTGCTGCTATGGTCTGAATATTTGTGTCTCTCTCAAAATTCCTATGTTGAAATCCTAATGCTGGGGTGCCTGAGTGGCTCTGTCAGTTAAGCATCCGACTCGTGATTTTAGCTCAGGTCATGATCTTGTGGTTTGTGAGTCTGAGCCCAGATTTGGGCTCTATGCTGACAGTGTGGAGCCTGCTTGGGATCCTTTCTCTTCCTATCTCTCTGCCCCTCCCCTGCTTGTGTGCTCACTCTCTTTCTCAAAATAAATAAACTTAAAAGTTTTTTTAAATCCTAATACTTGATGGAATGGTATTAATAGGTGGGGCCTTTAGGAGGTACTTACGTCATGAGAGTAGAACCCTCATAAATAGGATAAATGCCTTGTAAAATAGCTTCACAGAGATCCCTAGTCCCTTCCACCATGGTAAGGACACAGTCAGAAGGCAATGGGTATGAGCCAAGAAGGCCTTAATCAGAATGCTACCATGTTGGTACCTTGATCTTGGACTACTGAGTCTTTTTTTTTTTGTATTTAAACTACCTGTTGGAATTCTTTTTTTTTTTAATGTTTTTTTATTTATTTCTAGGAGAGAGAGAGAGAGAGAGCGTGAGCAGGGGAGGGTCAGAGAGAGAGGGAGTCACAGACTCTGAAACAGGCTCCAGGCTCTGAGCTGGCAGTCAGCACAGAGCCCAATGTGGGGCTCGAACCCACGAACCGTGAGATCGTGACCTAAGCGAAAGTCAGACGCTTAATCGACTAAGCCACCCAGGCGCCCCGTGGACTACTGAGTCTTTAGAACTGTGAGCAATAAATTTCTGTTGTTTATAAGTCACCCACCCAGTCAATGGTATTTTGTTATAGCAGCCTGAACTGACCAAGACAACTATATTTATACCAACTATATCAAGGGTGCCTGGGTGTCTTGGTCAGTGGAGACTCATTGATCTTGAGGTTGTAAGTTTGAGCCTCACATTGGGTACAGAGATTATTTAAGAATAAAAGCTTTAAAAAAAAACAAAAAAAACCCTCTATCTGGAGTGCCTGGGTGGCTCAGTCAGTTAAGCGTCCAGCTCTTGGTTTCTGTTCAGGTCACGATCTCACAGTTCATGAGTTCAAGCCTGTGTCAGGGTCTGTGCTGGCAGCAGGGAGCCTGCTTGGGATTCTGTGCCCCCCACTGCCCCTGTCTCTGCCCCTCTCCCACTCATGCTGTCTCTGTCTCTCTCAAAATAAATAAATGAACTTAAAAAAAAAAACACCTTGGGGCTCCTGGGTGTCTCAGCCGGTTAACTATATGACCGGTTCATGTCATGATCTCATGGTTCATGAGTTCAAGACCCGTGTTGGGCTCTGTGCTGACAGCTCAGAGCCTGAAGCCTGCTTTGGGTTCTGTGTCTCTCTCTCTCTCTGCCCCTCCCCCACTCATTCTGTCTCTTTCTCTCTCAAAAATAATAAAAATATATATGAAATAAAACCTTTTTCAACTATATGACCTCTGAGGCATCAGAAGCCAAGAATGGGGTCCAGGTGGCCTTGGAGCCTGCTTTCTGAAGACAAAGATTCCAGGGGCTGTTCACTCGGAAGGACCAAATAGAAATGTTTTCTCCTTGTAAGAAACTGTGCTATGTCCTTCTTCACGGAATTGACTCCAAAGACCAAGAAATGGAGAGCCAAACCAAAAGGATAGGATGTTTCAGGCTGGACAGAAATAAGCTGAAAGGGAAAAGCAATATGAGAGTCTGTGAAACAGTTGGTATGATAAAAATAAGGACAGATTTGTTCCCTGCAGCACTACTTGAGACTCCCTCATCAGTGAGAACTGAGGTGGTTTAAAACCACTGAGTAATTTAAGGAAGAGTTCTTCCCCTGAACTCTGTCTTAGGTTTGTAGTCCACGGGAGTTTAGGGCATTATCAGCTGAGGCTGTTGGCTAACCACATGGCATTAGTGAAGTCACCACGTTCCAGGATCTGGTCCTCAGCCTCACAGGCAGGACCAGAAATGTAGCCTGTATCCTGAGAGTGTATTCCTTCCTTAGGGACTTGTCTTTTTCACAGGAGCTTGATGGATAAGCAGAGTGCTGCTTTACTAACTGGTAAGTGGACCAATGTCCTTGTGCTGGCAAAAGGCACATTCTTTCCTTGCAGGAGAGCCTTCTGGAAAGCCCTATTACTAGAAAACTTGGTGTGTAGTGAATTTGATTAAGAGATGTAAATGATATAACTTAAACATTTAATATCACCCTCTCTGGATGCTAGAGTGAAATTGTCCAGCATTTGAGTCTTATCCTGTCTCTTTATTAGTTTTATGATCTTGAGTGAATTATAACAACTGTAGATTTCTTCACTATAATAGAGAGTGATAATTGTACTTCACACAGTGGTAAGGATTCAACAAGATAATTCAAGTAAAGCTCTTGGCATAATTCTAAACACCAGTAACCATACAAAAAAAATGTAAGCTGTTGTTACTATTTTATTTTTAATGCTTCTTGTTACCTGCCTTCACTCCCAAATTTACCTTCTGATGGACATGGTCTTTCTAGATTCATTAAGGGAATCAGTTACTTACTAGGCTTTCCGTGACTTTGGAGCCATTCTTTCTGGGAAGGGAGTACTTTGCTCTATAATTCTCAGGGAACAATTCCATTTCCAAGATCTTCCTTGATTCCCACTGTTCCCCCATATAAAGTCTGCAATTATTACAATCACTTATGAAGTTTTTATAAACTCTTTCAGCAAGAGAATTGCTGGTGGAGGAGAGGTGTTGATTTTCTAAGTAATGATGAGCAAGAATCTTCTTGTCCATTTTGAGGGTAAGATCTAAAGTTACATCTGAATACCCTTGTCTGTATCTGTTATGTGAGATATAATCCAATTTACCAGACATTTATTGAGTACTTACTGTTCTAGCCACTGGGGATATAAAAATGACCCAAGATGTGTTTCCTGTCCTTTAACTGGTGAGACTAGTTAAAAAACAGAACAAGACAAAATAAAACAAAACCAATTATTATAATAATGGTTATAATGGGAAAAAATGGACTCATAAAGGAGTAAATCATTCTCTAGGAGTATCTCATTTCAGCTGGGTGTTAAAGAATTAGAAGGCATTAACAAGCAAGGCAAAGGCAGGTAAGGTAAAAAGAGCCATAATCAAGAGCATAAAAGAGCATAAGAATGTTGGGGGACAGCAAGTCATTCCACACCACTGGACTAGAGTGTAGAGTAGTGACACTCAACCTTATAAGACATTTGGAAAGCTTCCAATATCAAGTGCCAAGGGCAGCCACTTTCTTCTAACATTTTCAAGACTTGCCCTTTAATATCTCCTACTCAGGCCACAAGAATTTTTTTCTTTTTTTTCCTTTTTTTTCTTTTTAATTTTTTTTTTAATGTTTTATTTATTTCTAGGAGAGAGAGAGAGAGAGACAGCGTGAGCAGGGGAGGGTCAGAGAGAGAGGGAGTCACAGACTGAAACAGGCTCCAGGCTCTGAGCCGGCAGTCAGCACAGAGCCCGACGCGGGGCCCGAACCCACGAACCGCGAGATCATGACCTAAGCGAAAGTCGGACGCTTAACCGACTAAGCCACCCAGGCGCCCCAAGAATTTTTTTTCTTTACTGATGTCTTTAGACCCCTGTAAAAAGCCACGTTTATTTTTTTCCCTCTCAGCTCAAATTACTGCTTTCTAAAGTCTAACAGACTTTATCTAGACTTACATCCCACATTTGTTTTCTGTGCTCTTACTTGCATTTTTCAGACATGCATTGATCACCCTGTAACAATCTCATCTGCACATTTTTCATTTTGCAAAACTTCTTCATGTGTGTTCTTTGAATTGATGTTTACACCTCTATTTGAAGAGCCATAGTTTTGTCTTAAACTCAAGAAATAATGTGACTTGCTCAGAGTCATCCAGTAACTTGTTGGAAAAATCAGAATGAGTGCTCAGATCTTCCAGCCCCACCCCCTCTTTTCCAGTTCTTTCACTGGCTGCTCAGAAGCCCTCACTGCCAGATAACATTTCCATTTTTTTTTTTAAATGTTTATTTATTTTTAAGAGAGAGAGACAGAGACAGAGTGTGAATGGGGCAGGGGCAGAGAGATGGAGACACAGAATCCAAAGCAGGCTCTAGGCTCTGAGCTTTGAGATCATGTCCTGAGCCAAAGTCAGATGCTTAACCGACTAAGTCACCCAGGTGCCCCAACATTTCCATTTTTATAGGGATCCTCTGGAGATGATAATTTATTATTTAAGTTTTTATTTATTTATTTTGAGAGAGAGAAAGTGGAAGTGGGGGAGGGGCAGAGAGAAAGGGAGAGGGAGAATCCCAAGCAGGCTCTATGCTGTCAGCACAGAGCCCAATGCAGGGCTTGAACTCATGAACCATGAGATCATGACCTGAGCTGAAATGAAGAGTCAGATGCTTAACCAGTTGAGCCACCCAGGTGCCCCTGGAGATGATACTTTAGCTCAGAGGTTGCTTTGGAAGGGCAAGATGTAGGGGAAGGGAGGTCTATCAGGCAGGCTCTTGGCCTCTTTGCTCCCTGGCCTCATGCTCTCCCACATCTCTAAATTTTATATGATTTGTTTGGGGGTGGGGGGAGGATGGTTTCTGACCCAAAAACAAGTTGGACACTATTACCTTAACCCAAAGTTAGGGCTTTACTGGTGGAAATCTCAGGCACTTGGAAGGCAGATAGCAGAAGTATTTGGAGTGATGAATTAAAAGAAATTCTTTTTAATGTTTATTTTGAGAGAGAGAGCAAGAGTGTGAATGGGGGAGGGGCAGAGAGAGGGAGACAGAATCTGAGGCAGGCTTCAAGCTCTGTGCTGTCAGCACAGAGCTTGACATGGAGCTCGAACCTACAGACTGAAATCATGGCCTGAGCTGAAGTCAGATGCTTAACCAACTGAGCCATCCAGGTGCCCCTGGAGTGATGAATTTTTAATCTAGAAGTATATTCTGAGTAACTGCTTGAGATCCAGATTGACGCATCAATGCCCACGCTGGGTAATACTGGAGATGGATTATCTCCCGAGCCCTTAAGTGCCTTATATTTTTGTCTTATGTTAGTCTATGGAAGCCAGACTAAACTTTATGAGCATTAGTAGCTAAAAGTCAAGGATGAAGAGGCAAGTATAAAATATGGACTGCAAGTATGAGAGGAATAGATTGATCACTGGACATCACAGTAGTTCTATATGACTTCATAGTAAAGTAAGGATGACTCTTAAGCTGCCTCTGGTCCACATCCTTCTTTTTGCCCTGGATCTACATTTCTAGACTTATTCTGTATACTTGCTCCTGGAAGGTTCCCAGGTCACCTTACCAGCTTTTTCACTCTCCTCCCAAACTGTTGTAAGGGCTCTTCCTTGTCAGTGAAAGATACCGCCCTCCATCCAGAAACTTGGGCTTCATTCTTTCACCTCCCACATCCTATCAGCACCAAACCTCGTTTTTCCATTCTGTCTTTGGAACATCTCTTCACTATCCTCTCCATCCCAGCCCAGGCCATTATGGCTTCTCCTAATTATGGCTTCAGACTCTGCACTGTTTCCTGCCTCCTCTCTCCACACAACTGTTAGAGTGACTTTTCCAAGGACCAGCTGTGATCACAAAATTCCCCTGCTTCAAGCCCACAGATGGCTCCCCAGTTACCTGGGGGTAAATTCCAAATTCCACAGCCACTCCACACTTATGACCAAGCCCCTGCTTACCTCTTCAGCCTCATTTTTTTTTTTCTTCCCTAAGATTTTATTTTTAAGGGACTCCTGGAGCTCATTGGTTAAGCATCCCCTTTTGTCTCAGGTCATGATCTTGTAGTTCCTGAGTTCAAGTCCTGCATCCGGCTCTCTGCTGTCAGCACAGAGCCTACTTCAGATCCTCCATCCCAGCCCCCCCCCCCCCGTCTCTCCCCTGCTCATGTTCTCTCTCAAAAATAAACATTTAAAATAAACAAACATTTTAAAAAGATTTTATTTTGGGGGCACCTGGGTGGCTCAGTCGGTTAAGCGTCTGACTTCAGCTCAGGTCATGATCTCATGGTTTGTGGGTTCGAGCCCTGTGTCTGGCTCTGTGCTGACAGCTAGCTCAGAGCTTGGAGCCTGCTTCAGATTCTGTATCTCCCTCTCTCACTGACCCTCCCCTGCTTATGCTGTCTCTCTCTCTCTCAGAAATAAATACAACATTTAAAAAAAAATTATTTTAAAGTAATCTCTGTACACAGCATGGGGCTCAAACTCACAACCCAAGATCAAGAGTCGCACCCTCCACCCACTGAGCCAGCCAGGCACTCCTCTTCAGCCTCATTTCTTTAACACCCACCTCTGGTCCCTGTGGATTCAGGTTGCTTGCCTCCTCTATTAGTCCAACCTCAGCTCTCCCTCCCTATATTGTTCCATGCCCTGGCTTCCATTTTATTCCTTAATTGGGAACCCAGTGTAAAAGTGCATTCTGAAACACTGTGTTTTGTAGGGGACATGAGGAATGTTTTAATGTCCAAGCTTTTTCTGCATTAAACATAGTACTTTCATACTTGAAATGTTTTGGGTGGTGCCTATTACCTAGTAGAATGAATAGTCAGCAAATACTTATGGAAACATACATACCAGAGGACACAAAGTAAATAAGAAATTGCAATGGGGTGTGATTACTAATGGACTAGGGGAAGTGCAGATTCCTATAAAAGGAGCATAGTGGAGGGGCCCACCCCTGAAGAAATCTGTGATGTCTAGGTTGAAGCCTATCGAATGAACAAACATTAGCAAGGCAAGATGAGGAGGGAAGAATGTACCACAAGGGGCAAGCAAGCTCTGCGAGGGATCCAGTAAGTCTCCAATGCAGAGCAAGAAGTTAGGTGGCAGAAGTGAGGCTGGCTTTGTGCCCAGGTTGAGGGTACTGGACTTTTCCCTAGGAGAAAGGAGAGCCTCTGTAGGGGATTTGTTTTAGAAACCATTCTGAAAGGTGCACCTGGGTGGCTCATTCGGTTAAGCATCTGACTTCAGTTCAGGTTATGATCTTGCAGTTTGTGAGTTTGAGCCCCACTTTGGGCTCTGTGCTGACAGTGTGGAGCCTGCTTGGGATTCTCTAAGTAAATGAAATAAAACTTAAAAAGAAAAAAGAAAAAAGAATCATTCTGATGAACCATGGAAAATGGATGGAAAAAGGGTAAGACCAGAGGCAGGAAGTCTGTGAGGGAGTTTCAGTGTCTTAGTGAGCAGTCAACATGTCCTGAATCTGGTGCCAATGATGATTAAGAGGAGTGGACAGAATTTAGAAATATTTAGGGCATTTGAGAGGATTCTGGTGGCTGGGATGAGGGGACAAAGTAAAGGATGAGGTCATTGTGTGGCTTGGGTCCCTGGGTAGTTTCTTAACCTCGAGAGACCTGAAGAAACAGGTTTTGAGATACTGAATTGGATTTGAGGCATGCTGAGTTTGAAACACCTTGGCTATTCAAAAGAGGTATCCAGTCAGCAGGTGGATGTGGAGTGAGAGAGAGTCATGTGAATCATTGGATACAGCCTCAGCATGTAGATGGGAGCCAGAGGAATAGATGAGGTACTTCAGGGAGTGTTTAAAGAGAGAACAGTAAAAGGCCTAGAATAGAATCTTATGGAGTGATGTTTGTAAGAGGATGCTTGAGGAGGAGGTGGCAGAGAAGATTGTAAGGAGATTCAGAGGAAATAGCTAGAAATGTAGGTGTTAGCCATGGCAATTCAGCTACTTATTCAGTGGCTCTAAATCAGCATTTATTGAGAGTCCATATGCCCTGGGTATTTTAGAGACAAATGAGACTTGACCCGTTGACATCAAACTCAAACTCAAATGTGGTCACCACCACATTGCAACCTTTTGAAAAAAGGCCCGTCTCTTGCAGGCCATTGATAGTGTTCTTTTCTAAATGATAGACTGCTTGTCCATAGCTGTTTATATAGGCCCTAGAGTTCTTATCAATCTTACCCTTCCAATATTACCCAGGCCCAGAAGATCTGGGTCCAACAGCCAAGCCACAGCAGGTAGATGGCTTGAATAGGACACTCCAGGGCTGTCTGGGGGCTGGAGAGGAGGGCGAAGGAGCATGTCATATGTCTAGGGCTCAGCAGATTGTACCCAGACACAGTGCACAGAAACACACAAAGAAGGCACCCCCGCTTTGTGGGCGAGACAAAGAAGCAGTCCTCTTCCCACGTGCCAACCCATCTGCTTCTTTGCCTTCACAAACGTGCTTTTCTTTCTTCTTTTTTTGGTTCTCTATAGCTTTGAATACATGGGGAAGAAAAGTTGGAGACAGGAAAAAAGGTAAGATTAGAAGACGAAAGGAGAGGAGAAAGGGGAGGCTCCGATGACCACCAACACAATAAACTATCCTGGAATATCTCAACCTCATGCCTCTTTTGCATCCTGCACTTACGTTTTGTCCAGGGAGAGCTCCACTGATGATGGCCAAGGCATGGCTGTGGCCTCGATGGACTTGATTGACAGGGCATTCCTCAGTTGTCACACTTCCTCTGTCCTCTCAGAGGCTGGCACAGGCTCCACAGGACAGCTGGGCATAGGTTTTCCCTGCCCTGGTGCCTTTGAATCCTGACTCCCCACCCCCTCCAACTTGGGGCAGCAGGAATGAGTTCCTCCCTGAACCTGTGTGACAGCAGGTAGAAGGTTGGGGGAGTGCCGGGGGGTGGGAGAGCACCTGTGAGGCTGTGTGTGTTGGGGGAGAGGAGGATACAAGAGGCTCTCTCTGTTCTCAACTATCTCACATACATGGGCCTGGGCCTCAGTGTAGGAGGCCTTCAGCCTGACATCAAGGCATTAATGGAGAGGGGTCAAGTGGTTGTTCTGGGATTGATCCACACTGCTTTAAGCTCGGTAGGCTTGATGGAACAAAGTCCTGAGGCTTTTTTTGCCTTGGTCTTGGTAGTATTTCACCTGTACCTGGCTGTGCTCACAGTGCCCTAATTCTGGCTCCTGCTCACCCTGACCCTCACACCCACCCTCAGCTAGAGCTGAATACTAGGCTCTGGCCTTATGACTGTCCTTGCAAAGGACAGAGTTAGGGGCCCTATCCCTTCTCAGCATTGGAAAGCAGGCCACTCAGATTTTTGGTGACTATGCCATTTAACCCTTGGCTGGGATGACATTTTTGCATTCTCTACTTCTTGCCCAGGCCTGTCCTCTCCTGTGGATTGAGCTGTGAGCTCATGCTGCCCCAGTTACCCCTGTCTGCACTTTCCCAGGACCTGGCCAGCGAATGTTCACTTCCTCTTTCCCAACCATACAGGCTACACTTTGGATCCAATGGGCCTCTGGCCTGATGGGCTCCTTGGGGTGGTTCAGGGACTGTACCCTTCCTACAGGGGTTCTTGGGGCAGGCCCAAACTGTGTCCAACTTTGGGTGCTGGCTTGGTCTCTATAGCTTGTTTGCTTTCTCCACCCCCTGCCATCCTAGCGAATCACCCAAAAAGCTGAGCTGCACAACATCCACCATCCCTCCATGCCACCCTTCATGGTTATAATGGGAGCACAGCACTGTGCCAACGTGCTGAGAGCTGTCTGCCTGCCCCCACCCCCACCCCAGCCCCAACCCTTCTGGAATGAGCCACCTGCATCCACACACAGGTGTTTCCTGTGCTCCTTCCTGTTGGCCGTTTTTTCTGCTCAGCTTGGCTTCCCCAGCAGGTGGTTAAGGGCCCAGCCTAACCTCCTCATACACAGCTCTAAAACACTGGGGAGCAGGGCTCTCTTGGGGATCTGGGTCACCCCTCCCCCACCTCCCCTGGGGGACTATTGGCACCTCATTGGCTCCTCTTGAGTGCAGGCACACACTTTCCCCAGTGTGTCACACTGCTGTGCTGCCACAGGCACCGCAGCAGAGTGGGTTCAGAGAGTAGGGAAGTTCTTGTTTCCCTTGCCCCTGGATAATGAAAGCTCTGGAGGGACAGAGGAAGGGTAGAGAGGCTGTTTGTCCAGCTGTGGGTGTGGGCCTCCCTCAGGCCCTCTTTGAAACAGACTTGCCATCCTGAAATTCCACCCCCCACCCCCCCCGCAACAGAATTCTTAACCTTATGGGGTTAACACACTCACGTGCCAGGTAGCTCTGGGAAGAGGTGAGCCCTTTCCCTGGAGCCCTGCCTCCCGAAGCAGCAGTCTGTCTGACGTGGGGGGTTGGGGGGGAGCGGCACACAGGGTTCCGTCAGATTTGTTATTACAGAGAGGAAAGGTGGCTTGGGGAGAGAAAGGACTTGCTGTTTAGTGTCATAGGGCAGCTATCTGGGTTTCCTTCCTCCCAGGCCCCAGCTCTTCCCCTCTGCAAGAATCTCCTCTCTCTTACTACCCAGCCCCCAAGGAGCTCCTTGGGTTCAGCTCAGCCACCTCTGAAGGAAGCTGCCTCAGCAGAGGGAAGACGCAGAAGCCTGGCATTCCTTGATGGGATTCTGCTGCCCCCTTCTGGCCAAAAGCTCAAGCGCTTACCATGCCTTATCCTGCCTGCTTCCTCTGCCTCCAGACCACCTGGAGCTAGCTGCTAGGGAGCCACTCCCAGAATTAGGACCTTTGGGCTTTATCTAAGCCAACTCCACAGTTTGGCTCCAGCTTGGGCCCATAGCTTCTAGGCCCAGGGCACCCCCAAGCCTCCAGACTGAGCTTCCTCAGCAACACCCCACTACCCTCTTCCTCTGCCCTCTTTGCTAACCCTGGTTCCAGTCTCTGGGCTCTCTTCCACCTGAATTTCCAGGGCCAAAGCACAGTTGGAGTGCAGACAGACAGTGTCAGGAAGAGCCATAGCCATAGAGTGCTGGAGCAGAGGGTCAGGAGTGCACCAGGTCAGGCCATGTAGGAAAGGCATTTTGCTTTTTTATTTTCTGTAAAACTCTGTAAATAAAATATAAAACCAAGGGATGTGGCAGGACACTGATTTGTGGCAAGTGTGCTGAGCCGAGGCTTGGAGGCACTTGCCTGCAGGCACTGGCTCTACCAACCCAAGGGCAACAGAAGAATATATTAGATTTTCATTGATAGGTATCTGTGGGGGAGAGGTGTCTGGATCCAGCCCTCGCCCTCTCTGCCAGTGCCTGGTGAGCCCTGAAAGTGAGGGGAAGAGGCACTGGAAGCCAGTGGGTAGGAATATTTAGAATGCCGTGCTGGCCATGCTGCCAGGCCCAAAGATGCGGGGCAGGGCGTCCAGTGATTCCTCCAGCCGTCGATGGGCAGACTGTCCCTCTTCCCCTGCAATTGGTAAGGACGGGGTTAGGAGTGGTCCTAGCCGCACCTCAGTGCTCCCATCCCTGATTCCACTCACTCCTACACCCATCAGCCAAAATGTTGTAGAACTCTACTTGACCCATATCTCCCATCCCCTGGCCTCACCACACTGTTGCAGGCTCTGTCGGGCAGCTTCCCTCACAGCTTCCGTGTCCGTTTGGCACAGGTACACCAGGGGCTCAATGCCCTCAGGAGCCTATCAGGGGAGGGAACATGGAGATGGGCCCAGTGGAGCAGGTGGGAGAGGCCCAGGGCCCAGGGCTGGGGGAACTGGGAGGAGCATGAAGTGCAGCGGTTGGCAGGGTTTACCTTGATGCAGCCCAGGGCCAGGCAGCCAGCCACTCTTGTCTGTACATCCTCATCCTCGAGTTGGTCCAGGAAGCATAGTAGGGCCTAGGTAAGGGTGGGAGGGCAGACTTAGCCAGACACTGGGAGCCTGGGACCCCAAGCCTTTGCCTCAAGAAGGCCTGCCGGACTCTCACCCTTTCCCTAAAGACAGGGCCCAGTGACAGGCTCCGGAGCTGGGTGCTGACAGCAGCCATGACCTTGTTGTTGCCATGGACTAGCAGGGAGCTGAGGGCCCGAAGCCCATCTCTTCGCAGCCGCCCCTCAGGCGCCAACCTCAGGGCCTTCAGCACAACAGCTTGGTCATCTGAATTCAAATTCCGCACCAGTAACACTGAAAGAAGAAAGGAGGGTCGGGACAAGGTAGCAGGGCAAGGAACCTTGTGTGGTAGGGTCTTCTACACTCATGTTCTCATCCACACCTTCAGACCCACCCACGGGGTCAGGCCACTTTGTGATCAGGGCCTCTGGCTCACCCTCCTCGGCGGTCTCAGTCACATAGGCCTCCATAGAGGGACTGTCCAAGGCTTCAACATAACTCCAGAACTGGAAGATGGTGAACTGCTCTCCAGGGCCTGTCTGGGGCCTCCTGGGCAGCTTCTGCCCCAGGGCATCCTCCAGGAACTTGACACACACTGTGGGAGGCAGTGCTGCAGGCCTCAGGCTTTGAGTGGACCCAGGCCCTTAAAGCAAAGAGTGCTCCCATCCCAGGTTCAGGTCCAGGGGTCCCCCACCCAAACCCCACCCCTCTGGGTCCTTTCACACAAAGAAGCAAGCCTTCACTATTTCCTCCCACTGCTCAGCTCAGCAGGTCTGTGTAGGCTGACCTGGCTTTTCCTGAGATCCTATCACTGGGGATCCAACAAAGGAGAGCAGAGGGGGCAGGTAGGTAGCCCACTCACCAGCCTCAGCTAGGCCTGGCTGGCGCAGGGAGAGACGGGCACTGTACTGATTGCAGAAGGTGAGGAGCACTCGCTCCACAGGGCAGATGAAGGGGCTGAGTCCCTCTGTGCACTGGTCCCAGAAGGTCAGGAAGCCGGGCCGAGAGGCTGAGAACTGCACCACTACGAGGAGGTGCAGACAACCATCAGCAACAGAGCAGGCAGGTGGGCAGACGGGCGTGTAGATGGGGCTAGGTAAGGGAGGAGCTTCCGGGAGGACAGAGCCCTTACCTTCCTGGGCAGAGGTGGCAGGGGTTTCCCATCGCCTGCTAAGCTCACATACGGCCTCCAGCACTCTGGCTTCCCTCAGCAGCCGTTCCAGGGCCCATGCCTCCTGGCAGCGCAGAGGCCCAAATGTGCCCAGTTTCTGGAGAATAGGGTTGACCAAGTAGCTAAGATCTCAGGATGAAGCTTGGGAAGGGTGGAGCCTGGAGACTCCAAGTCCCAGCATGCATGGAGAGGATGGGGGAAGCCAGAGTATGGGAGGTGTTCCACTTAACAACAGCCAAATGCTAGGGTCCTGGGGTAGTGGGGAAGTCAGAGGAGACATGGAGGGCCTGGATTGAAGTGCAGGGGTAAGTAAGTAAGGGGTTACAAAAGGAGAGTGTGGAGAAGACCACTAGCCTCACCAGCAGGAGGCGGCTGCAGTGGTACAGGTGCTGGACCAAGGCAGCGTCCAGAGCTGGACACTCCGTGCTGAGGGGGCGGGCACTGGGTAAGTCGAGGCTGTCCTCAGCCCCAGGCTCCAGACTGTTTGAGGGCCTGAGAGAAAAATGGGGTCAACCACCCCAGGAGTACACATCACCATGTGGTCAACAGTTTATTTTTATTAATGTACCCCCATCCCAGAATGGAAGAGCAGACGATACACAGACAGCAGACAATGGGTAAGCTCAGGGAGGACTTCCAGAAGGAGGAAGAGACTATGACCAACAGGTGGTAGTGGGGGTCTCCAGGGTCCATCTGTCTTTTCCCAGTTCCAGCTACAACTTCTGGGACCACCAGGGCCACCGTGGCTGGGATGGGTGGGAGTAGGATTGCAGGCAGGATGGTCTATGTAATGTGGACTCCGAGGGGTTGTGGCTCAAAGGGTCCAGGGCACAGGGCCCTAACCTGGGCACCAGCAGAGAGAGGATGGGCCGGGCACGACCCTTAACCAGGAATTGGCAAAGGCCACTCTGGGACAGAGAGCCAAGGGGCTGGGTTCTCAGGGAAAGCCTGGGTTTAGACAGAGGGAGTTGATGTTGGAGGACCCAGGGTGCATGGGGAGGCACTGAAAGGCCTTGTTCAAAGGGTAGATCCGAGGTGAGTCCAAGGGAAAGAGGAGGAGCTGGAGGACCACAAGCTGATGGGGACCAGCAGGAGAGGCAGGCATTGCAGGGACCAGAAGGAGGGAGGTCAGAAGCACTGGAGACACAGATGGGGTTGGAAACATGCATTAGGGACACATGAGGACTACATGGGGTAGGGGGGGTGGGGAGGTCAAACACAGACGCACCTGCTGGCAAGTGTATCCCCCCCTGCCACTTCCAGTCTTGCCACTCTCCTCGTGTGCTCTACCTGGCTCCACCTGACCTGTTCCCCTTTCTGGCCTTTCCCCCTTCACCTGGCACTCACTCCCCTCACCTCTTCCCCCTCACCTGTCTCCAGGACCATCAATGTCTTCATCTTCATCCTCATTGAGGAAGCTGAAGCTCTCCAGGGCGTGCTCCACAGTGATACTAAGGCTGGAGGCCCGGCTGCGAGTCAGGCCTTGTTTCTGCTGGGGTTGAGAAGAGAGTCAGTGCTACCGCCCGCTGCCTCGCTGCCTCCCTGTGCAGCCGCAGCCCACCCGGCCTTCCTTACCATGAGCAGACTCTCTAGCCGGGTCACCTCCTGCTCCAGGCCTTGCAGCTCAGGGAACTGGCCACGATAGTCATCCAGGGCAGCCATTAGGGCCCCTAGTGCTTCTTCCAGCCTCCTATCCCCAGCCCCTCCAGCTGCTCCTGGAACTGAGGCCCGAGTGGCCCCAGCCAGGCTAAGGTCTAAATGTTGGGCTACAGGGGCTAGGGGTGAGGGAGGGGGAGTTGGGCTCTGAAGGACGGGTTCCAGGGAATCTGGGGAAGGACTTGTGAGGGGTTCCCAACTGGAAGAGGCAGGACTTGGGTAGGAGGTGCTGGGGGCTACGGGGTCTGCCTGAGTGCAAGGAGTGGAGGCTGGGTAGCTACAGGATGGGGTGCTGGCGCCTGGGAGGGTAGGGTCTGCCTTTTCAGAGGAGCTGGGAAGCATGGCATGGTCTAGAGAAGTGGAAAAGCTTACAGTTATAAGGGTGGGGCTTGTGACAGGATGGGTGGGGCTCCTAGTGGTCTGGACTGGGTCCTTAGCCTTGGGGGTAGGACTTGTAGTGGTGTGAGTTGACATCCTGGCTTTGTGAGCAGGGTTTGTAGTTGTATGGGCGGGGCTTGCACTTATGTGGGTGGGGCTTGTCGTAGTGTGGGTAGGGCTTGCAGTAGTGTGGGGGGGGCTTGCCATGGCATGGGTGGGGCTTGCAACAGTGTGGGTGGGGCTTATAGTGGTTTGGGTGAGGCTTGCAGTAGTATGGGTAGGACTCGTAGTAGTGTGAGTGGGGCTTGTGGTGGTCTGGACTGGGCCTGTAATATTGGGGGTAGGACCCACAGTGGTGAAGGTGGAAAGCACTGGCTTGTCGGTGGGACTTGTGGTGGTCTGGACTGGGGCTGTGGCACTGGGGGTAGGGACTGTAGTGGTGAGCGTAGAGACCATGGGCTTGTAGGTAGAATCTGTGGTAGTGTGAGTGAGGCTTGGAGCACTGTAGGTAGGGCTGATGGCATTATAGGTAGATCCTGTGGTGGTGTCGGTGGGGCCTGGCAAATCAGAACAGCTAGAGTCTGTGACCTTGTGAACCAAGTCTAGGTGTGCAGACAAGGCAGGGTCTGTAGATATGTGGACAGGGCCTGTTGTACTGAGGGTAGGGCTTGTGACAGAATGGCAAGGGTCCACAGCAGGAGGGACAGGACCAGGTTGCTCCTCATGCATGGGATCTGGGTGTACAGGCAGGCTAGGTCCCTGGGCTTGACTTTCTAGGCCCAGAGCCTCCACAGAAGCCTCAACCAAGGCAGCATCCACACTGGCCTCACTGATGTGGCTCAGAGTCCGGCTATAGGGGGCATGGCCATTGGCCAGGGCTGGGCCCATAGCCCCCTCTTCATCCATGGGCACAGAGGTGGGGGTCTCAGGCCTACGGAAGGCGACTTGAATGGGCAGAGGTTCAGGCTGCTGCACCAGAGGCCTGGGAGCTGAAGAGTGGCGGGAAATGCCTGAGAGCTGGGGACTAGATGAGTCGTCCGAAGATTCGGATGACAGGGACCATGCCGTCCCATTCTCCAGCTCCTCCTGCCGCCTCAGCATATTCTGGGAAGAGGAAAGGGCACTTCAGGACCACCCTAGGGAGCCCCTGGGCGATGGTGGGGCCTAAGCCTGGCCTGTGACTCACATAAAAGGCCTGTTCCCGAAGTGAGGGCGTGTCTGGTGGGCTCTGGCTATAGGTGGAGAAGCGCTTGGTGACTGTGGAGGCCTTGTTGACAGTGGAAGCAGTTGAGGGCTGGTCATCCTTGTCGAAGGGGCTGGGGAGGTAAGAAGCTTTTAGCAGGTGCCACAGGCCCCTTGGACCTGTCCCTAAGCCACTTGTCAACACCAACCTCCACGTGACTTCCAGGCTGAGCTTGATGGTGCCAAGGTCATTGATGTCCACAGCCACAACTTGGGGCAGCGCAGCAAACAGGTCCTTGGTCTCGCAGGAGACACTGCCTACAACCACGTGGTTGGCCAGACCCTTCAGTTCTGTCACCTATAGCCAAGAATGCATCATAAGGTCACATGAGTATAGGGATCATAAGGTTGTGGGAGATCAGAGGTCTGAATATGCATAGATGTTATGTGACAGTCACAGGGTCATAGGGCCATGAGAAGGTTGCAGGGATTGGAATTCTCTGAGTGATGAGGCCATGGAGGATTAAAGCAGCCTGGGAGCATGTGGACCACAAAGGTCTAAGGTCACTGTGGTCATAGGGGTCACAGTCTCATGAGGGTTTAGGGAGTCAAATATTTACAAGATTAAAAGATCCTAAGAAAATCTTAGAGTTATGAAGGTCATGGAGGTTACATATTCACAGAACCATGAAGCCAGCTGGGAGTTACAGGGTAAGGGTCTTAGGGTCATGAGGGGTTCACAGGTCAAGGAGCCAAAGGATCATTTTGACTTATGGTCCTGGGCAGATACCTTGATAGACAGGAATTCCGTAAGCAGAGGAAGAAAGACGGTTTCCTCACTGTCCCACACCTGCTTTCCACTACCCTCAATTCGGCCCCGTAGTTTCCAACGTTGACGCCCATATTTCATGCAGATCTAGATGAATAGGCAAGATGAGGCAGCTCT
Source organism: Hyaena hyaena (assembly GCF_003009895.1). Taxonomy (NCBI): domain Eukaryota; kingdom Metazoa; phylum Chordata; class Mammalia; order Carnivora; family Hyaenidae; genus Hyaena; species Hyaena hyaena. Next base: position 1,442,001 of record NW_024080649.1, on the reverse strand, counting down.
TGGTGCTGGGACCCTCCCATTCCAGCCCTTCCCTGCCATTCTCATACCTCATACTGATCCCCCACACACAGCCTGGCAAAGCCAGCCAGCCCTAGGAGCAGAGGAGAAGGAGATGAGCCATGCTGAGGGGGTCTCAGGTATACAATCCCCTCTCCCCACCACCAGTCTGCCCCCATAACTTAGTACCTTTCATTCGGAGATGGAACTCGCCCAGCTGTGATTCCAGCTCACTCTCCAGTAGACACATGCTCTGGGAGAGGTGGACAGGGACAAGAGGGGGGTCAAGAACCATTCCTCTTTCACCAGCTCTGCTATACCCTGTGCCTCTGCCTTCTGGAGACCCATCCCTCACCTCCGTGTACTCGCGATGCCCTCGAGTGGCTTCGGCCAGGCTGTCCCGGGCCTCTCGGCTCCCTGGAGACCCAGTGCTGTAGGCACGGATCATGTTGTAGGCACCGTCCCGGAGACGTCGCTGGACACAGTATGCTTCATAGAGCTCATCAATCTGGGCAGGTGAGTGGGATGATATTGGAGGAATTGAGACTCACTACTGGGGTTGCTCACCAAGGGCCTAGCATCCCCCCATTGCCATATAATACCAATCTACCACCGCCTTGCATGCACACATGCATGCTGCCCATATACCTTGCTGGCATGGAACTCCAACCGTCGCAGGAAGCGTTCAATGGACTTGACTTGCTGAGGGAGAGGTATGTCAGGAGGGGCCGGAGGCCCCAAGCCCTTACCCTCCCCAATAAGCCAACCTCTTCCATCACCATTCTCTACACACTTACCTTGTCCAAGTCATAAAGGAAGCCCTGCAGGGGAAGATGAGAGGGGACGCTTAGGAAGCATGGAAAGTTCCAGCAGGGGTACTTGTCTACCTAGACCCATCTAATTCCTCTCTTTCACAGCCTTCCTCCCCTTCTTACTACAGTCCACAGCCACTCCAGTCAAAGCATGGACTGACCCACCTTCCCTCATGCCTGGGCTTCAGTGGATGTTAGTGACATAGGGTCTGGTCCTCAAGGCCCCTCCCATCCCCATCTCCCCACCTCTTCCCCTGGGATCCCTTCCTCTGGCCCTCTCCCTTTCCTGCAACCCCTAGGAAGAGGTTCCCTCTTCCAGGGAACTCCTATTCTTCAAGATCCAGCAGAAGTGTTTCCTCCCCTGCAAAGCCCTGACCTGTTCCCAGAAAAGAACTATGTCTCTCTTTCAGAACTAATACAATATAGTTTCCTATCATCCACATCTGTGGGGGTCTGACCCACCCCACTGAAAGCTCCCATGGGCAGGTACTGGGTCCCAGACAGAAAGTGTACACAGCCTGGGGAAGGTGGGGCTAGAAACCTTTCCAGCCTTTTCTGATATCCTATATTCTAGTCACAACTGGGCTAAATCCAGGGCATCCTTGTCAACCCTTTACTCACCAGTCGGGAATTCCTCTTGGACTCCCTAATCTGTCCCTGGAGTTTCTCCTGCTCCTGCTGGTGCACTTCCAAGTAGGCCCTGAGGAAAGGAGTGACTACAAGAATTAGTTTACCTTTCCAGCCTCCAGCTGCCCAGGGCACAGGCAGTGGAAAGAAGATAGGAAACTGGGGAAGGTTCCTACTAGCAGGAAGGGGATGAGGGCTTAGGGAGGAGTCCTGGGATAGGCATTGGGAGGCGTTCCTTACGTCAGGCCCTGCTTGAGCGCAGTGTACACCAGGTCCAGCCGTTCAGGCTGTGGGACCTTAGGGGCTGGGTGCGCCACGGAAAACATCCTGGACACTCGGGAGAGCGCTGGGGGCTTCCGTGGGGGTCCCGGAGGACTGAAGGCCTGGAAGCTCCTGAAGAAGAGGCCGCACTCAGAAAGGTATGAGAAGGATCCCCAAACCCTCACTGCACACCCAGCTCCAACCCCATCACACTCTCTTGACCCTTAGCCCCGCTCTGCTGCGTACCTGGGGCCCCGTTCGTGGCTGCCGAGGACGCCTGCGAAGGACTGGCTCCTATTGACCCGGGCGCTGAGCAGGCGGCGCTGCGGCCGCACCGACAGGGACATCATGGAATGAGTCCGCGCGGGGCTCCCTGGGGGGTGGCGAGGGCGGGTGTCCAGCGCCAGTCAGGCTTTTGAAGCCCCCTCCGGAGGCCCGGCCTCTGTATCTTAGTCCAGCCGGACACTGCCTGACGCCAGGAGTCCGACAACCCTGCCGGCCCCAGCACTAATGACAGGGCGGCCGGGCGACTCGGCCTCGGACTCAGCGTGGCCTCGGCTCGGCCCCCACTTCCTGCAGAGGTGCAGGCTCCGCCTGTCTCGGGGCAGGAAGGGGGGTCGCGCGGGGACCCCCTCCCCCGCCCCTGGCTGGGAAGGGGCAGGAAAGGGGCGGGGCGCGTGAAGAATGTGCGGAAGCGCTTGTTTACCCGGGGGCGGGGTGGGTTCCCCAGCCCTGCCCCTGACCTCACCCCCTATCCCCGCAACAGTGACCGGGAGCTCCCGCGCTCCAACCCCACGAGGCTGCCGGAGGTCACCCCGCGGGGTGAACGCTCTGAGCCCAGAGGAGCTGCCTAAAGGCCCGGCAGACGCGGGGTTGGCTCCTGCGACCCTCCCGCCCCGTGTAAACTGCTCCCCTCCAGCCCCCACTGGGGATGCCAGAGCCCTCCCAGCGCCCAGCAGCCGGGGGATTCCCAGAGTGGGGGGGCTGTGCCAAGAAGTGCCCCGCCTCCTCCACTTTCCTGCGGCTCCGACCTGGAAACTGAGTCACAGACGGCCGCCTTCGCCCGCGCCCTTAGCGGGAAGGGATCTTCCGCAGACCCCCCACCCAGCTCCGGCGAAACATGTGCCCCGGTCCCCCAGATTCCAGCCCGCACCCCCTGGGGCCAGCCCCGCAGCCATCGCAGCCTCAGGCCGGGTCCTACCTCTTTTCTTGGCACTCATGGTAGATCCAGGACAGCTCCCCACCCCCTGCGTTTGCCCTCCCACCCCTATGTCCCCACAGGCCCAGGGCCACTAGGTGCTGGCCGAGCTGGGCTCCGCGCTTGCTCCCAGCGACTCTGGCTCGGGCTTCAGCTCCTCCTGGCGCCGCCCCCCCGCCCAGTTCCTGCCGCCTGACTCAGTCCGCCGGGATGGGCGGGACCCACTGGACCGCGGCGGGGAGGGGGGGGGTGCACCAGGGCCTCCGACTGACCGGCTTCTGGGAGGGGTGCTGGGGGTTCCCTTCGGGGAGGAGACTGAAATGGGTCTTCTCTGGTGGGATCCGGAGTTTGGGTAAAGGGAATTGAGCACGGTGGTGATGAAGGAAGGATAAACAGAATGAAGAGCCTGAGTGGAGGCTGGATTGGATGCAGTTAGAGTAAGGGGCTCATAGAGTGGCTGTGGGTGTGAGAGAAGGCTGAGCACACACAAGGCTGGGAGTTCTGAGTATGCAGACTGGAAAGTGGGGCTGAGGAAATAGAAGGAAGGACTGTGGGTGCCAAGCGGATAGCCTGTACCAATAGAGGGCAGAGTCAGGCACTGAGCATGAGGGGTCTGGGAGGCTGGGAAGAGAAAGAGGCTAAAAGTATGGGACTGGACCAAGCTCATATTATGTGTTGCCCCAAGAAGGAAGCAGAGAAGGAACTGGGTGCAGAGTCCCACAGCCCATGCACTACCCCCATCTACAGAGGGGGTGCTCAGTCTAGGCACATTCCCCCATCCCCAGGCCTTAGGGAAGAGGATCAGGTCCCGGTGCCCAGCCAGGGCCACCTCTCTGGTATAAGCTGCATCCTAGGGTGAGTCCCCCACCCTTCTGGCCACTGGCTCACATGGCTTGAATCCCCTTGATGTTGGCCCTTTCCTGCCCCTCGGTATCTTTTCCTTGAATTTCCCTCATCCACCTCCAGCCTGAATAGAGGCTATCATGCCCAAACTCCAGTGGGCATTAGAAGGGCTGGGTGCTCCCTCAAGCATAAATACTACTGCTCCTTGATACTCAGTTCTGCTTATTTTTCCCCCAAGAGGCTGAGGTGACCCCAGAGGTCAGCATTTCCAACATGCCCACCAGTCCCTTACAGAATCAGATGCAAGATACCCAAGGACCTCAGTTTGAGATGTGCTATCCTCTCTCTCTCCTTGAAGACCAGGTGCTCTGCACCCTACACTAGCAACTATGTATTCCTGTGGATTGCACACCCCACGGTGCCAACCTTTAGGCTCTCTGCATCATCCCTACCTACCCGGTCTTCTACCTGAGAACTCTTGAAACCTCAGCTCATTTATTCAACTATTCACCAAGTGGCAACTCTGTGCCAAGCATGTGCCAGGCACTGAAGATACAGCCTGGAATTTCACAGACACCATCCTGCACAGAGCTCACAACTGGCCTCTGCCTGCTTTCTCTCTGCCAGCTTCCTCCCACCTTCTCTTCCCTCCACATCCTTCTCCCCAGCCTGGACCCACAGGCACCACACTCCATAGCTCACCTGCTGATGTGCCTAGCACTCTGCGCTTCTCTCCTACCTGGCAGAAACCAACCCTGGGCGACCCAACACCCTGCCTTCTCTGCACCTGCACACACTGGCAAGAGGTCCTTGCAAGCAGCTGAGCTGAAACCACAGAGCAATTCTCTCAACTTCAGCCAGGCTCTTTTTTTCCACCTAGGAAATCCTCATTTGTGGCCCTACCATCTTTCTCCCTTCTTACAGATGATGAATGTTTCAGACTTCCTCCACAAGCCCTAAACAAGTCCAAGTTACTCCTCCATAAAAAATGAAAACAACCCTGGAAACTACCCAAATGCCCATCAGTAGATAATGGAATGCTATACAGCAAAAAGAACAAACAGTATACAACTGCACCCAAAAATATGGATGAATCCTACAGACATAAAGAAGAAGCAAGACCGCAAGAGAGGACCTATGTATGGTTTCTTTGATATGGAGTTCAAAAACAGGCAAAACTCATCTGTGGTGATAGAAGTCAGAATACTAGTTACCCTTCGGGAGTAGTTACTGGAAGGGGGCACAAGAGGGCTTCCGAGGGGCTGGTAATTTTCCATATTTCCTAATCTGGGTTCTATTTCTTGGTCCTAAATGCATACGCTCCCTTGTGAAAATGGATTGGGCTGTACACTTTGACTGTACACCGTCTCTATAGGTATTTTTAAATATAAAGTTGACTTTAATAATTCCAACAAGAAATTATTCCTCTGTGGACCCCATTTCTCTAACGACCCCATACATCGCTCCATTTGGCCCTTTCAGAGTCAAATTTCTTGAAGAGATAAATGTCTACCTTGATTTCCTCACCACAACTTCGCAGTCCTCTTACCACCCTGGGCTACCTTCCACACCCACTACTCCCCTGATTGGTCTGGACAAGGTCACCAGTGACCTCCCTGTTGATGAATCCAGTGTCCAAGGTTTAGTCCTTCTCGTGCTTGAGCTCAGTAAAGCTTTTCACTTTGTGGCTGTCTTTCTCTTCTTTGAGCCCTTTCTCTCCTTGAATTTCAAGAGGCAACAACATGCTCCTGGTTTTCCACCTATCTCTCTGGCTGTACTCCTTACTTTCCCACAGAAAATCTCATCTTTCTCATCCGGAATGGGCCTCATCCTCCTCACTCTTGGGCTGATACATCTCCCACACCTCAGTGCCCTCGAAATGTTGCCAGCTTCCTTATCTCTTCTTCGCCCAAATAGCTCTTCTGAGCACCAGGCCTGTATATCCAACTGCCTGCTTGTTGCCTCCCCGGAAGCTAAGCGACAATGTAGAGTGGGCTATTAGGGATGTGCTGAGTTTGAAGTCCCCAAGCTGGATTCACCAATTCCCTTCTCAAACTTGACTCATCCTAGTCAACCTTTCTCCAGTCAGCCACACACTCCCGCCATTTCTGGACTCTGCCCCCTCACCTCCATCCCCATAGCTAGAATTTGGGTCCAAACAGTCACCAACTCTCACCTAGAGCCCTAGTGGAGCTTCCCAATAGGCTCCCTGTCTCCACTGTAATCCACAATGATCTATTCTTTTTTGTTTGTTTACGGGTATCCAGCTTTATTTTACACGACTGCCTACTTTTTTTTTTTTTTTTTAGGTAAGCAAGAGTCACATGCTCTACCGACTGAGCCAGTCTAGTGCACCACCCCCTGCCCGTCCCCTGCCATTCTTTATTCAATAACACCATTGCTCTTCTTAAAATTCCAGTCATCTGACAATACCAAAAACTGTGACTTGTCAAGTGCTATCTATAGGCCAAGCACTGTGCATAATTAACAAACATCATCTCATTTAATTCTGGTAACAACCCTATAGGGTCAATCCTATTAGCCCCATCTCACAGATGAGAAACATGAGGCTAACTAGCTGTGTGACCTTGGGGAAGGCATTTCTTAACCTTTTTGGGCTTCAGATACCCCTCTGTTAAATAAGCATAACAACAACAACAACAACAACAACAACTGCCTCACAGGGCTGTTGAGAGGATGAAATGAGATACTTCTCTCTCTAGGCACTTCTAGGGAGTGTCTGGGCAACGGAAAATTGTGTGTGGGGTAGGAAGGCTGGGGTGGACACACTAGCACACTGTAAACACACAACAAACCTATTGTTATTAACAATTATTAATATGCCCAAGATTACACAGCTGGTAAGTGGTAGGGCCAGGATTCAAATCCAGGCAGTCTGACCCCAGGACTCTTAAGACCTAGCATCCCTCTCTTTTGCCTCTTGAGAAACATCCATGGGTGACCCCTTACCCCAGAGATAAAGTCTAGGCTCCCTGACAAGGGGCTAGAAGCCACAAACCATGAGTTCATGACCTGGGCCCAAAGTCAGATGCTCAACAGACTGAGCCACCCAGGTGCCCCTGACTTTCTCTCAATGCCTACAAGGCTCTTCAGCCTTCAGCAGCACCCTCCATTGCTCCTACACCCTCTTCCCATACTGTCAGCCTTACCAATTCCCTCTCCTTTTTCAAGTTTTACCCTATGAGTTCTTCCTCCAGGAAGCCTGCCTGCCCTGGGTTGGTTCCTCTTTTTAGGTGCCTCATAGCTTCCTTCCTCTCATCTTGGAGGCCACATAGTTCAGTTGTCATTTCTTCTTTAGCATCTGTCTTCCAACCAGACTGTGAACTCTGGAAGCAAGGACCTGTTTGCTGTGTTCACTGATGTGCCCCCTGGGCCCCACACCAGGGAGATGAGGGAGGGGGCTGAGTATGAGTTGGGAGCTGAGTGAATTGGGCTGCCTGGACACAGGAAGAGCAGACCCTGGGCTGTTAGAGGGGTAGATTTCAAGTCTGTGCCCACCCTAGCAACCCTACCCCGTTTACAATTTTCCTTGTCCTTCCCCTACTTTCTGATTATATCATCAAGTAGAGTTTTGCTCCCTGAGCATAGGGTAGGGTGAGGACCCTTGGGGGTCTGGAACTGAGTGGGTAGGCTAGACTCAGAGTAGGCTAACTATCACAACACTTTTCTTTCTCTGTCTCACTAGAGCTCTGCTGCCACCAACTCCCTAGTCCCACAGGGACCAGGATGTGTAATTTTTGGTCCACACTCTTGCCAAATGACCATCAGAATATCCACCTGAGTGACCATTTCAGGTGGTGGAGGCAGTCTCTTCCCTGCAGCAGAGTAGAAAAGAAAAATTGTTGAGCTAAGGGAGAGGGCCCACCTTAACTGGCTGGGGCTGACTGGACTCGCACCAGCCCTGAAGTCTGTTCTGGACATGGGAAAGATTCCAGGTCCCAAAGGTAATGGGCCTGGCAGCACAGCCAGCAGGGAATGGAACCCTGACTGCCTGCATGGCCCCAGATTCCTCCGCCCCTCAAAACCCTCTACATGCCAAAAGTAGTGCACTTGTGTGGGACAGGAGCTCCCACCACCTGCACTGCTCAGTGGTGTGCCAGGCTCGGCCAGCAGCCTAGCCAGGAGTCCCTGTCCAGCCCCGCCCAGGCGCGGGGCTGCCCCAGACAGAGGTAAACAGACGCTAAAAATAGCCCGGGCAAGGGGCGGCTGCAAGGAGAATGGGGTCCCTACTGAACCTGTCCCTGTCTCCATAGCAACTGCCCCCAAGCCCGGCTGGTGACGTAAGGCTGCAGCTGCCTGAGCAGGAAGGAGGGGTGTGCGTGCAGGGCCTGGGACCCCCCACCCCGGAACCAGGCGGAGGCTGCCGGGTGGCCTCACTTCCTGCCGGCCCCCTCCCTGGTCAGCTGGTCACATTCCCCGGCAGGAGGCTGGCGGCATGCTGGAAGCCTGGTGGCTTCCTCTGGAACGGGCCTGGAAGGGTAGAGCCCAGCGGCAGTTGAGAGGCAAGGGTTGACTGAGCCACGCCCTCTTCACCTGCCTTTCCACCCAGGGGGGACCCAGCCTGGCTCCCTGCGTGCTCTCCTCACCCCCACCCAATCCAGGCCTCTATCGCTGGCTGTTGCCTCACAGGACCCAGGATGGGGAGGGTGGGTGAAGTGGAAGCTAAGCCAGGCTTCCTTGTCCCACTGGAGTATTTTGTACTTCACTCTAATTCTCCTTTTCCTCACCCCTTCCATGCCACGAGGGTGGTAATGCAATGGCAAGAATTCAGGTCTGGGTCTAGTTCCCATTTCTCCCTAAACCAGATGTATGACCTTGAGAATATTACTTAACCTCTCTGGGCCTGTTTCAGCCTCTGCCAGATTGTCATAAGTCTCCTCAGAAAGCTGTGCTTGTGCGGAATGCTGCGGGCTCAGGGTGAGGTCCCACAGATGATGACGGGGAACCTTTATTGTTATATTTAGAATGCACACAGTAGGTGCTTTGCCAGCCAGTCTGGACCCGAATTAGGATCAATCCAGTAGAACTCGCTGGGAAGGGTCAGTCCTGGAGGCTGGACTCAGGCCTCAACAGGGAGAGGAGGACAGGAGGTGCTGAGAGCAGACTTAGCCAGATACCTAGCCTTCGTGAGGAGGCTTCCTTCCTTCCCCTAAACAGTTCTGCAGGGTGCCCAAGCCTGGCTGCTTGCAGAGACCCCGCATCGGCCTCCCACTCCCAGGGACAGGGTCTGTTCCCCCGCCAGGCCAGGGCGATCATCTCCAGCTTCAGCCGCTTGGGTAGAGAGCCCGGCGACAGGCCAGGATCGGCCACCTCGGGCCGAGCTCCAAAGCCGCTTAGGCCGGCCGGTGGGGCCGGGAAGATTAGCTCATCTCCAAGGCTAGCCTGCACCCCTCGTCGCCCCCTCCCCATTCCCAGCTCATCCGTTCCCCTCCCCGCACCCGGCGAGGACAGCGGGGGCTCCGGGAGAGAGCCCTTGCCAGCGCCCAGGCTGGCGCCTTGGGCCCGCCCTCAGGCCCGGCCCACCCCAAAGCCCCGGGGCAAGGGCCGCCTGGGCCTTGCCTTGGGAGGGAAGAAGGCAGCGCCGCGCACGTCAGGCCCAAAGGCGGCGGCTTTTGTGGGCGTCCTCCGCGCCCGGGGGGAGGGGAGGAAAAATACCGCGCGGCCCGGGTCCGGGGGATGGGGCGATGGGGGACAGGGCCGCAGCCAGGGCAGCAGATCCGGGACCGACAGGGAGGCACCCGAACCACCGCATCCGACCCCCGCCTGGCCCGCGGCCCCCCGAAACGGCGGTGACACTCACATGGCTGCGCTGGGCTGCGCGGACCTCGCGCTCTCCGTGCGCTCCTCCCTGCCGGGCCTGGTCGCGCCGCAGCTGCCGCCGTCCCCGCCGCCGGCGTCCGCCCCTCCCTCCGCCCGTCGCCTGCTGCCCAGTCACCCCGCTCCTCCCCCGCCCGCTGGGCCCCACCCACTGCGCTCCCGCGGCTTCGGGACCCGAGGAGATGCCCACGGCTCGCTCCGCCCTCTCGGGTAACGGGGCAGCCCAGTGGCCCGCGGGGTCCACCAGCTTGCGGGGAGGCGGGGTCCTGAGGACGCGAGGGCGGTGGTAGTTCTTAGCGCTCGGGATCCGCGGGAATTGGGCGGCTGCCTGCAAAGCCAGTCCCATTCCTTCCCACACAGATCCCAAAACGGGGTGCATGGGAGAGCCCCACTTGCCTGCCCCCTTTTCAAAATCTGTGGTCTCTAGAGATCTTTCAGGCCCTCCTACCTATGACCGTGGGAAACAGGTCCCTGAGCAGCCACAGCTGAGTTGGGTTGTTTGGAGGAATGGATCAGGGCCAGTTTCGGGGATGGGAACATTGGACACCTGGCCGTGGAGCCTCAGGCCTTGCTCTCAGAGCGCAGGAGGGTCTGGGTACCTGGGCCTGGGGCACATGTTGGCCAAGGGGACCAGAGCCCAGTACTTCCCAATAAGGGCACTGGAATATTGACTCTCCCCTCCAGTGGGTTGAGGTGGAGCTGAGAGTTCTGGGCCCCCACTGGAAGGGTTTCACTCTGTAGTCCTTTACCTTTAGAGGGAGCACAGACATACCCAGGAGCAGGCTGAGGGACTTTGAGAGGTTTTTTACTATCTGCACCCCCCCAGTGTTAGTCTTAACAATCCAGAAGTAGTGGGGGGGGGGGTAGAGGCCCTCAGGGGCACTGACCTCCCCTCCCTCACCAGCTCTACCAAGAAACACACCTCACTCTCTCCCAGTTCTCCTGCCTCCCAGCCCCTCCTCTTTGCCTTCTTTTGCAGCACACATTTCTCAATGGTCTTGAACCTTGCTTCGAGGGACTGGGTTCTCTTTATTTCCCCACTGTATAATATCATCCAGTCCCAGGGCTTCAATCCATCCACTGCTGAGCACCTCAAGCATTCCTCCATGCTCAGAGTCCTCTCCCAGAGCCTCTGGTTGACCTGCCCCTGGGGGACTCTTCTTTCTTCATCTTCATCTCTAGAAAGCACTGCCCTCCACTCAGGCTTCCACCTGAGCCAGAGATTCGACCTCTCCACAGCTCTCAAAACTGGCACCAGTTAGTCCCTGCCCACCTCCTCTGCAAGGCATCCTCTGACCACCTTCTCTGAAGACAGTCTCTCCTTGTTACTTTCTCTCCCTATGTCCTGTGGACTCCCACCTTCATGTCACTCATCGCCACCAGGCAGCATGTATGCCCACATGTGCTCACGTGCCTAAACTTGCCTCACTGTGGGTCTCTAAGTTCTGTGGGGGCAGGGACCATGGAAGTCCTCATCACCACTGTCCCTGGAATTCAAGAAATATTTGTCAGGTGAGCCAGTGAAGGAATAAGTAAATGCATGAACCATGAAGTCCCCTTTCCTACTCCCACCTTCATTCAGCCTTCTAGTCCTATTGATCAACCTCCAAGACATGTTTCAAATTCATTCCCTCCCCACACTTCACCTCCCACTGCAAGTTCTCTGTTTATTAATTAATCCAACAAACACCCACTGAGCACCCATCAACTGCCTGTGTCCTTGTCTGTGACCAGGCTTGACTCCCCATCCTGTGACCACCAGGGTCAGGCACGGGTGGGGCTGCAGTGAGCAGATGGGACACCTGAGCCTTCAGCTGGTTCCCTCCCCCTGCCTAGGTGCCTTGAAGGAGGTATAGTAGTTGATGTCTATGGGATGCCAGAAGCCTCTCAGGCTTCTCCCCAACCACCATGAGCCATGTGAGGAAGGACACAGATGAAACCCATATCACAGAAGAGCCACCTGAGGCTCAGGGAAGGCAGGGGCTTTCCATGGTCCTGAGGTTAGGAAGGGGCAGAGTCTGAGCTACAACTCAGCTCACTGAATCCTAATCAGTTTGGCTCTGAGTCAGCCATGGTTCCCTGAGCACATACTCTACTTGGCACTGGGCTGGGAGCTCAGGCAGAACACCAAACTATCGCCATTTCTAACCATGAACACCATGAGTTCACATTCCTGAATGGATGGGCTGGCCTGAGAAAAGTCCCTCTAATAGAACAGCAGAGGGTGGTGAGAACCACAGTGGGCCCCAGATCCTCGCATATGGTGTAGCTAGTTCCACTTTCGCAAGTATTGCAGTTCAAGTCCCCAAACCCAGAAAAACAGAGGCTTCCCTCACCCCACCCCACAGCCTCCATGGCTACAGCTCTCTGGTATGCAACTTCACTCCCCAGCCTTCTGTGAGGGGACAGAATAGAAGCCTGGCCCATACTGTGCCGGTGGCCACATGCCTTGGACAGAATGTGCAGCATTCATTCACTCACCAGATATTCACCAGGTAGAATCTGCTGTATGCTCAGCCCTTGAGGGACCAGAAGTTGGGGGACCAAAGGTGAAGCCACCCAGTTGGTGCTCATGGGGGCTCACTGTCAATCAGGGCAGTTACATCCCTGAGTCTCTGAATCTCTTGTGTTACCAGTGAGAGAGAGAGAGAGAGAGAGTGTGTGTGTGTGTGTGTGAGTGAGGGTGCGCATGTGAGAGAGAATGTGAGTGTATGCTAGTTAGGAAGGGCTTCGCAGAGAAGGGTCCCTTAGCAGGGAAAATTGTTGAGGCTCCCTAAGCAGCTGGAGGGTAGAATTTTGGAGAAATGTCTTTGGCAGAGAGCACAACAGAGTTCAAGGCACATGAGGGAGGAGCTGTCTCCTCTGCTCCTGGGGAGCAAAAGCTTAACTTGGCTAGAGAATTGTGTGAGTATGTGTTGGGGATGGAGTCAGTCATAGGGACCTTGGGGATTCTCTGAGGAGGATGGATTTTACCCTTGGGAGATGAGAAACCTGGGCTTTAAGCTGCAGAATTTTGTGGTCCTATCTATGCTTTGCAAAACTCACTTAGGCAGTATATGGAGAGGGAAAGTAGAGGCAGCCATGAGGAGACAACCGTTTTCTAGCCAAGGTCATGGTGGCCTGAGGCTGGGTGTGAGCAGTGGGGACAGAGTGAAGAGGACATTCAAGAAATGTTCAGGAGGCAGAATGCAGGGCTTGGTGACTGATGAGATGTGGTGTCTGGAGAAGGAGGCAGCCCAGATAATGCTGGGGTTTGAGGCCTGGGTGATGGGCAGATTGTAGTGTTTTTCAATGATGTGGGGAGGCATAGAGAATCAGGTAAGGGAGAGGATGTCATGGTCTGTTTGGGCAGGTGGAATCTGAGGGGTCTGGAGACCGTCCATCCAGGAGGAGGTATCCAGAAGGCAGCTAGACATGTGGGTAGAAGAAAAAGGGGTCTAGAGTAGAGATGGCTTTTGGAAGGGACAGTGGTCAACTGGCTCACAAAGAGGTCAAGTGAGAAAGGGCCCAAAGTGCCATAACTTGCTGGAACACTTCAGTGAACTGTGGGGGCAGATGACGGCTCAAGAGGGAGGACGTAGAGGCTTGTAGGTATGTCTGCCACCAATCTCCACCTCCCTCCAGCCCCACGGTGGACTTTACTTCCCATTGCATGTGTCAAAGGGCAAGGGCCAGGGATGCTGCTCCATGTTCAAGTGGATTTTCCACTGTCACCTTGGGGTTCCTGGAGCCACTTTTATTTTTTGATGCTTTAACTGAACCCATTCATTCACCCATTAAAATTGCAATTTGGGGGTGCCTGAGTAGCTCAGTCAGGTGTCTGACTTTGGCTCAGGTCATGATCTCATGGAGCGTGGGTTCAAGCCCTATGTCAGGCTCTTCACTGACAATGCAGAGCCTGCTTGGGATTCTCTCTCTCTGTCCCTTCCCCACTCTCTTTCTTTCTCTCTCTCAAAAACAAAACAAAACAAAACAAAAAAACAAACAAACAAAAAAAAAAAAACACCTGAAAAGATTGCAATTTGAAGAGGCATTCTGTCTCATTAATAATAAATGCAATGCAAATATAAACAAACACCAAAAAGAAACAGGATTTTTTTTTTGCCTCTGATATTGGCAGTGAGAAATGATGTGTGAGTGGACACTCTCAAGAGAGTGGGGATTGGTTTGAGCATTTAAGACTAGTTTTTTCAGGGGGCGCCTGGTGGCTCAGCCGGTTAAGGGTCTGACTTTGGCTCAGGTTCGTGGTTCATGGGTTCGAGCCTGCTATGAGTCATCTGTGCCCTGTTTGCTCTCTTTCTTTCTCTCTCTCTCAAAAATAAATGAACATTAAAAAAAGACTATTTCAGTAGTTTCAGGATATCAAGTGCAAACTCCTCTTTCACCTTGCAGTTCCACTTCAAGAAATTTATCCCAAAGAAAGAGTTGTTCAGGCAAGAAGAGATCTATGGCTGAGGATGTTATGTTGATTACTGGCTTGCTTGTCAGCGACAAAGGGACGACACGGTCCACGTGACCATCAGTGGGCAACTGAGTGTTGCAAAAACTCACGGATACCCTGAGATGCTCTGTGGCCACTGAAAATGGAAGCCAGGCATGGAATAAACATATACCATGTGACTGGCATCATTCTAAATGCTGGGGACACAGTGGCAGACCAGACAGGCAAGGTCTTTGCTCTCAAGAAGTTTACACTCTAGCCAGAGACAGATAATCATCAAGTTAGCATATAAGTATGATGACTTCAGAGAGAGGGAAGAGCTGTGGAGAAAACAACTAGGGTGGTGTGATGTTGAACAATGGGGCGGAGGGGCTACTTCAGTCAGGGTGGTCAGGGAAGGCGTCTTTGAGCAGAGAACGGAATGACGAGAAGGAAACAGTCATGGAATGATCCAGAGAAAGGGTATTCTAGGCAGAGGGAACAGCAGGGTCAATGGCTGGGAGGTGGCAACAAGTTTGCTGTATTTGAGTCACGTGGGTTGCGGCAGGGAGAAAGGAGGTCTGAGAGGCAGTAGGGTCAGGTCAGGGTAGGGTAGGGAGTGAGGGTTTTGTTATCTCTAAACAGGGAAACGTGCTCAACACAATAAACAAGGAAGAATGGCGAAGGGGCCAGAACAGCTGCCACTTCTGTAGCTGGAGCCTCCTCAGGGCAAACCTGCCTCCCTGCGAGCTGTGGGAGACCATCCCTGCGCCAGCAGTGGCCATCATCTCTGGGCATTGTAATTTCACTGGGTTCTATTTTTTTCTTTGTATTTACTTACGTAAAGAATGGTTTGCAACAGACATGACATTGTTTTCAGGGACAACACGGCCACCACTTCTTGAGACATTTCCAGGCTGGCCCCTGTACCTAGTAGGCATAAGTTTCTAGTCCAGGATTGCCAGGCTCCACAGGTGACTTCGGGGGGGGGCGGGGGAGGGGTGTACTCTGCCCCAGGCGGGTGGTGTCTCTGCTACTGTCCCCACTGATCCCGCTTTGGCCTCTAGGGGGCCCTGTGAGCAGGGCTGTGCTGGGGTGGGATGATTGTGTCCCATAGGCTGGGCCAGGCGTTCTTCCTTCCTTCCTGACTCCCTTCTCCCAAGGGACAAGTGGGAGGGACATCCCTGCCTCTTCCAGATCAGGGGATGAGCAGCTCCCCTGGGACCCTTTCAGGCCAGGACCCTTGCCAAAGGCTGCAGTATGTGGTGTGTAGTATTTCTGAGTTCCTACCACTAGGAAGAACTGTTCGGACAGAGATTTGGAGGGCATTGTTAGTGGGGAGGCTCCTAGCCATCCTGTATCTGGCCGTACCCTCCACCCATGGGAAGATGACGTTGCCACGAAGGATCCAGTGACTGACCCGTCCTACCCCAACCTCGCCCAAGAAGTACAGCGTTGGTCTTTGGCGCCACTTTGTGGGAAGCATCTGCACTGCAGTCACAAGTTTCACAAAATACTGCTCAACTCCTCAGGCAGCCCCTTGCCCCAAGTTGTTTCTGTGAATGGACAGCCACTGGAGTGTGCAGTGCACAACCTGTTCAGCCTTATGCAGTGCCTCTCCTCACAGTCAGACCTAGTGGCAGATCATGGTCACTGTAAAGCCCGCCACCACCATTAAAACATCCTCCGTACTCTGAAGCCTCTCCACAAATGCTCCCTGACCCTCCACTTCCCAGTCCCCTCCTCCTTTGACCTGACTAGGTGTGTTGAATATAAATAATCCTCCCTCTCTTCTGGAACTCTCTCTGGTTTCTGTGACTGCTCTTCTTGGATTTCCAGCTGCTTCTCTGGCTGTTTTTCTTCATGCCGCTTGGTGGGCTCCTCAGGGTGTTGGGCTCACTTTGCTCATCCTTAGTACTCTTCTCCAGGCCATCCTGACAGCTTCCAGGGCCTTGTTTCCATCCCCACAGTGAGACCTTAAGTTTCTGAAAGGCCCCCATCTCTCATTCCATTTACCCCATAAGATGATCCTTAAGCTTCCCAAACTCATTGTGCAAAGTCAATCTATGTCCTCTCCTCGGACCTGCTCTCCCTATAGGGTCCTCATGTTAGTCTGGGTAGCCTTTTCCCTGACACTCCACCAGCCACCAGGTCTGTCTTGTCCTCCCCACCCCACTCAGGAGCACCACTTACACCTCCTTTCTGGCCTCTTAGTGTCCTTGGTTTCACCTGGCCTGATCCATTCCCCACAGGGCAGCTGCTGGCCTCTGCACACTAGACCCTGTCCCTTCTCACTTCCACGCTGATCCCTCATCTCTGGCCAGTTCCTCTCCAGGAAGTCCTAGTTCCAGCCAAGTCTGAACTTCTTTGTATTCTTTCAAGTCTGAATACACCTTGCTTCCCATGCCTCCACGTCTTTGCACAGGCTGCTCTGTACAAATTTTTCCTCTTTCCTTCACCAGGCTAACTCCTGCCTACCCTTTAAGCCTCAGCTCAGACATCACTTCCTCTGGAATACCTTCCCTGGACTCTAGGCTAGTCAGGACCCTCTTGGTCATGCTTATGGGGCCCATGCTGCTCCCCCCACTCCAGCCTTGTCTTGCCTCCCCTTCTGAAAGGGACAACGGCTCCTGTACAGGCTTCACACACCAAGTCCAGACCCAGGTCCAATCATTCTGCCTGATTCTTGGACTCAGAGGTCCTAGACCTCAAAAGTTATGGAGTTAACCACAGTGAACCAGTGGTCAGGCTGGGATGGAACCCAAGGTTCTTACCTTCCCCTCTGGGGCTCCCCTGTTCCCCCAGATGCCATTGTGAGCTGAATCAGGATCCTTGAGAACCCACAGGAACGTGATAGGCAGAGAATCAGTGGGTTCGTGGCCTGGGGGGAAGGCAGCCATCAGCCTGGGCCCTTGAGAGCCCAGGGTACTGGTAGAAACCGTCCCAGCAAGGGGACTGGTGTGCAGGTGACTCCAGGCCAGCACATCTGCTGAAAAGCTTTAATGAGATTCCTTTCTCCCCCAGAGGTGTGCAGCAGGAGTGTGGCCTAGATGTCATACAGGGAGGGCCCGAATTCCTGAAGGGTGGTGGTGACAGCTGTTAGGGTCCCAGGGTTAATTATCTTCAACGTCACACAGAAGAGAATGTGCTGAGGCAGGACCTCCTCCACCCAGCCTTGGCTTCTTAGAGCACGGATCCCTCCAGGACTCATCCTGCTCCCCACACAACAAAGCCTGAAGATTAGCTCCTTGTGCCTTTGGACCTCGGCTCCTTTACCCTACTCCAGACCCAAAGGACTGACTTTTCCCCGAGACACTTTGGGGGGTCCTGTCTCTGGGCCTTTGTCCTTGCTGTGCCCTCTGGCTTCCCCATGGCTGGGTCAAGGTTATTTGCTCAGGGAGCTCAATAAACACTGGTGAATTAAATTGCTGTATAAATAAACAGAAAGTGCCAAATAGGTTGCCTGGCACTTAAGATGCACACCCCTCTCCACATTCTGTCAGCAAACAAATTACCCAAAATGGGAAAAGAGAAAGGACCCATCCAGGCCTTTCCTTGTGGCTCTGTTCCCAAAACTGTGCTCTCACTTCTTCCAAACAGCCCTGCTCTCTCTATTCCAGGCCCCTGCCTACAATGCGGCCTGTCCTGTTTTGTGTCTGGATAACCCTACCCGACGTGTCAAGAAGCCTTGTAAGATCCCCACAGTGGCCTCACGTCCCTGAAGCTTCTTCCTTGTCACTTGGCACAAGTGCGTGGGATGGCTTGCTCAATGGCCGGAAGCTCTGCAAGGCCAGGGACTGTGGTGCCTCACTCACCACTTGAAGCCCAGGAGCTCGACGGATGCTTTGTAAATATCTGTTGCATTCTGAGAGGCCTTGGAACACTGGGGTGTTTTCTCCCTCTCTGAAGCTGCCTGGATAGTTTGCTGAGTCTGTGCCATCTCCGTGGTTATTCCAAAGTGCCCAGAGGCACAGGGTCTCACTTGAGCTCTGTCTAGTTCCTTGCTATTTCTCCCACCACTCTCACTCTTGTTTTCCTCCTCCAGCTCTCACAAGAGTAGAGAGGCTTGACAGTTTCACACTAACGCTGAAAACGTTCCCCAAGATTCCTCTTGCAGATTTCCTGGAATCCGCTCTCCACCTCTCTTGGCTTGCAAAGCCAGTGACTCACTGAGCCAGGAGACTTCTCTGCAGGGATTTCTTGCAGGAAACGTGAGAGGAGCAGGTGACATCGTCTTTCACCCCCACTCCCTCTAGTTCTGGGTTTTTAAATCTAAAATGCCAGATTTGTTGTACCACGTGGAGTGGAAGAATTGCTATATATTCCCTTGACATTGGCTGCCCTTATTAAATCAGGGCCCTGCATCCCCGAGGTTCACCACAGGATATTTGTAGAGCTTACAACATCCACAACCCCTAGACTCCACAAGAACATACAATCACCTTTGTTTCCTTGCTAATGTACTTTCAAGATGCCAAGCCTTCTCATCCTTCCTAGCCACCAGAAGTCACACATGCACATACTTTCTAATTTGCAATAATTAAAAAATTTTTCAAACGCAAATTATAGAGTCTGCCGCCTGCACATTAAGCAGCCTTCATATCAGCCATCTCTGGCAGGAGGTTTTCACGCTGAGCGGGAGGGGGCCTGTGCAAATGTCACCCACACAGTCAGATGACCTGAGTGTGTGCATGTGCACGTCCATGTCAACTCTGAGACAATCTGTGACAGCTGGGGTGGGGATAGGGTGGATTTTAGGGACTGTCGATGCAACTGGATGAATGGGGTAACATCTGGGTGTAGGTGTGCAATGTCACCGGGTGTTTGAAAGGTTAGGCGTGTATTCGTGATAAGTTCCTAAGGGTTGTCAAAAGCACCACTTAAATAAAGAAATGCTTTTCAAATGAGTCAATGAAACAGAAGGATGGCTTGCAGAACGTGAATTAATCAGGCTTAAACGAAGTTTGAGAAACAGTTTTAGAGGAATCCAATAACTTACCATCATCATCATCACCAATAACACACAGTAACGGTAGATACCATTTTTGAATAGTTAATACATACCACACACATGCGCACACACACACACACACACACACCAACACATACACAGGTAGCATGGCCCACGCAAGTCAAGGCAGTCTTATCATCTGTGGGTCCCCTATTTCTGTACTGGTTTTGAAATCTTTTGCCCAGGACACATTTTGTGGGATTCAGTGTAAAATAAAAATGCAGAGCAACTTGTTAAAAATTATGATGGGGGCGCCTGGGTGGCTCAGATCATGATCTCACGATTTGTGAGTTCGAGCCCCACCTCAGGCTCTCTTCTATCAGCACAGAGCCTGCTTCAGATCATCTGTCCCCTTCTCTCTCCACCCCTCCCCTGCCCTGTCTCTCTATCTCTCTCCCAAAAATAAATTAAAAAAAAAAAAAACTATGATGAATTTCAAGACAGCAACAGCATAACTGGGGATGCTTTTGAACAGAAGGCTCGGTGTGATGACACAGCTCTTAGGCCCGTGAAACAGGACCCCCTGCTTTAACCTCTGAACGGCTAGGTGCATTGCTCAATCTTTTGTCCATTGTAAGGACGTCCCCTGCAGCGGGGGCTGTAGTGCAAGAGCAGTCCGTTGTAAGTTTGTCTCCTTCACACCAAGACAAAGCACCCTCAAGCCAAGCCTGGGCTTTCTCCCTCTCCATTAGCCATTTGCTGGGTCCCCCACATAATGCATGGGTGTGAGTTGAGTGAGAGCCATAAGTGTGACAGTGTTAGGTGACATTGGTGTTTGAGCCACTTGTTTATGTAGATTACTTGTGCTATCTAGGCCTGGCCAGGCTCGATCTAGATTAAATAAGAAAGTAAACAGCTGGATAAAGATATGCCAAACTACCAGTGAGTACAGGAAAGCTGCAGAGGCTATATTAATAACAGAAAAGTAAACTTTAGGAGGGAAATCCATGTGGATAAAGGGATCCATGCGTCAGGAAGTCATAATAATGATATATGTGTATACATCTAGTAACAGCGCTTCAAAATAGTAGAAGAAAAAACTGACAGGAAAGGGAAGAATTAGACTAATCTATCTTAGTCACTGAAGATTTTTATACTCCATACCCATCGGTGGAGAAAATAGCTGGACCAAGTAATGAGAAAATGCTTACGGGGCATCTGGGTGGTTCAATCCATTGAGGGTCTGACTCGGTTTTGGCTCAGGTCATGATCCCAGGGTTGTAGTATCGAGTCTCATGTCAGGCTCCATGCTCAGAATGGATTCTTCAGATTCTTTCTCTCTCCCTTTACCCTTCCCCCACTCATGCATGTGTGCATGAGTGCTCTCTCTCAAATAAATAAAATGAAAAAAAGAAAATAAAATGTTTAGAAGACCAGAAGAACACTGTCAACTACCCTGACTGTAGCTGACATTTACAGAACACTAAACTCAACAGCGGTAGCACCCACATTCTTTTCCAGCAAATGTGTCAACTTCACCAAGATAGACCATATGTTCACCCATCAAACAATATTAATAAAATTTAAAGAATGTAGAGAATATGTTCCCTGACTATCATGGAAGGAAAATAAATAACAATGAGATACACAGAAACGTCTTAGAAATTTGGAAATTATACAAGACACATATGAAGAATTCATAGATCAATGGAGACATTTCAAGGGAAATTAGAAAATATTTTGAATGGGATGATAAAACTAAAACCTATAAAATATTTGGGGCAGCAGTTAAAGGGAAACTTACAGCTTAAAATTCTGATAGAAAAGCAAAGTGTCGGGGCGCCTGGGTGGCTTAGTTGGTTAAAAGTCCGACTTTCACTTAGGTCATGATCTCGCGGTTCGTGGGTTCAAGCCCCGCGTCGAGCTCTGTGCTGACTGCCAGCTCAGAGCCTGGAGCCTGTTTCAGTCTGTGACTCCCTCTCTCTCTGACCCTCCCCTGCTCACACTGTCTCTCTCTCTCTCTCTCTCTCCTAGAAATAAATAAAACATTAAAAAATTTAAAAAAAAAAAAAGAAAAAAGAAAAGCAAAGTGTCAAGTGGGGATTAGTTCCACATTCTCCGGGTCCTGTAGTCACAGAGCCGAGTGTGTGCCTCGAAGGACAAAAGAATCCTTCTCATCTCCCTGCCTACAGGTTCCCCCCTCCTCCCCATTTGGTAGCCCAGAATATGGTTCCAACACACAAATCTGATTGTGTCACTCTCCCGCTCTAAAGCCTCTCATGGCTCCCCATTGCTTCAGGATGAAATTCAAAATGGACCTGGCAAGCTGGCCTTTGTTGACCCAGCTCCTTTGCTTTTGATACTGTGCCCTCTTCACCACGGTGCTGCATCCAGCTCTCTGAACTGTCTCTGAAAGCATGAGTTTTTCTCTCTTTTCTGCCCTAGAACGAGGGTTCCAGATAAAATGCAGGACACCCAGTTAATTTGAATTTCAGATATATACGAATAACTTTTTAATATAAGTATGTCCACAATACTGCGTGGGGCATCTGCATATACAAAAGTAGTATTCATCGTTTAGCTGAAGTTCAAGTGTAACCGGGTGTTAAACTTTTATTTGCAAAATCTAGCAACGTCACCCACAGCTGACATATCGCCCCTTTCTCGGCTTCTGTGCATGACTAACGCCCTTTCCTTAGACAGGTCTCAGCTTAGAAATAACCTCCCCCAGGAAGACAGTTCTCTCCACTCCCCCTTCTCAGGGTCTGTCTCATTCACTGCTAACTCCTCAGTCCTTGGAACAGTGTCTAGCACTTGGTAGACACTAAACAAACACTTGTTGAAGGAATAAATGGTGACCTAGGTTCCAGGTCCAGGGATAAACAGCTGGCCCATTTCCTGCCTTCCAAGCCTGCTGCCCTCAGTTGGGGGGGTGGGGGGGGGTACGGCAGAGAATACATCAGTTTTATCTATCACTGCAAACAAACCACTCCAAATATTAGTGACTTAAGATGGCAGCAGTCATGTAGTTTGCTCACAAACCTGCAAAATAGACAGAGCTCAGCAGAGACAGCTCATCTCTACTCCACACAGCGTCAGCTGGGGGTGGAGGATCCACTTCCAAGATGACTCACTCATGTGGCTTTCAAGTTGCCGCTGTCTGCTGCTTCTTTCCACACGGTGGCTTGGACTCCCTTACAGCATGGTGGTTAGGTTCCAAGAGCAAGTGTCTCGAAAGAGACAGGAAATGGCAGATGTTAGACTTTTAAGGTCTGGATCTGGAATGTGTACAATATCATTTCCACTATATTCAACTGGTTAAGCAGTTGTAGAGTTCGTGTTTAAGGAGAGGAGACAGAGACCCTGTCTCTTAATGGGCCAAGTGCTAGATAATTTTGTGACCATGTTTTAAAGTCATCACAGGGGAGAATATTCATCGCAAAGGAATTGACACAGCCCGTCATCTGTAGCCAGTCTGGGTGGATGACAGTCCATAGGTTGGGGTGCCTTTTCCTCTACAGGTCAGTGGGTACCATGGGGCCAGTATGTTCAAGGCAGCATTGGAGTGGGATAGGGCAGGAGAGAGAGAGACAAAGAGACAGAGGGAGGAAGGAGGGTGAGAGATAAGGAAAGAGTCTTCCCTTGAAGGATTAAGGGCTGAGCAACTCTCATGTACATACTTTTTAAAAAAATGTTTATTTATTTTTGAGAGACAGAGACAGAACATGAGTGAGGGAGGAGCGGAGAGAGAGAGGGAGACACAGAATCTGAAGCAGGCTCCAGGCTCTGAGATGTAAGCACAGAGCCCAACATGGGGCTTGAACTCACGAACAGTGAGATCATGACCTGAGCCAAAGCCGGACGCTTAACTGACTGAGCCACCCAGGCGCCCCATCTCATGTACGTACTTAACAATAATCACATCTGAAAGGAGACTGCACAATTGGTACCTATCACAGGTCCCTTGGGATGTCATAAATAGAAATCGTGAAACTGAATTGTCTTTTGGCTTTGAACAATTTAAAATCTATAGAAAGTTGACAGAATAGTAAAATCAACAACCCACACACTTCTCCCCTAGTTCCACCAGTGGTTAACATTCTGTCACATTCGCTTTGTTGTTGTTGTTGTGTTTTTTTTTTTTTTTTTACAAATAGTTTATTGTCACATTGGTTTCCATATAACATCCAGTGCTCATCCCCACAAGTGCCCCCCTCCATGCCCATCTTCCCCCTCGCCACCCACGCTCTTTGAAAGTAAGTCACAAACAAGACATTTCCTTCCCAAATCTTTCAGCCTGCATATCCCCCCATCCCCTTAAGCAGTGTCCTCTCTGCACCAGTGGTTCTTGGCTGGGGGGATTTTGTCCCCCAGGGGATATTTGGGATCAAATGGAGCCATTTTTAAGTTATATTTTTTATTGAGAGAAAATTCCCATAACATAAAATTCTCCCTTTTATCATTTTCAAGTGTACAGTCCAGTGTGCTTTCATATATTCATGACGTGATGCAACTGCCAATACCGTCTAATTCCAAAACAGTTTCTCAGACCTTTCTGTTTGTTGCAACTGAAAGGGTGCTGTGCTCCTGACACCTAGTGGACAGGAGCCAGAAGTGCTGCTCCCAGGAGAATTATCTGCCCTAAATGTCAGCGTCATACACAATTAGAGTGCCATTATCACATCTAACAGAAATTGAATATTATCACCCCCACTGGTCTCAAGGGTGCCTTTTCAGCATGTTTACTGTATTTCAGGAGGTAAGTTTCACATACCGCACTTGGTGAGAGGTGTTTTTTTTAGTTTATTAATATAGAAAAATATTCTCTGCCCCACACTCAGCCTTTTCTCTTTGATTATTTTTCCTAGGAGTTCAGGCTGGTTTTACAGCATCATATTTCAGGTTTGTCAGATTGTTTCTTCAAGATTAGATTCATGTTAAACATTTTTGGCAAGAATACGACATTGGTGATTATTGTATTGCATCAGCGGGTCCATAATTTGAGGTTGCTGTGCTGTTCATGACGTTGAGATTGGATGGTCATGTAGGTGAGAAGACAGAAGCAAAGTGCTGCCTCCCACGTCCTGTCCACCCAAGTGTGGCACCCAGGTAGCCACTCTGGTTGGCTTACCCTTCCTGAAAAAGAGAGAGAGCCTGGGGAGGATTCTCTCACCACTGGGGACTCCTCAGGCCCTCCTCCCTTCTCTTTGCTGCTCTACCTTCCAGAGCCAAAGAGGAGACCCCAGCAGCTGGAGGTTCCCTCTGCCAGTTCCAGGGAGTAGGCCCCAGCCCAGGACGGCCAGGAGGACTTGGAAGGACCCTTGGGACCCCTTCAGCTGTTCCTTAGTTCCCAGGAAGAAGAGACTGCAGGGCAGAAGTGGGCTGAGTACCCCGAGCCTGGAACCAGGAAATGAATATCTCAAGTGCGGGAATGGGCTGACTGTGGGTCAAGGGCTCGTAAGGCTGGAAACTGCAGGGCCTGTCAGCATTCCTGCGGTGAGCAATTATGCAAAAGCTCTGCTAGACAGAAGTCACTCCCCATTTTCCTCCTTTTGGGAAGCTCCCTCTACCTGTAGGAAAAACTCCTAAATACCACCTTCTGCAGGGACTTCAGAAGGAAGGAAATGGCTCCAGTTGGTGAAGCACTTCGGGCTAGAGCAAGGGCAGAGGTTCTAGCCCATGGCATTGGAAGTGGGAAGGATGCGGAAAGCAAAGGCAGGAGAAATGTGGTTTGATGAAATCTCCTTACAGCCTGCAGCCCACTGATAGATACCTGAAATTGCAGAGCGTGACCTTTAAGGAACTCATGGCTGCCTTAGTACTTTAATGTTTTTGGTTTTTTTTTTTAAGGTTTTATTTTTTTTTTTAATTTAAAAAAAATTTTTTTTAATGTTTTATTTATTTCTAGGAGAGAGAGAGAGACAGTGCGAGCAGGGGAGGGTCAGAGAGAGAGGGAGTCACAGACTCTGAAACAGGCTCCAGGCTCTGAGCTGGCAGTCAGCACAGAGCCCGACGCAGGGCTCGAACCCACCGCAGGGCTCGAACCCACGAACCGCGAGATCATGACCTAAGTGAAAATCGGATGCTCAACCGACTAAGCCACCCAGGCGCCCCAAGGTTTTATTTTTGAGAGAGAGTGCATGAGGCAGAGGATCTGAGAGACAGAGGGAGACAGAGGATCTGAAGCAGGCTCCTTGCTGACAGCACAAAGCCCAGTGCAGGGCTCGGACTCACAAACCTTGATATCATGACCTGAGTTGAATGACTGAGCCACCCAGGTGCTTCAATGTTTATGTTTTACTAAAAACTAAAAGTAACCTTATCTTAACAGCAGCTAGCTCCTCAAGGTCCTGAAAGCCTTGCTTCCATAGTCCTTAGAGACTTATGCTATCCCTAACCCCCACTAACTAAAAAGTATATAATTAGTCACTCCTCACAATCCCAGTACAGCTCTTTATGTCTACGGGTCCTGTCTTTGTGCTATAATAAAATCATCTTTTGGCACCAAAAATGTCTCAAGAATTCTTTCTTAGCCGTTTGCTCCAAAACCAAAACTTCCAGATTTCATAATTTCATCAGGAACACAACAACCTGCATTAAGCTGGAGCTCTGGGCTTGCATCTCTGCCTGGTGTCAATGACATCCCCTTTCAGACCAAGCACACACTCCACACTTCCCCAGTCCTGAGTCCAAGTATGGGTTTTAGTCTCTCTCCTGTACCTTGCCAATGTTGAAGTAGAGAACTGATTTTCTATACCTCTGTCTTTGATTAAAAGGGTGACAATAAAAGAGAGGTCTAGGGGTCATGTGCTTCAGGGAAAATGGGAGGGGGCATATTTCTTTGTGGAACTGAAGAACATTCCTGTGTGCTTATAATGTGATTAAAGTGAATCCGTGTTAAAAACAATATTGACCCCAAGTGTCCTTGTGTCTTAGCATCGTGGCTGGGGGGCACTAGAATATCAGACACCTCTCAGCTCTGCTACTTACAAGCTATGTGACCTCAAACAAGACTATGGCAAAACTCAGATGCCTCTGCAGTTTAAATCTCTCTCAACTCGAATATCGCCCAATTGCTATCCTACCAACCAAACACCCTAAATATACAACTTTCAAGGCTATGCTGAGGAAGAACAAGATTCCACACCCAAAGTCATTTTTTTCTGGGCTGGGAATTTGCCCAAAGTCAACACCTGCCTAAACCAAAAGCCAAACCTGGCTCCCCAAAGGTAAATATTTGACCCTGACTTTGACAGAAGGTGCTTGCCCATGTGACCCACTCTACTCCTGGGGCCACTCCAGGCGCAAAGTCTCTGGAGATCAGAACTTCTATGGAAGTCACAGACTGACCTTGGGGATGCCCAGGGCCTGTAAGTGTTCAGCAAAGGTCAAAGGAAGATGAGAGGAACTCACTGTGAGTGCTCTAGCCACTGCCTTCAGCAGTAGATGCCAGCAGGATTTCCAGAACCAGGACTAGTGAATTCTGAACAAAGCTGACTCTCTCCTGTGGGATGTGAGTGAGGAAGCAAGAGGAGGCCTCAGAAACTCCTGAAAGTCAGTTTGGGTCCACAAGAGAAACAAGCCTTAGAATGAAGCATTTAGCACAAAAAAACGTGGACAAGGGATATTAATAAATGGAAGATATCAGTTTGGGAATGTGTTTAGCTTTAAGTAAGAGAACCTAAGGTTAGCTTAAACAAATATTTATTTCACATTTGTCTCATGCAAGAAAATATCAGGAGGTGGGCAGACCAGGCTTGATACCATTGGTTTACACTTCCAGGAAGGCACGGTCTACTTTTCTTGCCTGCCATCCTTAGCAACATAGTCCATTTGCAAAATTGTGGCCTGATGGTCATGAGTTGGCTGCTACAGTTCTAAGTATTACATTCACATTCTAGGCAGGAAGTCGAAAGGAAAAGAAGCAGAAAAGGGAGACACTTCTGCTGGGGAAGCAAAACTTTCCCAGAAGCCTTCAGCATAAGTCTCATGGGTCACACTGTGTCCCAGGGACACCACAAACACTTAGAGAATCTGAGGAAGTTAGTCTGTTTAACTAGGCACTGCCCCAAACAAAACGGAGCCTCTTTTGGGAGGAAAGGAGAATAGGTATTAGGAAGCAACCAGCTGAGTCGGACACACAATGTGCTTACACAATCAAGAGGCCTGGTATTAAACCTCATCTGAAATCAGCCTCCTGGATTTTTCAATTAGATGAGCCAATACATTATTTTTATAATTTAAGACAATTTGAAACAAGCTTTCTGTTCATTACAACTGATATCTCACTGGTACCGTCTGGTTTTCTTCCCTTTTTACTATTTTTATTTTGTACCATAAACAACACCTGCTTTTCTTCACAGTCATATGAATTTTCGGAAATCACTGCCTTTTCTCCTGGAGGAATAATCTACAGACAAAAAAGAAGTACAACATGGCAAAACCCTGCAAATCCCTCAAGTCCACATCTTGAAGATAACCCCTAGAGACTGGGAAGAAAACAAGTTGAAGAGCCTAAGTAACGTCATTTTGAAATTAAGGCCTCCATTAAGAGCAACCTCGGGCTGCACGTAGCCCCAGTTCCTCAGACGGCTCAAGGCTAAAGCCATCCTTGGACTACCCTCAGATCAGCTAATCAAAAAACATTCCTGTGGTCTGAATCAAGGCTGGGAACTGTGGACAGTTATTCTGTACAAACTAGCTAATTTCTCACCGCTTGCCTGAACCCCACGTGGGCCATTTGAACTCACCTCATAATTGGTCATTTTCAAAGGATTCTCAAGAGTCATGATTGGGTCCCAGCAAAAGTAATGAACACCTCACAGATGCTGAATGGTCAAAGCTGTTACCATGGGTTCTGTACAATTGTAATTGGTGCTTATGTGATGATGCTATATGTACAACGTGTGCACTGTAACACCCCCGTCCCTTACCCCTTAAAAACTGTACTCGCTAGGGGCGCCTGGGTGGCTTAGTCGGTTAAGCGTCCGACTTTCCAACTTTCGCTTAGGTCATGATCTCGCGGTTCGTGGGTTCGAGCCCTGCGTCGGGCTCTGTGCTGACTGCCAGCTCGGAGCCTGGAGCCTGTTTCAGTCTGTGACTCCCTCTCTCTCTGACCCTCCCCTGCTCACGCTGTCTCTCTCTCCTAGAAATAAATAAAACATTAAAAAAAAAAAACTGTACTCGCTATTGTTTGGGGCTTCACCTTGCTGCCACTACACTGGTCGGCAGGTGAGCCCCTGCTCGAGCTTGTAATAAAGACCCTTTTGTACTTGCATCGGTGTCGGCTCCTTGGTAGTCTCTGGGGACTCGCGAATTGGGCACAACAAAGTGTCACAAGAGGTGACACAAGCACATAAAAGGACAGCAAGCAGGAGGAGCAGCCCTGTTCAATGTCACTGATTCAGACAGTAGGCACCCTTTTTCTCCTGGCACCCATGGCCACCGCCTCAAAAGGATGATCTTTGGTCTGTGGTTTGAAGCACTTTTTCAAAGGACACAAGAGTTGCTTTGAGGAGAGGTGTAATGAGAAAAGTTCAAGAATGAGTAAGAATTGGGACGCCTGGGTGGCTCAGTTGGTTAAGCATCCAGCCTCAGCTCGGATCATGATCTTGTGGTTTGTGGGTTCAAGCCCTGCGTCGCACAGAGCCTGAAGCCTGCTTTGGGTTCTGTGTCTCCCTCTTTCTCTGCCCCTCCCCTGCTTGCAGTATGTCTCTTTCTCAAATATAAATAAACATTAATAATAATAAAAAAAAAAGAATGAGGGGCACCTGGGTGGCTCAGTCAGTTGAGCATCTGACTTCAGCTTAGGTCATTATCTCATGGTTCATGAGTTTGAGCCCTGCACTGGGCTCTGTGCTGATAGCTTGGAGCCTGGAGCCTGCTTCCTATTCTGTGTCTCCCTCTCTCTCTGCTCCTCATCCACTCATACTCTGTCTCTCTCTCAAAAATAAAATAAAACATTAAAAAAAAAAAGAATGAATAAGAATCTTGTGAAGTCCAAAGTCAGGGAAAAACCCCAGTGTAAAGGACATCTGTGTAACTATCCCCCAGACAAAGACATAAAACATTTCCAGCACTGCAGGTATCTTCCTCATTCCTCTCCTTTGGTTGAAAATGGCCCCAGAATTAACCACTATTCAGAGTTCTGTCACTACTTTTTACAGTTTTTCCCGGTTTGGAACATCATGCAAATGGAATCATAACCACATTCGCTCCTCTGTGGCTGCTGTCTTTCATCCAACATTATGTCTGGGAGATTTATCCCTGTTATATACAGCAGTTCATTCTGTTTTTATTGCTGTGCAGTTTCCCATTATATGAATATACTATTATCTATTTTCCTGGTGTTGGATATTTGGATTGTTTCCAGTTTTCAGCCATCATGAATAAAGTTGCTGAGAACATTCTATACATTAATTTTAGTAGAACTCACACTCAGTTTTCCTGGGTTTGTACCAAAGAGTGAACTTGTTGGGTCATAGGTCAGGTGCAGTAGTTATAGGAAATACTACTGTTTTCCAGCTTACCCCTTTCTAGTTCTAGTTACTGCGTATCCTCACCAATACTTGGTTTTGACACTCTTTTAGATTTTAGCCAATATAATTAGTGTATAATAACATCTTGCTGTGGTTTTATTTTTTTAAATGTTTATATATATTTGAGAGAGAGAGAGATGGAGCAGGGGAGGGGGAGGGAGAGACAGAGACAGAATCTGCAGCAGGCTCCACGCTCTGGGCTGTCAGCACAGAGCCTGACATGGGGCTCGAACTCACAAACTATGAGATCATGATCTGGCCGAAGTCAGACACTTAACCAACTGAGCCACCCAGGCGTCCCAGTGGTTTTATTTATTTATTTTTTTAATTTATTTTTAAAGTAATCTCTATACCCAACATGGGGCTTGAACTCATGACCCCAAGATCAAGAGTCAGATGTTCTACCAACTGAGCCAGCCAAGGTGCCCCCTATTGGTTTTAATTCATGTTTTTCTGAATTAAATTTCTCTAGTGATATTGAGCACCTTTCCACATGCTTATTGGCCATTTGCAAATCCTAATTTGTGAAGGGTCTGTTCAAGTCCTTTTTCCATAACTATGGAATTCTTTATATATTCTGCAGGAGCCTTTTTTATAATATATATATATATTTCCAGTTTGTAATTTATCTTTTCACTTTCTTAAATATCTTTTTTTGCTTTTTTAAGTGTTTTGTTTTTTAAAGAGAGAGACAGAGTGCAAAAGGGGAAGGAGAGAGAGGGAGACACAGAATCCGAAGCAGGGTCCAGGCTCTGAGCTGTCAGCACAGAGCCCATCATGGAATTCAAACCCACAAACTGGAAGATCATCATCTGAGTCACAGCGCTTAACTGACTGAGCCACTCAGATGCCCCTAAATATTTTTAAGTCTATTTATTTATTTTTGAGAGAGATAGAAACAGCATGAGTAGGGGAGGAACAGAGAAAGAGAGACAGAGAGACAGAGAGAGAGAGAGACAATCCCAAGCAGGTTCCACTCTGTCAGCACAGAGCCTGAAGTAGGGCTTGAACTCACGAAACCATGAGATCATGACCTGATATGAAACCAAGAGTCGGACGCTTAACTGGCTGAGTCACCCAAGCGCCCCTTAGATATCTTAATTAATAGCCAGAATTTCTTAATTTTATTTATTTTAAAGTTTATTTATTTGTTCTGAGAGAAAGCGAGTGTTTGGGGAGGGGTGGAGAGAGAAGGAGAGAGAAGATCTCAAGCAGGCTCTGTGCCATTAGCACAGAGCCCAATGCAGGGCTGTGAGATTATGACCTGAGCCAAAACCAAGAGTCAGATGCTTAACTGACTGAGTCACCCAGATGCCCCCAGAAGTTCTTCATTAAAATTAATGAAGTCTAATTTATCACCCTTTGATGTTTAAAGCTTTCTGTGTCTTGTTGGGTTTTTTAAAATATTTTCTTTTTTCTTGGGGCGCCTGGGTGGCTTAGTCAGTTAAACGTCCGACTTTCGCTTAGGTCATGATTTCGCGGTTCGTGGGTTCGAGCCCCGCGTCGGGCTCTGTGCTGACTGCCAGCTCAGAGCCTGGAGCCTGTTTCAGTCTGTGACTCCTTCTCTCTCTGACCCTCCCCTGCTCACGCTGTCTCTCTCTCTCTCTCTCCTAGAAATAAATAAAACGTTAAAAAAATTTTTTAAAAATTTTTCTTTTTTCTTAAGTAGGCTCCACATCCAACATGGGGCTTGAACTAAGACCCCAAGTTCAAGAGTTGCGTACTCTACTGATTGAGTCAGTCAGGCACCCCCTTTGTGTCTTTTTAAAGAAATCTTTGTCTATTTCAAGGTTATGAAGATAGTCTATGTTTTCTCTAGAAGTTTTACTGTTTTACTTCACAATTATGCTTATGATCCATCTCAAATTAATTTTTGTGAAGGCTTCAAGGTACAGGTAAAACAGAGAGTCACTTACTTGCCCCAACACCATTTATTGAAACTATCTTTCTACCACTTAAGTAAGCTTGCATAATTTATTTTCAACCATCCTTCTTTTCTTTTTTTTAAAAATTTTGTTTAATGTTTATTCATTTTGAGAGAGAGAGACAGACAGACAGAGAGCAAGTGGGGGAGGGGCAGAGAGGGAGGGAGACACAGAATCTGAAGCAGGCTCCAGGCTCTGAGCTATTAGCACAGAGCCCAATGTGGAACTCGAACTCACAAACCGCAAGATCATGACCTGAGCTGAAGTCAGACGCTAACTGAGCCACCCAGGGGCCTCTAAATATATATTTTTCAATTTTTTAAGCCTATTTATTTATTTTTGAGAGAGACAGAGACAGCATGAAGCAGGGGAGGGCAGAGGCAGAGGGGGAGAGAGAGAGAGAGAGAGAGAGAGAGAGAGAGAGAGAGAGAGAAAGAGAATTCCAAGCAGGTTCCACACTATCAGCACAGAGCCCGAAGCGAGGCTCAGACTCACCAAACCATGAGATCATGACCTGATCCGAAACCAAGAGTCAGATGCTTAACCAACTGAGCCACCTAAGCGCCCCATCATTCTTCTTTTCTAATATATGCACTTACACATATGCATTGCTCTATGTGCATCCCATAGTTTTTGATATATTGTATTGCATCATTCTGTTTGAAACATTTTCCAGTTTCCCTTGTGATTTCTTCTTTGATTCATAGATTTAGAAATGTGTCCAAGAGCATAAGAACACTCAGCACAGCTCTGGCACCCAACTGAGCCCACAGCCTCACGGGGGCTAAGTTGAGCGTGGGTGGAGCAGCTGCTTGTTTTTGTCTGTGCAGCTCCTGGGAGCTCTGTGGGTCGGTGAACCATTTCCACTGTCAAGAAGTGTGTGGGGAGACACCATAGGGCAGCATGTCTGATAAACTCTCTGCCACAGCGCGCACGGACACACACACACACACACACACACACACACACACCATTTTTCTTCAGCTCTAAAATGTGCCCTGGGCCATGCAAGGAAGAATGGAAAGCAGACCAGCCTCTTCTTAGCTAAGTGATCAAAAACTTAAGTCACTTCACTTGTAAGCCCGTTTCCTAATCTATTAAAATAGGGAGGATGTTTATTTCAATGTTCTACTGAGAGTTAAATGTATGGGACGGGAGTCCTGCTATGGAGCATTGCATATACTTCTAGCAGGTAAAGGGATAAGGTAGGGAGGAAAATTTGCTTCCATGACAGATCCTGACACAAAGTGGCTTTGGCCAGAGTTGGGGAGGAGGACCCCTATCTAGGGCTTAGTGGACACAGATTACTAGGGCCTGCAGGGACAAAAATGGGACGTGGCCAGGGGGTCTGCTGGCAGAGGGACACTCTGTGATCTCATCCTCCCATGCTGGGCTTGGGCTTGGTGCCTGGGTGGGAGCTGTGCTCCAGGGGTTTAAGCTATAAGGTTATCCTTTCCGTCCAATGTCCCCACATGACCCTTTCTCTCCAGAACTCAAGCTCCTATATCCTCCACCTCCCAGGTCTTTGCAGCTGGAGGCAAAAAGGGTGGGAAGGAGTAACAGCAGAAAGGAAGGGGTCGAGAGAAGCCTGGGAGCCGCTGCAGCTCTCACTGCTTTCTCCAGCTGAACCTGGGCTCCTACCCTGAATCTGTCAAGCCAGGTACCAGCTCGCCCCATGCCCAGTGGCACAGGCAGCATCTCCATGCCTATGACCAGAGTTCCTGCAGTCTCTGTTCTTACCTGCACAGAACCCAAATGGCAGAGACGAGCAGGTTGGAGAGCTCCTGGAGCTTTAGCAGAAAGAGTTAATTCCTAAGATAAGAATCATTTCTAGGTAGCCCAGTGGTTCCTGTTGTAAAAACACCTTTGTTCCTGGGGCTTCAGCTGAGCCATTGAATATCCTCAGGGAGTTGGGTTGCTCCCTTCTATGGGGATAGATTAGTAACAATGCAGGGGACATTCTTGGTGCTTCTTCCCCAGCCCAACAGTGCCATGCCCTGTGAAGGGTTGCTGGGGACCCAAACTGCACTTACCCAGAGATCCTGTAATATTCAGGGGTAGTCTCATCACCAGGAATGAAGCAAGCTTCTCACCACTTTGTGTGGGTTTCCTGTGAGCGTGGAGGCTGATGTCTGCCTGTGTGGACATACTGACAGTGAGGAATCACCCGGAGGCAGAATGTAGGGTTCTGCAACACCTCTAAAACAGAATATTTCACACTGAAAAGCAGGACCTGGCAGGCAGGAGGAAGGAGTGGCTACCTCTCCAGGCATCTGGGAGTGAACACTGTGGGTTGTAGATGTCTTAAGAGAGGACTGGGGTTGGCGTGCCTGGGTGGCTCAGTTAAGCGTCCAACTTCAGCTCAGGTCATGATCTCATGGTTTGTGGGTTTGAACCCCACATTGGGCTCTGTGCTGACAGCTAGCTCAGAGCCTGGAGCCTGTTTCAAATTCTGTATCTCCCTCTCTCTCTGACCCACCCCTGCTCATGCTGTCTCTCTCTCAGAAATAAATAAAACACTAAAAAAAAAGAGAGAGAGAGGACTGGGGTTAGAGTTTAGGATGGCCTTTGCCGTACCAGAGTCGCCTAAGCATCCAGACTGTGGGTCACATTCTATGAACCAGACCGGCTGGGCTTATTTGTCTTTGGCACCCTTGGGCCTTTGTGGAATTTTATCTAAACACCCCTGCCACAACTGAGTTGTTCTGGGGACACCAATAAAGGGCCCACTTCCAGCACTGAAGGGGAGGCCTCTAGGGGGAGGGGGACAGAGAGTTAGAGCAAGACCTGAGGGGAAGGGGTATCTCTGGGCCTGAGCGCCCTTATAGTCCATCCATCAGCTGTCCCCGCAGCTTGCTTCATTCTCCCTTGTGTGGCTCCAGCCTACATTTTCACTGGCAACAGGAAAGCCCACAAAGTCTGTTTGACCCCAGAATCAGGAGCGTCAGGTCACCACAGTCTCTGACCTAGCCTCTAGGTCTAAAAGCCTTGGCATAGGGGCATCTGGGTGACTCAGTCAGTTAAGCATCTGACATCAGCTCAGGTCATGATCTCACAGTTTGTGAGTTCAAGCCCTGCGTCAGGCTCTGTGCTGACAGTTCGGAGCCTGGAGCCTGCTTTGAATTTTTTTTTAAAATGTTTTATTTATTTCTAGGAGAGAGAGAGACAGACAGACAGCGTGAGCAGGGGAGGGTCAGAGAGAGAGGGAATCACAGAATGAAACAGGCTCCAGGCTCTGAGCTGGCAGTCAGCACAGAGCCCGACGCGGGGCTCGAACCCACGAACCGCGAGATCATGACCTAAGTGAAAGTCGGTCGCTTAACCAACTAAGCCACCCAGGCGCCCCATCTGGAGTATGCTTTGGATTCTGTGTCTCTCTCTCTGCCCCTTCCCTGCTCACACTCTGTCTCTCTCTCCAAAATAAATAACATAAAACATTTAAAAAAAAAAAAAGCCTTGTCATAATGCCTTTCATGTAGCATGCACTCAATAAATAGTTCTTGAATGAATGGGGAAATGGCAGATGCTGGCATTCAGCATTCATGCAGCAAACATGACTCTCCTGTAGGAGCTCCTGATCACTGTGGGACCCCCTCCAGCTGAGGGCTCAAGACACCAGCCTGAAATAACCCCCATCCATCCTCATTCCCCTCCCTGGATAATTGAGGGGACCACACCTCTCCAGGTAACTTCTGCCTTTTGGAAGTCCTGTAGATGAGCCACAAGGGCAGGAGCAATGCACTGGGCGAAGTCTGGTTTCCAGAAAAGTAGGATTGAGAGTCAGTGGGTACTCTGCTGGCCCCTGCTGGGCAAAGTAGGAACCATGCCCTTGGAGGTGAGGGCCTTATGAGAGGGAAACGAGGAGCGGCAGGGTTCAAGTCCCCTTCTTGCCGTTACACTTGGTCTCTGGCACATAGCAACCACATTCCCCTCTTCCTCCTTCCTGAAGACAGGGTCCCTATGTTTGGGTCCCCGGCCTCACCAAGCAGGCTTTGCATCCTGCCAGATCTTCCAAATCCACCACCTAGAACATTTTTTTGAAGGTCTTTGTCAACAAGCATTGTTCTGGGAACATCAGGCCAGTTCCTGACAAGTAAAATCACCCACACAGTGTTTATACTTATTAGCAGATGAAACAGGCCTTTTACAGACTACTAATGTAGGCAACTGTGTTCATCAGGGGGGAAGGATGAATGTAAAGATTGACAAACCCAAGGAAAACAGAAAATAGGAGAAAGGCAGAAACTTAATTGTAATAAAATTTGATAAATCAAGACAAAGACTGGTTATTTGCAAAAACAAATAAAATCTGATAAGACAATGGAAATTTCACTTCAGAAGTAGGTATAGCTTTATAGAGAGCTGTGACAAGAAACCCACAGGCAATGTTCAGTGGTGGGTGGAGGGAGCCACATGACTCAGTGTTGGAAGGCATGAAAGCAGAGTGGGAAAGGATATAAACAAATGTTGATTTCCTCCTCTGGATTCCAGTTGTGTGGCACAGAGCTGCTGGGCTCCTGTGGCTATGGTCTGAGCCTGTGCGCACTTACAGTAGTACAAAGTGGACGTGGCTATAGATGGTTGCTGACTGACTCACTGATTGAATCAACTCTGGGAGTAGCTGACTCCCTGACCACGGGGAGAGTCTACTGACTGGGTTCGTCAGGCAAGAGCCAGGCTTGGAGCAAAGCCTGTACCAGTGTTAAGCTATAGAACTAGGCAGCTTGGCAAACCATGTGCCAGTTATGGGGCCAGGAAACTTATATTGCCCCTTGCCTGACTCCTCCCTTAACTCTTACTCAAGCTTCATGAATAAGTAAAGCTTCTTGTCCCAGAAAGTCCTCCCTAGCCAACTTCCTGCCCCTCTCTCAGCTGCTGGTAGGTGCCTCTCCTGGTCCCACATGCCCCGGGGGCATTCTTCTATCAAAGCATTTATCCCACTGCATTTTAAATAATTCTTTTTGTTTTTAATTAAAAAAAATTTTATGTTTATTTTTGAGAGAGAGAGAGACAGAGCGCAAATGGAGGAGGGGCAGAGAGAGGGAGACACAGAATCCAAAGCAGGTTCCAGACTCTGAGCTGTCAGCACAGAGGGGCTCAAACTCACGAACTGCAAGAGATCATGACCTGAGGTGAAGTAGGATGCTTAACTGACTGAGCCCCCCTTTTTTCCCATTTTTAACTTTTATTATGAAGATTTTCAAACATACACAAGGGTAACAGTAATAGGCTAACTATGCCCGTGTACTCATCACCCATTTCAACAAATTACCAACTCATGAAAAATTTTGTTTCATCTATATCATATCGTGTTATTTCCCCCTACCTTGGATTATTTCATGACATTCTATCAGTAAATATTTCATTATGTTTTTCTAAAAGATAAAAGTACTTCAAAAAATGGCATTGTAGGGGCGCCTGGGTGGCTCAGTCAGTTAAGTGTCTGACTTTGGCTTAGGTCATGATCTCACAGTTTGTGGATTCGGGCCCTGCATCGGGTTCAGTGCTGGCAGCTCAGAGCCTGGAGTCTGCCTCGGATTCTGTGTCTCCCTCTCCTTCTGACCCTCCCCTGCTCATGTTGCCTTTCTCTCTCTCTCTCAGAAATAAATAAAACATTAAAAAAATTTAAAAAATAAAAATAAAAAATGGTATTGTAACCACAATACCATTATTGCAACTAGCAAATTAACAATTATTCCTTAATGTCATCAAATGTCCAATGTTTATAATTCTCTCATTATTCTACTGTGTTTTGACGGTTGGTTTTCTCGAATGTCTCCCCCACTGGACCTGACTAGGAGCGTGGGATGCCCCTAAGAGTGCTTCAGTCTTTGTCCATCACTGCCCATGTCTTCACCTGCACACACCCAGGTGAAGACAGTCACTGCTCTATAGATGAGCAAAGACACTGAGGGCCTAGGTGGGATGACCACCCTCCCCCTGGAACATGAAGAACTATTCTCAGCATGGGTGCTGATCAGGCCCAGGCAAGTGCTCACAGCCCTTACCTCAACTCATCTAGGGTATCTTTCCAAAATCCACATGCAGTCCCTGCTCACCACCACCAGCTCTTCAGCCACAATCTTCAAGGATGGGGTCAGGGGACAAGGATTTGGGGAATGTGCCTCAGGTATATTTGATGTGTTGCCCTTCTTGAGTCCCAAGTGGCCCCACCAAGATGGGGGCACACAATGCCTGATACCTTCACCCTGCACCACTCTGAGAAGAGAAAGCCCTGGGGTGTGCGGCCAGGCCCAGCTCTAGCCTCTGGGAAATAAAGGTCAATGTCAGTTGCCCGGGAGGCCTCGACACCAGGTCAACTTTATGACAGAGTCACCAAAATAACCAGTAGCACTGTCAAGGGGAGAAATGGGTGGCCCTTTGCTGGATTATCCAGGGACCAGCTCCTTGGAGAGGCTTTCCTTCACTCCCCAGCCTCCTCCCTCTTGGTAGTAGTATATGAGTCTCTGAGCTCCTAGGACTGTTACCTTGTGTCAACCACAAGCAAGCCCAGTGTCAGCCTCATCCCAGAATAGACATCAGTGCCCATCTGTGAAAGAAGCTGCCATGGCCTTGCCATCTGCAGAGTGGCGCCTCCCCATGCAACCGAACCCCAAGAGCAGTTGTTGGTGCTGAAGGCCAAAGGCTGTCAGATGACAATAAATGGTTTCCACCCACTGTTAGGAGGACATCCTCAGGCCTCATCCTGGGCAGAATAGACTGTGTGAACCCAGACCGCAAACCCCAACAGCCTCTTCATTCTCCTACTGCCTCAGACCAGCTCAGTTTGTACGGTGAGGCCTTAGAAGTGATTTAGCCTGTGCCCCTTTTCCTGATGGGCAAGTGTATGTTAGAGTCCTCCAGAGGGGAGAGGGAAAGCAGAGGAAGGTGGTGTCCTTTGTGCTCTACCATCTTCACAAATGGGCAGGCCTCACCCTGGCCTCGTGCTGATGAGACCAGGGGAGGGCACAGGCCTGACAAAGCAGGGCGGAAAGGAACAGCCATTAGCACTAATGAGACAGGCGGCCTGAAAGCTTTTTACTTTGAAGCTGCTCGCCCACCCAGGGAACAGTCCGTTCTGCCTCCTTGGCTTCCAGGAACCCCAGGCGGAAAAGGGTCTGGGATGAAGGAGCAGGGGTGGGGGTCTTGGAGAAGCTTGGAGGGACAAGGTGTGGGGGGGGGGGAGGACCAGGGACAGAGGTGGGAGGGCATAGTTTTGGCTAAGTGGACCTCTCCCCTCCTTATTCCCTCCAAAAAACCCCCAGTGTCTAGGTCTGCATCCCACTCTGGCCACTGGCCCATCACCCTCTTCAATGCCCTTGACCAAAGTTCCTGGAAGCAAAGGAAACAACATGCCACACAGGGTCTGAGTGAGCATCTCCGGAGCCACAAATTAAATTAAGTTCTCAGGGCTGCCTGCTTTGTTATTGCTAATGGTTCCAGCCTGTCCCACCCCCCACCCCTACCCAGGTCCCTGTCCTGCAGAAATTTGGGGGTTCAGTGCATCCTCTCTTGTTCCCAAACTTTGATTAGCACCTGGGGACCTCACCCAAAATTAGAGCTGGGCACCCCTCTTC
The DNA here is from genome assembly GCF_003009895.1 of Hyaena hyaena. Classification (NCBI taxonomy): domain Eukaryota; kingdom Metazoa; phylum Chordata; class Mammalia; order Carnivora; family Hyaenidae; genus Hyaena; species Hyaena hyaena. The sequence goes on along the minus strand of NW_024080649.1, from coordinate 1,403,014 downwards.
CAGAGCACCCAAAAGCCCAGGTGTAGGGAGAGAGGCCTGAACTGTGCCCCCACCTTCATGCCCTCGCTGCAGGGAGCAGTCACGTGTGGGGCCTTCATTAGACTCTGCCATATAAGCTGTGGGCTTGAGGTGGCCAGGATCTCTCCAGACAAGGAAACAGCAAGCACAGGTAAGTCCTCCGGTTGGGCAGAGACTCCTGTTCTTTGGGAGGTCTCTCTCTGGGGTAGGGCACCTAGAGGGTGCATCAAGGATGAGGAAGGACTAAGTGGTGGGTCTTCCTGCTGGTCAGGTCATGCTGACTGCAGTGCTGCTGAGCTGTGCCCTGCTGTTGGCACTGCCCCCTATGCAGGAGGCTCAGATGGGCTTGGCCCCTCTGGAAGGCATCAGAAGGCCTGACCGGGCCCTGTTTCCAGAACTACCAGGTCAGTATACGCAGGGGGTGGAGCTGGGTGAAACCTGGATATCTTCTGGCCACAAATTATCCTGCTTGGTATGAGCCCTCCTTCCCCCTTTCCCATTCCAGACCTGGGAGGTGGGTGTTTTGTGCATGGGGGAAGGGTGGGGTTGCGGGCTGCTCTGCCCTCACATCATCTGTTCCAGGCCTGGGCCTGCAGCCTCCACTGAAAAGGCCAAGTGCAGAACAGTCAGAAGAAGCTCTGCTACAGGAGGCTGAGGCCTTGGCAGAGGTAACTGCTCAGGGAAAGGAGTGAGGCCACAGATCTTGGGAGGAGACATCAGGCATCATCCCCACTCTCCAACTCATGACACCCTCAACTGGGGTGATACTGTAGACCATTCTCTCCATGCTCCATCGCCATCCAGCCTGGATTGAGGTAGGTGAGATCCCAGGATCTGCCTTTGGAGGCCCATGGCTACATTCCTGCTCCCCGACTCCTGTAGGTACTAGACCCGGAGGGCCGCGAGCCACGCTCCCCACGACGCTGTGTAAGGCTGCAGGAGTCCTGTCTGGGACACCAGGTACCGTGTTGCGACCCATGTGCCACCTGCTACTGCCGTTTCTTCAACGCCTTCTGCTATTGCCGCAAGCTGGGTACTGCCATGAACCCCTGCAGCCGTACCTAGTGGGTCGACGTCGGGGTCGGGGCTGGACAGGGGTAGCCAATAAAGGATGGGACCACCCCCAAGGCTGTGGCGTTATTTCGAACGTGGCCGTCGGAGGCGGGAGGTCATGGAAGTCACAGCGGAGGCGGGGGAGGGGGTCTCGCCAAGCCAAGAAACCACACACACACCTAACCCAGGGCCTGGGCTACCATCATCTGAATCACTTACATGCATGCTTTCATGGTCTCAGGCACAGTTGGGGAGCCAGAGAAGGGCCGGGCTCCAGCTCTCCATAATCTTGTACAATAAATGCGGGTGCAGCGCGCAGTGTACATAGGGGCTGTAACTCCTGGCGGGCCAGCAAGCATTAGCCTCTAGGTTCAGCTTGCAGCTAACTCGACGTGCGACACCAGCGAAGCCTGCCTTCCGCCCCCCTCAATCGTAGCTCCTTTTGGGGTAAGACTGGCACAACAGTCTGGAATATTTCCAAGCATAAGAACCACCTTCCACTCCCATCTCAACTCCGCCTGCCCCTTAGAGCTAGGTGTACCAGACCCTGGAAAGCTAGAGAGCCCAATCGAATCCTTGTGGCCACGTGCGCCACCAGGCGGCCGGCCTCCGACACTGCAAGCAGGTCAAGCCCCGACGCGAGTCAAGCCACCCCTAGCCGCGCAGGCGCCAGATGGCCCACACTTGCGCAATGCTTTCGTATGAAACCACCCGGAAGTCGGGCGCCAGTAGGGCTCTGCCCCATTGTGGTCACGTGAGACGATCGCTTGTCACCTGACCTGCTTGACAGCCTGCTGCTGGCGCTGCGTCAGCTGATCTTGGAATCTTGCTGTCTGCCGGCCGATCGGGGTTCTCCGGTCTTGCCGCCCGCGCCGCAGCCATGTCGTTCTTCCCGGAGCTTTACTTCAACGTGGACAATGGCTACTTGGAGGGACTGGTGCGCGGCCTGAAGGCTGGGGTGCTCAGCCAGGCGGACTACCTCAACCTGGTGCAGTGCGAGACGCTCGAGGGTGAGCCGCGGGGCCGGACGGCTGGGCCTTGAAAGCCCGGCAAGGAGACTAGCCCGGGCCTGAGGGTTCCGAGATCTGGGCAGGGAAGCCGGAGGCGGGGGTTCTCGAAGCGCCTAAGAGGTCTGGCTGGGAATCCAAGGGCCGATGGCGGGCGCCCCGGAAGGGAATCTGCCTCCACCTGCGGCCCCGCGCAGGCCCAAATGCAACCAAGGCCTTAAAAAGGAACCACAGTGGTTAGCATCTGCTTGGGGCAGCCTCTTCCCCCTTATGCCTGCCGCGTAGTTTGGAAAAGAGGGTCTCTAGAGAGTGGTTGGTCGGTGCGAGAGGTGTCCATCCAAGCCTCTTTACTCTGACGTAGCTAGAGAACTGCCCCGTGGCAATGCGTAGGAAACCTAAGCGGAAAAACCCTCCGCTTCCCGCCTGACATTCAACGAGGCATTTGGGGTGACTGTGTCTTAGTCTTGGCGAGCGGGGTGAGCCTTTCGGGGGAATCGCTGAGCCAACCTAGTGAGAGTTTCCTGCCATCGCCGAACACTGGCTGTGCAGAGTCTTCTGAAGGCAGTGATTCGGGGAGCAAGGGGTGGCCCTCCAAGTCCCTACACTTGTATTTAGCTAATAAATCCCACCTCCTCAGCAAAAAGGTTGCCTGTTGGGACAGAATTTTTAAAAAGCACAAGAATGATGGGAAGCTGATTCTCCTTTCTTCAGCTCTAAACTGGGATCGATTCTCTGAAGGCCAGCTTCATCAGATTCGTTGATTTAGAGGTCTTCCTGGGTCCCTACTTTCCCGGGTGATAGTGAAAGGCATTGTGGCTGGGATTGTAAGTTCTCATTCCTGATCCTCAAGAGAGCAGAGGTACGGCTGGCCCCATGGTTGGTAGCTGGAGGGGGAAGAGGATTCACCATGTGGAGAAAATTTTTTCATCAAAAACTTCTTGAAGTTAAAAGAGGATTCAGTTTTTAAAACTCAGTTATTGTTTACCTTGCAAACTAGACTAGTAAAGTGAAAATAAGCACCTTTAAAATTTTTAATTCACTGAAATTAAAATACAATAATTGTGGACTTTATGATTTTAAGATAAATATACAAGAAAGGCTGTTCCTTTCCCTTAGGAGAGTGGAGGTGGGGCAGAGAGGAGAGCACTTTATAGTGCTGGGTTGTAGGAGCCTGCCAGTCACCTCGTTTTCCCCACTGGGAAAAGAAGGAGAAATGAGGGAGGCTGCCAAGGGCAGGGCCTGGCACAAAGTTGGCATTTAATGTGAGTTTTGTGGACTGACTGGGACTGAAAGGAGATCTTTCTTTGCGTAAATCCGAAGGTGAACACCATTGATTAACAACTGGCATTTGGCACACTCATTTCTCTTCTAGACTTTCCTCACCCATGCGGCTGCCTGTCCCTCCTCCTCCTGTAGAGCTTCTGGGGCATTGTGTTCCCATCTTCCCAGCAGCCCTTCTACCATTATCCTCCATAAATGTGTTAGGCCATTCTTCCTGCAACACTGCTCAGCACATGGCCTGCCTTGTGGCATGTCATCTAGACCTTTAGGGTCACATTCAAGGATTCCCTTGGTCTTCCATACATACTCCTCTCCCTCACACAAGCCATCCCCTCCCCCACACACTCTTGGGGGTGGACAGCTGACTCCGATTGTCCATTGATGGATCCTGGGGATGGACAAGTTTGAGTTTGAATCCCAGCCCTGGCAATTACTGGATTACCTTAGACAAGTTATTTAACACCTCTGAGCCTTAGATTCTTCGTGTGATATATTATCATTACCTATTTCGTAAGGTTGTGATATGTCAACAAACTTTTTTTTTTTTTTGTCAACAAACTTTTACATGTGAATATGAAGCCCAGCAACAAGCACCGAGTATGTGGTAGATAAATGTTAGCTCTTGTTTTCACCACACTGCACCTGCCATTCTCTCTGCATCCTTGTTGTATCCATGAAACCCAGTGATTCCCGCTCTTCAAGGCCCAGCCCCCATAGCACCCCATCTTGGAGCCTCTTTGTGGTCATGGTAGGCTAGAATGTTAACCTCTACATCCAGTCACATCTCCTGTGGTTGTCTTTGCTGTTTTCCTAGAAGTTTCTCAACATTGAGTTTGGGATTCTTGGGACCCTGTATGTTGGAGATGCTCAAAACTTTCAGTGGCTGGGGATAACCAGAAGCGGGAGTGACCAGACACCCCATTATCCTCTACATAAAGTCCTTCTCTTCTTCTGAAGGTGACACCAGAGGCCTTTGTTGCTGGATGTTTTTGCTTCCCCATCTCCAGTGGAAAGGAGAGAGGGGAGGGGAGACTAACGAAGCATTTGGTCCCAGTGAGATCTGTAGGTCTGTCCTGAAGTGACAAGGTTTCCAAAGAATCTGCATCAGGTGTTGGTCAGTTCCCAGAAGGCACAGGCCATCGGGCAGAGGGTGTTGTTTGGCAAGGAAGGGCAAATGCATACCCTTCACCATACCCTAGTCTTCCTCCCTGGATTCCACTCCATCAGGGCATCTGTTACTGATCTCTTCTGCTAGAACTCAGTCCCTTAGGACCTCTGAAAATCATCTGTTCTCCATTGCCCATCTTGCTTAAATGTCTGTACTCAGAGATAGGAGGAAGAACCTGGAGAGGTCCTACCTTTTTGGTGAACTTAGGGGACAGAGTTGGGTGGTCTCAAAAACACTTTAAAATTTTTTTTTAATGTTTATTTATTTTTGAGAGAGAGAGACAGAGGATGAGTAAGGGAAGGGCAGAGAGAGGGAGACACAGAATCTGAAGTAGGCTCCAGACCCTGAGCTGTCAGCCCAGAGCCCGATGCTGGACTAGAACTCACAAACAGTGAGATCATGACCTGGGCTGCAGTTGGATGCTTAACCAACTGAGCCAGCCAGGTGCCCCCTCAAAAGCACTTTTTAACTCTTGAGTGTTTCTGGATATGTAGAGGATCTTCTGGGAGCTGAGTCTTGTGCTAGAAATTGTGGGGAAGAGGAGGTGGGTTGGAGATATTCAAAGAGAAATCATACAGTATTACTTTGAACGTTTTCATTTGTTCAGCATATACTTATGGAGCACATATTTTATGCCAGGCACTGTGATAGGGGCTGAGATATTTTGTTGCATGATATTCTCCTGACCCTCATAGTTTGGGGGTGGAGGTCAGTGGAGCAGAGGGAAGATATGAAGAGATCGGCGTAGTGTAGAAATTACAAATGTAGGCCTACTATTTCATGGCTCTGTGGCCATGTAACATCTCTGTCCAGAGTTTTATTATCTGTAAAGTGGTAATAATAAAGGCATCTACTTCATGGGGTGGTTATGAAGGATAAACAAAATAATTCATATAAAGTCCTTAGCATGAACTTGGCACATGGTAAGTACTGAGTCAGTGTGTTAGCTGCTGTTATTATTTTATTTTTTAAAAAAGTTTTATTTATTGGCGCGCCTGGGTGGCTCAGTTGGTTGAGCATCCGACTTCGGCTTAGGTCATGATCTCACAGTTTGTGGGTTCAAGCCCCGCATTGGGCTCTGTGCTGACAGCTAGCTCAGAGCCTGGAGCCTGTTTCAGATTCTGTGTCTCCCTGTCTCTGACCCTCCCCTGCTCATGCTGTCTCTCTCTCAGAAATAAATAAGAACATTAAAAATTTTTTTTTTAAATTTTTATTTATTTAGGTAATCTCTACACCCTGCGTGGGGCTTAAACTCACAACCCTGAGATCGAGTCACATGCTCTTCCAACTGAGCCAGCTAAGTGCTCCTGTTAATGTTATTTTATTTTATTTTATTTTATTTTTTTATGCTTTATTTATTTTTGAGAGAGAGAGAGATACAGCATGAGCAGGGGAGGGTCAGAGAAAGAGGGAGACACAGAATCCCAAGACAGGCTCCAAGCTCTGAGCTGTCAGCACATAGCCTGACGCGGGGCTCGAACCCACGGAGTGTGAGATCATGACCTGAGCTGAAGTCGGATGCTCAACCAACTGAGCCACCCAGGTGCCTCTGTTAATGTTATTTTAAAGTAAAGTAAATATTTTAAAGTAAAGTAAAGTAAATATATAATTACTATTGAAGGCAATGCCCGTGAGAGTGACAGTGGAGAAGTGATAGAGAATCATGGGGGAACTTTATTTAGAGAGTGTGGCAGGTTAAGGGCTCGCTGAAGGAAAGATATTTGAACTGAGACATGAACGTTGAGGAGCCAACCACACAGAGAGCTGGGGGGAAGAGCATTTCAGGCAGAGGGTCCAGCATGTCAAGGCAGAAATAGTTGGGCCAGTCAGAGGGACCAGAAGCCCTGGGTGGCAGATTGGGCGGGGCAAGAGTACAAATCTTTTGGGAACCCAGACCCTTGTTTTGAAAAACAGTCTTAGCCCAGGAGAGGAAGCGTCTGACTCAGCACCGAGTATGGGGGCGGATACTGATGATCTGGAGCACCACCTTCCACAAAGGCCTGCCAAATTTCAGGTTGTACAATGTAGTTCAGACATTAGGCACATATATAGTGCACTTGGATGTTCAAATGTTTGTTTGCTCATTCAACAAACACTTCCTGAAGGCCTACTGTATGCCAGCTCCTGGGCCATATAAGCAAGCCAAGCAGCTATTTCAGGCATTACAATAGTTCTGAGCCTGAACTCTTAGCTTTGACCCTGGGTTCAGCCTAAGAGCATTTGTCTGGATGTGGCGAATTCAAGTGTGGAAAATGGTATTTAGATTATAATGAGGCTAAGGAGTTATCGATACTGGGCTGGTCATTGTTTGCAGGATTTTTCTTTGGATTAGCTCTCTTCTTACTCAGGAACTTGGAAAATAGAGAAAAGTATATGGCTAGCTGGGTAATGCAGTCACAATTCAGCTGATGGATGCCAGATGCCAGTTTCCTAATTTGGAATGGAGGCACCTAGACCAGTCAAGCCATCTCCTTCTTGTAAAGAAATATAATATTCAGGAGGAAGAGAGCCAGTGAATTAGATGCTCAGAGATCATAGTTGAGCGACTCCTACATTATGATGTGCTGGCTGTCTTCTAGAACATTTTATCCCTTTTTGTTCTGAGTTCCTTGCCTTCGTTACAACATCTCCTGCATTTCAACATCTTTTCACAAGAAACAGTGTCTTATGGGAACAAGAAAGCAAGACTCTAGGCTGGGCTTGGCCAATCTCTAGTCACATGAAACTGCAAACGCTAATGTAAATGGGTGTCTTCCAGGAATGGCACATCCTTCAGCACTAACTGTGGTGTGGCTAGGAGTGTGGCTGCAGAGTAAGACAGAAATCAGCTCTTAAAGGATTGTAAAAGCTGTAGAGGAAATGCTTTGTCCTCAGTGAAGAATGGGCAGGTAAAGTTATTGGACTTGTACTTTAGAGTGTACCTGCAGTATGAAAAGTAGATTGGCTGGGGTGGGGGGCCATATCAGAGGTGGGAAGAACAATATGCAGAGTTTTATAAATAATGCAGGTCAGAGATGATGACAGCTTGCCTTTGGCGTTGGATCATCATGGAGGAATCTTAGGAAGAGGAACTGATAGGACGTGAAGGGTTGGATAGGGAACTGAGGAGGAAGGAAGTGTCAAAGCCAATGTCCTCATCTCTGGTGTTGGCAACTGTGTAGGCGGCAGAGTGAAATGATAGTGGGATGTAGAAAAGACAGTTGGAGAAAGACTCAGAAGATGGCATTGAGGGATCTGTGAGCCATTTGAGTGATGGTATAGAAGCTATTTTGGGTGCTTGGAAGTGAGTCTGAACTTGGGATACAGCCTTGGGAATCAGGGTAATAGTGTGGCTGCTGTCTCTAAGAGAGAGAGCATAGAGTTTGAAGAGGAGACGCCCAACATGGGACCCTCCCCCAGGAAAGGCTCCAGTTAAGCAAGGGGTCCTGCCAGAAGGGTGAAGGGCATTCCCTAGTAGGGAGGTAGCCCCAGCAGAGAACCTGAAAAAGAAGGGGTGATGAATGCTAAATGTGGCCAAGAGATTGAAATAAAGTCAGACAGCCTTCCACTTGGTTTTGCCATTCAGAGATCATGGTGGCCTTTTTTTAGAGGTCATGGTGACCTTAATGAGAACAGAGGAGAGTGGGACTAAAAGGTGACAAGAGTGCATGGAGTGTATGGGCAGAGATAAAATATAGACAGAGCAGAGCTCACTGGGGAACTAATCCCAGCTCAGCCACTTACTGCCTTTTGACCGTAGGCAAGTCATTTGTCCTCAGCTGTACTGTGGGAAATATTAATAGCATCTCTTCTAGGCATGTATGAAGTGTAAGCACAGGGCCTGGTCCCGAGTGAACGGTTAGGGAAGCCAGCTGCTCCTGTCGTGGTCATTCCCTCCCATCACTCCTAGGAGACAAGTGCCACACTGGGCCTCTGAGCGGGTAAAGAAAACATGTCACACAGGTCTTGCCTGGGGGCAAGTGTGCCTGTCTAATGGGCTGACAGCATTGAATGTACAGTAGGCACAGGGTACATTTTAGGGGGATAGGAGCAGGTGGAGAGTGATGGCTAAAAGGGTACAGGGTTTCTTTTGGATGAAATGTTCTCAAGTTGATGGTGCTGATGATCGCACAATTTTGTTAACATGCTAGGACCAATTGAATTGTATACTTAAGTGAGAAAATTGTATAACTTATGAATTATATCTCAGTAAAGCTGTTACTTTAAAAAATCAGTGACGCCAAGGAGGTGGGAAGAAGAATGGCACTAGCAGTCTCAGAAACACAACACTTCATAGGATGTCAGAGGAACTTTAGGAACAGTGAAGAGAGAGTTGGACATACGTCAAGGATGTACAGTAGCTGATTATGAATAGGTGCATCAGGCTGGTTCATGAAAAGCTTTGGGTGGGGGCGCCTGGGTGGCTTAGTCGGTTAAGCTTCCGACTTTCACTTAGGTCATGATCTCGCAGTTCTTGGGTTCGAGCCCCACGTCGGGCTCTGTGCTGACTGCCAGCTCAGAGCCTGGAGCCTGTTTCGGAGTCTGTGACTCCTTCTCTCTCTGACCCTCTCCTGCTCATGCTGTATCTCTCTCTCTCTCTCTCTCTCCTAGAAATTAAAAAAATAAAAAACATTAAAAAATTAAAAAAAAAAAAAAAGAAAAGCTTTGGGTGGACACACAGCTCAGAAGGAATGTGTAAAACGATAAAAGAATGGAAGATGGAGATTCATAGGGCTAGGGTCAAGGTCAATGTGTGGGAAATGTCTGTTTATAGTTTTGCCTGTAAATAATTTTGTATGTTGCATTTTATTGGTCAAAGGAGACTGTATTGAGTTAGTGAAGTTAAAGGACCATTGTTTGGACAGGAAGACGAGCTTACCTCAGTCCAAATTCCTCAGAGTCCGATGTGTTTTGAAGGAAGAGATAACACAGTCCTGACAGTCCACTGGCCACAAGCAAGAGAGAGAAACTAGGGGGCGTTGAGAAGAAGGCAATAACTCGGGAGAGTTTGCACTGCGGAATGAAGGCAGCAAGCACTTGGAGTCTCTGAGCTATGAGGGCATGGCTCCATACACACCTGAAGTTTTCCCCTCAGTGTTTGAGGATCCATGTTGTCCCAACTCCTTAGGCAGTGGCATCGCTGAGTGAAGAGACTCTTGATACCCAGTAGTTGATGAGCTGGCCCAGATCATTGGTGGTGACCATGGCAGCCATCTCCTCTCTAACTTCTTGCTGCTGCCCAAGAGGGTGAGGCCCTAGAGTGGGCGTGGAGGCTTGAGAAGGGCAGGAGGGAGTTCTTGCTGCCATGGGCCAGCTTGGACTTGGTCCCTCAGTAGGTGAAGAGCGGGAAATTGGGAAAGGAGTGGGGATAGGAGGCTGGTGCAGTTAGAAACTTGGTCTGAGGCTCTGGAGGATGGATATAGGAGGAGGCAGGTTGGAGGCAGGCAGCTATTCCAGCTCCCCAGGTGGCAAAACCTGGGCAGAACCGGGGCAGGGGTGGCATGAGGGGAGAAGGATTGGGTCAGGCACCAGCTTACAGGATGAGAGCCATAAGATTAGGCCATCAGGTATAGCAATGAGAGGGGTTAGAAGTCAGGCTTCTGACTTCCTAAATGGGGGTGGGGGTTGCTGGAACTACTTCTGAGATGGGACCACCAGAGGAGGAGATGGCTTGGGGTATAGATGGGTGGTGGAAGAGGAGGTGTTCTGTCTCAGACGTGCTGAGTTGGAGAGTCTGAGGGAGGTGGCCGTGTGGGTCTGGAGCTCAGGGGAAGTAGCAGTAAAGATACCAATCTGGAAGTCAGTACGCTGGCTGGCTGGCAGCCTTTCAGCCCACGCTCGGCCATCCGTTGGCTCGCAGCCAGGGCACGTCTCCCTTAGAAGCCCAATCCTGCCTGTGAGTCCTGCCAGGAGGCTGGAGAACAGCTTTAAGGGCAGGCCAAGTGGACACAAGCGTGGTCTGACGAGGACACCTGGCATGGAGCCTGATTTGGCAAGTGGCGTAGGGAGAGCAACAGCCAGGGATTCCCCTTCTGCTCCCTGCCATGCATTCTGCTGCAGGACTGGGCATGCTGGCGATTTTTGTTTTTGACTAAACATATATATTTTTTAATTCTAAAAGTAAAGTTGGTGGAAGGGTGACTCAGTTTGGACCTTTTGGGGGATAGGTTTTCACCACCTTGTTAAAACATGCCTGTGTATGGACTCTCGGGTCCCTATAGACTTGCTTATAGGATTGTACCCCTCTAGATTAGCACTGAATGGCATGTACAGAGGTGTTCACACCATCCTTGCTGGTAACAGCAACCCGTTAGAACCAACAGGGATTCATTGACGGGTATGGTTAAATAACCCACGTTCTGTCCTTGCCGTGGGATACTATGCCAAGTGGTACAAAGCACGAAGTTCTATAAGGACTAACTTAGAAATATATTGTCAATATGTTCCCATTTTAATAAGTTATTATCTGCACATGGAAAAGTGTTGGGAAGCACAAACATCAGTTGGTCTAGAGTAGCAGCCTCTGGAGAGAGGGATTAGAGAGGCTGGGAGGGGAACATATGAATTTTTATTTTATGTACTCTTTGGATGTATTGCAGTGAACAAATATTTTATAATTTAAGACATCTGATAAAGATGTCTAAAATAAGGGAAATTAGAACATGTCAGTATGCAAAGAGAAGCTACTCACACCCAACAGCCACCCTGTCACCAGAGACTCTGCTGGTGACCCTGGGCATTTGACTTCCAAATTTTGGTTCACAGCCTGTGGGGCTGCTCTGAGTCTTATGGAACCCCCTATGGGCCCCTTCTCTTTACACTTGAAGTCTCAGCCCAGGCAGTAGTTGAGGGCTGGTGACCCAGGGCCTCTGTCCAGGTACAGCTCACCTCTCATCCTGCTGTTTTTCTCTTTCCTTCTTCACCTGCTCCACATACACACACCCCTTCTTGCTCTCCATTCCCTGATTACATCTTGCACCGTTATATATTTTAGCACAGGACCTGCTAGCCTCTGTTTCACAAGCCCTGCCACAGGGATCTTGTCAGAACTTGCTCTGCTGGGTGAGAACACACTTTTTCATGGATTTACTCAGTGATTTCTTGGGCCTGGTTTCTGAGGTGGAGCCAGTGTCTGTACCCAAGACTAGGGCCTTTTGAGGTGGCCTTAGCATAGGCAAATGCAAGCCATCCAGGACTCTTCAAGGTAGGCATTCTATGTGACCAGGGTTTCAGGATGGTAGATGAGGAAAGGCCCCAACATCTTAGTTTAAATATTTTGCATAAAACCCTTCTGGAATGTATTAGTCTTGCCTTCCTGCTTTCTAAGTGGCACACACTGAGCATAGCCCACATCAGGGCTGTTAGATTGGAAATGAAATGGAAAGAACCTCTGTCCCCGAGTGCTCAAGTCTGCTTCCAATAGTTTGATCCATGGCCCCCTGTCAGACTCCCCACTCAGCCACCACTGTAGTCAGGGTGCCTGCTACAGCACCCTAGCCGTTTTTACTGACTTGTAGCTGTTCTTGTGCTTTGGGCTCAGTGGTTGTTGGAGGGTCTGCATCAAGAAGGAATAGGTGCGAGGACATGATGTAGTGGTCTCTCCTGTAAATCATCTGTGCCTGCTTGGGGTCGGGATCCTGGGGGTCTCCCTGGGTTGCTGGGACCTGAGGCGGGGCGTCAGGTAGACCACGGCTTCCTTTCTGGCCAGCTACATGATGCTAAGCGTGTGATTTAGCATCTTGAAGCTTATTTGCTCACCTGTAAAACGCAATCACTTGTAGGTTGTGAGGATTCAGCAGCACAGTGCCTAGCCAGAGTGAATGCTCAATAGGTATTTATATGATTAGATGGGTGACAGCTCATTATTGGTGCTGGCAGAGTGCTGGGCTTTGGTGTACAGGGGAGGAAAAGCTAAGGCCCCCATCTTGGAGGGGTGTGCCATGGCATAGATTGTCCTGTTTCTGGGTTATTAAGCACCTGCTTTTAAATGTTTTTTATTTTATTTTATTTTTAAAAATTTTAAGTGATTGCTACACCCCATAGGACTCAGACTTACAACCTTGAGATCAAGAGTCTCATGCTTTACTGACTGAGCCAGGCAGGTGCCCCAGCACCTGCCTTTTTTTTTAAGATACAGCATTAGGCAGCAGGGGGGAGGGGTGGTGGAGTAGGGTAGAGAGCTGGATAAAGGAATTTGGAGACTTGGGAGGATCTGGCTGAGCTAGGAAATGAGCATAGGGGACTGAGGATGCCCAAACTTCCCCTCCTCAGAAGGCTCTGTCTTTACTGATGCAAGGCTGACCAATCCCTCATGACCAGAATCTCCATTCTGGCTTTCCCAGACTCATGTCTACCTCGATTCTTTATGACACATTCCTATGTGGCTCTGCGGGTGCCTGTAGCCTCCTCCCCCAGGGATCGCTAGCTGGGGGAGATAGGGACCAGAAGTCTGAGGCAGAGATTGGATTGTTGGGGGGTTGAGAAAGAGAGTGGAGCCCCTTGCTGTTTACAAAGTCATCCTCCCTGTGGCCACAAGGGGGTGTGCCAGGATCACTTGGCTGCTAGAGAGCCTGGGAGGGAGGTGTGGCTGGACTAGTGAGTCACCCAGGCTGCCTCTCCTCTGCTTTTCTCTGCACACCTGCTTGTGGCCACTGTCCCTTGGGACTCTGTTCTGGGCCCTACTTGTCTCCCTCACCCAAGTCCTACTTGGCCTTCTCAGATTAAGTAGGACTCACGGCTAGGTGTCTCCTGTCTGTCCATCTCCTCCTGCCCTCACCTCCCTGTGCCCCAGCTTCCTGGGTTGGGAAGGAGAGGCTGGGGACATTCTCTGAGGTTCTCCAACTTTGTGCTCAGTGCACAGTACTCCAGCCTTAACCATCAAGCTGTCTTCATTCACCCCTACCTGGGTCACGCTGGCAGCTCTCAGCTGCAGCTGTAGCACAGTGTACTAGCCATGAACCAGGGATCTTAATAGGCTCCAAGCAGGAGTTTGAGGCTGCCTGGGGATCAGGGCCATCCTTCCCAGGCTCCCAGCAGCACCACTCTTCCCCAGGTGGCCTCCATTCTTGTCCCGCAACCCTGGTCCCTCCAGGAGAGAGAAAATTTATCCTTAGGATAGATTTCTCCCAACCTCTTTCATCACTTTAGGACACATAGGTGTTCATGTGGCACATATAAGTACATGTGGGGAGAGTGACTCTGGGAGAGGTCCAAACCAGGCACCCCAAACTCTGTAGGCACATATAGTCATGCTGGAAAGGGGTTGTTGTCAGGTGGTTGACAACTCTCCTCTTCCACTCTGCACCCCAATTTGGGGGATCGTTCCATTGACTTCCTTGGCTTCTGCCTCATCTAACTAACACTTCTTAGATGATTTTTTTTTAAATCCATACTGCACTTGAATATTCCTCCCGTTTTAGAGGCGGGAGAGTCAGGGCTCTGAAGGTCCAATCTGTAGGTTAGGCTACTCTTGTGCAGTCTGACACCTGCTCTACCTGTCTGTGTCTGGCACCCTGTAGCCTGAAGGCCGGGACTGGGGCTGCCCCCTAGTGAACTTGAGTGGTCCGAGGAATGGCAGGCAGACTTGTGGCAGGGGAAAGGGGTATGTGGAGGAACATCCCTGACTGGGTGCTGGGCACTGCTTTCCTGGCCAAGTCTGGCCTGGCCCTGGGCACTTGCCCAGATTTTGTCTCTCCTTGGCTACTCAGGCAGCGTTTTTTTTTTCTTTTTTCCAGGCCTTAACCTCAGCTAAGTCTTTGCGTTTGGCTGATGGATGGGGCTTTCTCCTCTAAGGAGTCATATTGGTGTCCTCACTGTTGCAACTCAGCCTTTCCTGCCTGGCCCTGCCTAGAGACTCCACAAGGCCAGGCCTCCCTTGCACTTGCCATTGGTTCTGCCAAGGCTGCTCCTTGGGTAGCCAGTCTTCTAGGCTCACCCTGAGTCCTTGAGTGGCTCTCAGGGACTGAGTTGTGAAGAGTCAGTGTGATCTAGGTCTGACCAGCATAGGCAATGTCAGAGCTGGCCAACCCCCTGGAGGTAACCATATCTCGCTCTATTATTTTACATGGGAAATTGGGCCCAGGTTAGGGCCAAGGGTTTGCTTACAACCTCCTGACACCTGTCTTGCCTCCTCCTATCCAGTCACTCTATATTCTTTGGTCCTTTCCTTCTTTTTTTTTTTTTTTTTTAAATGTTTTATTTATTTCTAGGAGAGAGAGACAGCCCGAGCAGGGGAGGGCCAGAGAGAGGGGGAGTCACAGACCGAAACAGGCTCCAGGCTCCGAGCCGGCAGCCAGCACAGAGCCCAACGCGGGGCTCGAACCCACAAACCGCTAGATCATGACCCAAGCGAAAGTCGGAAAGTCGGACGCTTAACCGACCAAGCCACCCAGGCGCCCCAGGTCCTTTCCTTCTTATTCCTGCATCTGTTCACTAAAGGATGCCTGAAGCATGCCTCTTTGTGCCTGGCCCCCATTCAGGAAATGGTGGTCAGCTGAAAGAGGCCCTGCTTTTGAGGCCCCTCACCATTCCTCTAGGCCTTGCCATATAGCATCTAACTTAGAGATTAAAGGGTTGGGAGTCAAGGAATGAGCTGCAGCATGTGACCTAGCACACAGCACCCTAAGGCTGCCAGGTCATGGGTGATAGCTCATCCATCCTTCTCACCCTCTTACCGTTTTAAGTTGCAAGGCAGATATCACATGGCAAGGCCTGGGGGAAGATGGGGTCCCCATCTTCTGTTGGTCCAGGCTCTATGCCTTGCTGTCACCCCCATCGTCCATTGGCTTCCATCATTTGAACCTAGCCTCTGCTATGAGGTTCCCTGAGTAGGTGCCTACCTATCCCAGGGGCTGGCCCAAATCCACACGCTGATCGTGCTCAGTCTGGCATGTTACTGCTTACTCTGAACATGTCCTGCCAGGTCCTTGAGCAGGTTGGGCAAAGGGCTGTGAGGGTTCTATCCAGGACTAGCCTGGATGCTTACTGCTCTGCCACTTCCTGCCTGGCCCAAGCCTCTTGGCTCTGCTGGTCATGGGTATAGAATGGGTCAACTCTGCTTCTGGCCTGGGACGTTTCCAGTTTCTATGAGTTATAGTCAGTGAGGCTTTGTGCTAAGAGCAGCATGACTTGTAGCCCCAAATGAGGCTTGATCCGGTGAGCCCATCTGTAGGGTCCAAGTCTAAGCAAAATGAGTATTTCCATAGCTTTGGCTCTAGGCACCACAGAGCTGGCAGGATGCTCCAACCTGGCCTGACTTAATCTCACTGTGAACAGTAGCTGCCGAGGGCCCTAAACCTGCCCTTCCCCCATCCGAGTGAGTCTCAGCTTTTCTTAGTGTCCTTCCTCCAGAGGCCTATGCATGTAGAACAGAAGCCCAGCATTAAGGGCTGATAGGATCGCTCAGGCAGTATAGGCCAGTGGGCCCTGGGAACCGGACAGGGGCATGGGCCAGCTTTTGAGCAAAGCTTACTGCCACATTTGGCCATCTCTGGGCTGCTTGCCACCTGGCCATGCTGGACCACTTTACCTCTCTCACTCACACCCAGGCAAATGTAACATCTTTGGTAAAATGAAAAGAAGCTCTTCCTTGCAGGCCCAGAATCACTCCCACCTGCAGGTTCTAGAACTGGTGGCAAGCCTGGAAAAGAACTTTCTCAAGGTCAAAGTGCGGGGCAGCAGCAGAGGTGTGGCCCCTGCCTCCCAGGGCGAGGCTGGGCTGCTTGGTTCTCAGGCTGGGCTGTGGCAGGGGAACACAGGGAAGCTGCCTTCCAAGCCCTGTGTCCCGTAGGACATGCCAGTCCCAGTAGAGCCTTAGGGCCTGGGTGGGGATGTTCTGGTGAGGGGATATCCAGGCGGATCTCTGCTCAGTCAGAGGGGAGAGTTACTTGGAACTTGCCCTGGGTGCAGCAATAACCAGTTCTGCCCCTCCCTTTGGCACATGGGGCTGTCGCCTGCCTGGCACCCTCCTGACTGTCAGATAGGTGGACTTCCTCATGGGATGTGAGGGATGCTTTCATTCTCTTACCTCAAGGACTAGGTGTTCCTAAGAAATTAAGTGTAATTAAATGTGGCTCTACCACCACCTGCCACCTGTCTTAGAGCAGAGAGGAAGGTGGTAAACCTGGGTCGAACATCCTGCTGGCTCCTGGACATGGGGAGTGACACTCTCATTTGATCCATGTATCTGATATGCTCGAAAGTAGTGCCATGGGCCCCTGGTGTCAGCGGGACCACCTGTGTGGATCAGTCCCATCCCCCTCTGTGAAAGCCTCACCTCGCTGAAAGGACTCCAGCATGAAACAAAACACTGGTCTAGGGACTGAGGAAGGAGAACTCACTGTCCTTTCCCTGTAGGGACTCTGCTTCATGCCAGCTGAAACCCAGTAACTTGCATGTGGCCATGCCAGCAGCAGACTCCAGGTTCTTCCCAAGACTGCTGGCCCGCCAGCCTGGGGGCTTCCCATGGAGAAGGAGCTGCCCTGGGCTGCTCCACCTCCTGCCTGCTTGCAAGGCCCTCAGGGCAGCAGGTCAGGGTGTGGTGGATGGTGCAAAGTTGGGTCCTAGCCTCTGTCCACGTCCATGGGGCTGCCCAGGGCTCTATATGATCTTGCTGGTAGGTGAAGTGAGACCTGGGCTTGGAGATAGGAGTCCCAGAGTCAGCTCTGTTCCTCCTTCCCTAGCAGATAGCAGAATGGGGTCTGTGTGTTTGCGTGCCCATGCTGCACAAGGCCCCTCACAACCTTTACAGTGGGGAGGAGGACACGCCATAGTGCAAGAATTGGGACTAATCAGGAAGAGGAAGGGCAGGGGCATTCTGTGGAGTATTGAATAGGACAGCTGAGCAATAGGCTGGAGTCAAGAATACATACCACCTGACTAGGGCTGAGGGTCTTGGTTCAGAAGCTCTGGGTGGGATCCTCTCTGCCAGGAGAGATGGACTATGGTATTCTGTGCTCAGTTCTAACACTGCCTCTGTTTGGTACCTGTCATGGGTGCCCTGGAAGGCTGGCGCTTTCACCAGGTGACCAGCCAGGAGCCTGGATCCAGAGGGATCTACAAGCTGCCTAGAACCAAGCTGCAAACCCGGATTTGGAGCCAGGTCACCATAGTTCCAAAGCCCATGTTCTCACTCCCCTGCCCCACTCAGCTGCCTAAGGAGCAGTGTCTTAAAACCAGTGACCTGGCAAAATTAGGCTGCAGAGGGGGCAGGGAGCAGGGGCTGTGTCACGCACCAGCTCATGGATAATGGGTGGACCTGTGCTGGTGAGCAAGAGACTATGAACATCCCAGTTGGTGGGGAGGTGAGCAGTGACAAGGTTCTGGATGTCTGGATGGGGAATGGCAGGCAGCACCTGAGGGAGCAGAGGAAGGACAGGCGTTTGATAGGAAGTGTTGGAACTCGGGGCTTATCAGTTGGTGTTATGTGAGGTTTGCAGAGGCCCTGAAACGGACCCTGGCAGAGGTCTGGGGGCAAAAAGGATGCTTAGTCTATGCTGCAGGTCCCAGGTAAACCCAGGGTTAATGGTTTCCATGTTGGGGGTTCCAGCTGTGATGCTCTGACCCTGCAGAGCCAGCCAGCCAGTGCACACATCTGCTTTGGAGCTGATATGAAGAAGAGGTCTCACACACCCCCAGAGCCTGGGGAGGAGACTCAGGCACAGCACATTTGCTGAGGTGGGGCTGTGGCTCCATTGGGCCACCAGCCTGGCCATCTGTCCACATCTGTCCATCTGTCTGAGTTTGCCTGCTTTGATCCCCTGGACATTGCAGCCTTAGGGAGCCTTTGGGGCAGAACAAGTGTTAGAGGTGGAACCCAGGTTCAGTCTTTTCAAAGTAGACCCCTCACCTGGGCAGAGGGGAGTGGTAGAGCAATCGCTGAGGCTCCACCACCCTAGAAGGGAGTGGCAGGGTGGGCATGCTGGGCTCTAGGGAGCATATTTGCACATCTGGTTTTACTCAGCGGGCCTCAATTCCTGAAAACCCCTGAGCTCCCCAGGAGAGCATCGTTGAGTGACCTCTGGAAAAGCAGAAGTGAAGTCTGGGAACACACTGTCCTCTCACACTGTGCCGTGGCCAGCTGGCCAGCAGGGCCCCTCCGTGGGCCATGAGGCCGTGGGTGAGTCTAGAGCAGGGGGCCGCCCCACCTAGTGTACTGTGCCAGGAGCTGTCTCTATGCCTGCTGGGCCCCTGGGGCAGTGGGACCAACCCCTGGCATGGGCCAAGACCCTCCCTTCCTACCTCCCTGGAACCCTTGGGGAGGGGCTCTAGAGGGTTGGGGGCTGGAGAGGACACATGCTGCCTGCCCCTGAGAGTCCTGGAGGGGCTGAAAGATCACTTTCAGGACGGGCAGGATCTGGGAAGGGTTTCAGGAGGTGGATGGGGAATAGGGCTGCCCAGCTGCCACCTCTCAAGGCCTGGCTGGGACTGGCTGCCAAGCCCACACTTTGTCCCACACAGAGAAGAGAGTGCTGTTGGTCAGACCAGTGGTCCCCATGCCTTCTTGCTAATCAGGGGTTGGGTGGTAATCAGAGGTGCCAGCAGGGGCCAGGGCTCTGCTGCAGAGAGGTCCTGGCCTTGAAGATACAGGCTGAGGGACAGGCAGGGGGTGGAAGGACAGGGGAAACTATGGAGCCAGCTTGATTGTGGTGTGCCCCATGAGCCCTGAGGGAACAGCCATGCCGGGTGGGTGTGGAGCTGCAGCCTGCCCAGGAGCCTTCAGATTGCTCAGCTGGACCCTGCTGGAGCCAGAGCAATGGTCTCTGACACGGGCAACCTCAAGGCCCATGGGGTGCCCTGTGGAAGAGGGAGGGCAGAGGCCTCTCTAACTGGGCTCGAGGAAGCAGCCGTGTTTCCTGTACTTCAGGGGCTTTTCCCTAGGGCATCCTGTAGACTTCCCTGAAACACTTGTTTGGGGCAGAGATCATAGACAGGTCGCCCTAGTCAAAGCATGGGACCAGTAGAGCAGAGTCGAGGGCTGAGGCAGTGCTAGGATTGAGGGTGTGAGACCTTACAGGCTGTAGGGAGGAGGCAGGGCTCTAGCTCTGAGGCCACAGAGGCCACTGGGTAAAGGTGACAACATGTTGGAGTTGGATGACTTCACTCTAGTCATGGTGTGAGAGTTGACTTGGGGGTAGGGAGTCAAGATGTGAGGCAGGAGGCCAGCAAAAGGGCATCATTGTGGTGAGGAGGCCTCGATGGCGCCGGAAGATGGGAGTTGTGGGGAGAGTCACTGTGACATTGGGACAGGTGATCCTGGGAAGCAGAAGAGGTATGGGAAGGTCCTGTGTGGGGTGAGGAGAGGCAAACCCAGGGCCCTTAGGGGGAGGCTAGAGGCACTGGGAAACTGAGTTGGTGGGCTTCCTTTGAGGTGGGGTTTAGGTCAGACTGCAGAGAGAACTTCCTAAGAGCAGCAGTATCTTCTTGGACATGAGAAATCATCCTCTGAGGGAGTTTTTTGCTATGAGAGCTCCCAAGCTGGCCAGACATTCCTGGTGCTGGGCCACGGATGGGAGGATTTGGGGGTAGACAGCTGGGCTTGCGGGTAGACCAGCAGTCCCCTGAGTGTGTGCTAACCAGAACACTGCTCCTGCCTCAGCCCAGGCACGTCTGAGGCTCTCAGGGGCTGTCACCGAGGCTGTTGGGCTTCCCAGCTCAGGGCACAGAGCAGAACTAGCCCCTGTCTTCCCAGGGCCCCCAGCGTCCTTGGCTGCCCTCAGGGCCTGGGCCAGGGCTGGGTGGCCCGGTCTCCCACGAAGCTCTCAACAAGTTCCAGGCCTCTCCTCCTGTGTGCAGATCCCACCCCCAGTCACACCCCCTTCTCTGCATCCCTCAGAGAGAGCAGGAAGCTGCTGCTGGTGGTAGGGTTCTAGCAGGCCTTATCCCACCTCTGAGGACTGTCTAAAGGGCTTGAGGCTGCCAGTAACTGGTTCTGGGTGCCAGGTTTTTTGAAGAGGGTCAGAGCTGGTTCAGAAACCCTGTGTGGTCCAAGCAGAGGGATCCGCTAGCCTGCCTGCCTCCAAGTCGCCTTCTTGGCTGGCAGTCTGTCCCCTCTCATGGGTCACAGGGAGACGCGGGGCTTGGCCAGGGAAAATGGTCTGGAACGGCCCTTTGACATCATCCCTGGGGGCTTTTAAAAATGAGTTTCCTGGTAAGGAAGACTCCTTGGGCCTTGGGCAGGATTCTGGGTAGAGTCTCCCGGGTTTGCTCTGATCTCACAAACGCCAGCAGAAACCACCCACCCGTCTGTGTTCCAGCACTGCTGGGAGCCGTGGCTTCCCCAGATGCAGCGTCAGCAGAACGCATCAGCCAAGGCACAGGGGTGTTTGCTTTAAGGCCTGTGCTAAGCCCCATGCATGCAAAGTGGGGTGGGGGAGTGCAAAGAAGACCCCACCCCTCAGCTTTGCTCCTCTCATTTGCACGCATGCGTTGCTGGCTTCTCTAGGAATAGCTGTTGCCACAAGTGATACCAGAGGGGCTTGTCCCTGAGTCATGATGTCAGGTGGGCAGTGAGTGTCCAGACTGACTCCAAGGTCATGCGGGGGACATATCCTGGCTGTTCTCACTCCTCTCCAACCTGCCCACTCTTCCGGGACTAGAATTTGTCTAGGCAGCTGGGTCCATAACTGGGCCAAGGGCCGTGGGAGAATGTGGTCAAAGATGTAAAAAGGGTGGGGGGGGTGGGGAGGAGAGGAGGCCAGAGTTGGAGATGACAGAAACCACCAGGCTTGATCCACATCCCAGCCCCTCTACACCTGACTGGGACTCTAGACAAGTTTTGTTCTCCCTTTGGTTCCTCTTTCCTAAATCTGAACCGGGCATTGCTGGGAGGTCCAACACACAGGTTGCTCCTGGCAGGAGGCTGAGTACACAGCAGGGATCCATTTGTTTCCAAATAGAGTAGGTCTGGGCTTCCCCTGGTGTTGGGTGCTAACTCCCACTTGACCAGTGTATTGGATGGAGAGTCCATGGGAGCTGGAGAGGGGAGAGGGTACTTGGCAGTGGGGCAGTTGCTGAGTGCACCTTCCCAGCAAAGAGAAGTCCTGTGGAGAAACGCGGAGGCTGGGCAGGCTGCTGGAGAGCTAGGGCCAGGGCAGTAGGGGCAGCATTCCAGGAAGGCTCCAGCACTGCGTGCGAGGACCCTCTGGGAGGGCAGGAGGCAGGGGTCTGGGCAGGGGCCCACGGCGTGGACTCGCTGTCCCAGAGAATAGTGGGCCATTGGCGTGAGGGTCCCTGCCCCGGGGATTGGGTCTTGCTCTGGTTTTTGTGCTGTACATCTGGCCTGGCCCCCAGGCCCAGCTGTGAGCTGGAGAGGAAAGTCTTACTGCCTGAGATGGGCTCTCGGCTGGCTGCAGTGGCTGAGTGGATAAACGCACAGGCTTGGTCTGGCAGTTGCTGTGCTAGACGGTCTGACCCGGAACACCACATTTCAGCCCTGGCTTCCAGCAGCTGTCCACTCTGCAGCTTCCCCTAGTGGGGATTTGAGCACCTGCTGTGCCCTGGCCAGAACCCCTTACCCACTTTGTTTTTCAAGCATCACAATGTTTGATAGATACAAGTATATAAAATCAGGGCATGAATGTGACTTAATAAATTAAGTAGAATTAATTTCAATATTATAAAAAGAGGGATCAATTCAGGGCGCCTGGGTGGCTTAGTCGGTTAAGCGTCCGACTTTCACTTAGGTCATGATCTCGCGGTCCGTGGGTTTGAGCCCTGCGTCGGGCTCTGTGCTGACTGCCAGCTCAGAGTCTAGAGCCTATTTCGGAGTCTGTATCTCCCTCTCTCTCTGACCCTCCCCTGCTCACGCTGTCTCTCTCTCTCTCTCTCCTAGAAATAAATAAAAATATTTAAAAAAAAAAGAAGAGGGATCAATTCATATTCTTATATCTGTCTCACACCCACAAAAACCACTCTGAGAACATTAATGATCTTTCAGAACTGATCAGTTGCGTGCAAGTAAACCATGTTTCTTTTTAAAAGGATCGTGCATCTTCCCAGGGCCGAGGATATTAAAATCTAGCACATAAAGCCCATTACTAGAGGTAGGAATACAAGGTGATGTACCATTACACAACCATCAGTTATGACCATCATTTGTGGTTAAGAATTTTTCTGTAGCATATTGCAACAACTTGAGTACTCCTGAGCAGGACACCTTCTCTTACCCATGCCTTATTCTAAGCATAGACCATGGTAAGGATGTAACCTAGGCCAGAGACTCGTGGTGGATGGCCTGGGTTGAGGACATAGGGGTGTGAACCCTTCCTTGTCAAAAAGGCAGCATGTTCATGGGGTGAAGCAGGGGGCTGGTGCCTTCTCCCTGCCCTACTTTGGTCCTTGGCTCTGTCTCACTTTTGGGTGGCCGTGGAGAGAGAAAGAGGTGTGGGTGGCCGGACAGTCACAAAAGCAGCAGATGGTGAAGGCCTCCTACAGACCTCACAGGGTTAAAGTCCACTGTGTGAGGGCCCAAAGCCACAGAGGACATGAATACTGCCTGCCACCTGGGTGCCACCCTGTACTGCAGGTAGAAGGCATCTGACCCAGGGGCATGCACACTCCTCCCTCCTTCTCACCTCTCCCATTCACATACTCTTCTGTCTCTCCTTTAGAACTCCTGACTTAGGTTGGGAATGTTCTCCTGCTGGGATGCAAGAGTAGGGGCTCACTGGGGATTATGTCCCTTCCTTCTCAGCAGCCCAGGGTAGCAAGGCCCTCCAGGCCCACAGACACATAGGAAGGCTTGATAAGAGAGGCTTGTGGAGATGTTCACAAGTGTGACCCTTTCTGTCCTTCCCTGGGCAACCTCCCCAGGGGACAGAAAGTATGCAGACCCTTACAGCAGAAGCTGGCCTTGGTTGTTGGTCCTTCACACATACACATGCATGCACACGTGGGTACCTTCCCAGCCACTGTCCTTGGTACTGCCATCACTGCTGTAGTGTCTCCCATTTCCAAATCCAGGAGTAAACCCTCCCCCGCCCCCCGTACCCCGCTGTCTTCACCAACACTCTCTCCAGGCTTCTGTCCATTCTCCAGCTATTTAATGAGCATGAAAATGCACCAGAACATACCCTGTTCTAGGCTCTAGGGTCCTGCAGTGACCCCAAATCCCTGCCATCACGGAGCTTATATGTCCTGTGACAAGTGGAGTAAGTGTTACAAAGCAAAGAGGCAAAGTGCAGGGACAGAGTGGTGGGGCTGTGGGAGAGGTCTCTGAAGAGGCGATGTCTGAGGAGAGATCACCCCTTTCTAGACAGCGGGACAGGGAAGGCCCTGAGATGAGGATGTATAGATGAGTGACGTGTTCTGCCTTGTGTTTTAAGATCGTTCTGGCTGCTGGGCAGAGAATAACCTCGGGGGTGGGAGACAAGGGCAAAAGCGAGGCACCTCTTGGGTTGTTGCCCTGATCTCACCGAGTCTCACCTGTCCTGCCCACCCAAGGCCTTCTGCTCTGTCCTTTCCTCCCTTTTCCCTTGCCCCCATCCCTAATTGCTCAGAAGAGCCCAGATGATTGGCCTGTCTGCCTCCAGCCACTCTTAGAGCAAGGCCAGTCTCCCCCCCAGCTGCATCTCCCCCTCATGCCACTCATTTGCCCTCCAGGCCACTTGTCACCCCGGCCGTGCCGCTGGCTGTTGCCTTTGTATGTTCCTGTCCCTGCCATTTGCTGTGGCCCAGTCTGCATGCTCTTTCCTTCTCTCAGTCCTGTCTTGGTGTCTTCTCCAACCTACTTCCCCTTGTGGCCTCCTCTTTATTTCATTTGCCTAATTTTTGCCTAGAGTACGTTGGCTTGCTCTTCTAACCCTGCAGCCATGGAGTGCAGGGCTCGTCTTACTCTGCTGTAGGTTAGGGCCATCCCAGAGTCTGCCATGCAGAGGGCCTCAAAGGCTGTGGGAGGTGAATGGCACCTTGGGTTGGGGTTTCCCAGGCCTTCTTGTCATTTGGAGGAATAGTTTATTCTACTTGTGCTTGGACTCTGGGGCCCAGTGTACTGGCTAATGGCCCAAGAGTCTGGGATATCTCTAGGGCCTTGGTCTGACTGCCCTTGAGTAGGCCCTGAGCCAACAGGGAGGTGAAGGTGGGGACAGATCAGGGTAGCAGCAGGACACAACTGCAGAGAAGCTGGGGCCCAGAGCTGGGCTGCAGATGGGTCTTGGTGTCCTGGGGAGGCTCAGCGTGGCCAGCCCTCACATTCCCCACACCCCTGCCTTGGGTTTCAGACCTGAAGCTGCACCTGCAGAGCACTGACTATGGCAACTTCCTGGCCAACGAGGCATCGCCGCTAACAGTGTCAGTTATTGATGACCGACTCAAAGAGAAGATGGTGGTGGAGTTCCGCCACATGAGGAACCACGCCTATGAGCCACTCGCCAGCTTCCTGGACTTCATTACGTAAGTGTGCCCTATAGTGCCTTCCCCTCCCACTGGGCAGGATAGCTGCTCCTGCCGCAGCTGGGTCAGCATGTGCTCAGGCCAGCTGCCCACAGAGTCTTCCTGGGCTGTGTGGCTGGGCTGGTTATTCAACAACCCTGGACCTCCAGGCCACCATGCATCACTTCACTGCTGGCTGGGAATCTAGTGGGCAGGCAAGAGTGTCCCACACTGTAATGTTGGATGAAGCCCCTTCCTTGCACCCTTGGCATTACAGACATTGGGGTGAGGAGACCAAGGATGAAGGGAGCACCTTTCCTCACTCACCTTGTAGCATCTGCACTGAATGCTCAGTGGGTCCCCACTTCCCAGTCTGGGGTCAGGGGTCAGGGGATGGCAGAGCTCTGAAGAGCCAGGTTCTTGAAACCATTCAAGTCCTCTGGGCCTATGTGGGCTGAGACCCATTCTCCATCTTCTCTGTCCGTGGCCCTGGATCTCAGGAAGAAGTGGGAAGGCTGAACACCTGGCTGCCTCTCCCGATTCTGGCCCAAGCCCTCATGCTTATAACCGTGGCTGCCCAGCTTCCCCATTGGCTAACCCTTGGGTGTAGTCCTGCCTCCACTAAGCTCCTGGAGAAGCTGAGCAGAAGAAAGGACCCTAGGACTTGCAGGCTAGGGGAGGGTACTTGGATGAGGCAGCCTCTGCTTGCCAGGTGTGCCTGTGGAAACAGGGAGATAGAGAGGTGCTCTCTGCCAGGATAGCTCAGGAGCCATGAGCCAGGACGCAGTTAACGAAGAGATGGCCCCAGAGGTGTGATCGGTGGCTAACTTAAATGAATGTGCTCTACATTAGTGGTGTGTGTTGTGGGGAAGTGTTTCCAGATACTGGGTACTTCTGGGTATTACTGAGTTTTTACCATTCCCTGATTTCAGTGCTCCCACCTCCTCCTTGGAAACTGGTACACTTAGCCCGCTAGGTGCTTCCTGCCTGTCCTGATTCCTACCCCCAGCAAGGAGCAGCCACTTACTCAAGATCCACTTGCTCAAGTGGGGGCTGCAGTCAGAAGGGCTCCATTCCTGGGTAGAGGCCACAGGCTGGGACTCCTGAAGGGCTCAGGGGACCTACCCAGGCTGGGAAGCAGCCTCTTTCCTGGCTACAGGCCTCCTTTCTGGGGGCCTCCCTGCTGTCCTGGCTGGGCCTGTAATTACATCTCCTTGGCTCTGGTCAAGGTACAGACTACATAGTCCTGCTGGGGCAGGAGGCCAGAGATGGGGCATGTCTTGTGCTGCTGAGATGGGGGGTCACACTGAAGTGTCCCATGTATTAGCTCTTGGCCTGGACCTATGGATCCCTTGCCTCAAGGCCAGAGCTGAGGACATACCAGGAAGCAACAAATTTATTGCCAGAGCCCAGCCTTCACCTTATTTGCACAAGGCTCTTTCAGCTTCCTGGTGAATGTTCTGGCCTTGCCAGCCAGGCAGGCCAGAGGAGGGCTGACCCATGCCAGTGGTCAGAGGGCAGGTGTCATCCATCCCACTGTCCACTTGGCCACCTGCCTGTACAGCTAGCTCCTGGCCTTTCTTGGTGCCCTTAGAGGCTTGGTCTCAGCCTGCCAGGCCATGAAACAAGAGAGGGCTCTGAGCGTGACTGAGGCTGCATAGCCGCCAGCTCTTTGCTGGAGGTTGGCTGCAAGCACCAAGCGTGCTTAAAGCAGCCAAGCACTATCCTGTGGCAGGCCGTCACTTCCCCGCCCCTTCCATTCATGGGTGATTGTGGCTTAAGTCTTCCCAACTCTTCACTCCTGCCCTCACTCGGAAGAGCTCAGCAGCCACGTGTCAGCCTGTCTGAGCCTGTGGCTGCTTGTTCCATGACCTCGTCATCTCCAGTGACCCGCTCCTCTGCTCTCCACTTCAGCCACCCCCACCGATGGCTACCCAAGGCCATGTCACTACTGGAACTGTTCCACCCTGAAATCGCTGAGTCAGGCACCCCCTCTCAACCCACAGCCTTCAGGCACTCCAGCCCACTCTCAGTCCCTTGAGGGACGTGGGTTCCGGACTCAGCGGGACACAGGGCCTTGCTTCCTTCCCTGCTGCCCCTTCTGTCTTCATTTTCCTCCCTCCCTAGCTGAAGTTCCCTGGTCCATCATTTGAATACTTTTCTGCCAGCATCCACAGCTCTCTTGGCTGCCTGTCCTATAGTCCCGCCCTGGCTGGCAGCCCCCCAGCCTTGGAGGAATCCCAGCAGCCTCCGGCCTGGAGGCACCCTCCCCCACCTCCACAGCCTAGAGCAAAGCTGGGGAAGCCAGCCTTGGGCGGTGATCCCTGCTGCCAGACGTGCACGCTCACCAGTGCAGCTGGCCTCGGCTTGTCTTTGCCCGGCCAGCCGTTTGCTCTCTCAACCCTGAACCCTGCACTCCCCTCACCAAGGTTGGGAAGACCACTTCACCATTTTAAACACCACCCCTCTCCTGCCCCCAGCCTTCTCTCCGGGCAGATGGCCCACCTTCCTCCTCCACAGAGACAGTAGAAACCAGTCACCTTCCAGCACTCCATCTGTATCCCCAACCCTGATCTGATGGCAAAGATTCCTTCTCTTGGGTCCTTCTGCCAGAGTCCTGAACCCCCTCACCCCACTCCCAGGACCCTGAGTGGCCACTCACCTATCTCCTATCTGTGCAGCCACTGTCCTTTCCAAATTCTTCCCATCAGCATCTGAACGAGCACAAATCTCTCACACTGTTTAAAACTGTCTCATGGGGCCTATACTTTTACATTCACTGTGTGTTCTCTCACCCCGGCTCCCCACCCCTGCCCATCCTTTGAGCCTCCAGTCTGCTCCCAACTGTCCTTTCGTTCCACCACAGGCCCCGACCACGGTCACCGCTGACCTTTGTGCGGCAAGGTCTCCAGGCCTAATCAGGAACCACAGCCCTCTCATCCTCCAGCAGTCTCCTTCTCATAGTGTGTCTGCCATTTAACTCCTACCTCCCTGCCTGCTCTTCCTTCTCCCCTCTACTTCTTCCTTTCTGGGTCATCCTCAGTGTTGCAGAAAGAGGGGATCCCTTCTGTCAGGGCTAGGGCCTGTCCGGAGCAGCTTCGCCCAGACTGGGAACTCATAACTGGCTTCTCTGAGGAGGTGGCTACGTGGCTGAGGAGGTGTTTAAGGAAGAATTGGGGAAGGGGAGATTCTCGACTGAGAGAACCATACATGTCTTGAGCCTCAAACCCCAGGAATGTCCAGAGGAACGTAACTAGAGAGGAGAGTGTGGTTGGGTGAGGTGTCAGCTAATGGCTCCATCCTGAATGTGAATATTTGAGGGAATATTGCCATCACTGCCCACAGACAAAGCTGGCCTAGCGGGGGTGGAGGTTGGGACTACCATGAGGTCACCTTGCTCAGAGCCTCTTAGTTGCCTGCAGAACTGCCCTTGGATTGCTGGAACAGGATTCCCCAAGAAGTGATGGGTTCCTTGTCACTAAAGATGTGCAGATAGAAGCTGATGAAGGTCTTTTCTGCTTTCCAATGGCGAAAGACAGCGTCCAGTGGTTTCATTGATCCCAGCCAGCCTTCAGCCAACATAACTAGTATCAGCTCTGGGCCAGGCCCAGTGCCAGGAGGGAGGGGGACACATGAATGCAGTGGGATGAGTGTCAGGGGTGGTGTAGACAGCTCCAGGAGAGGCCTATGGGCAGCTGCTACAAATGGATCCAGGGTCACAGGAGTCTTCCTGGCATTAAGAGGACTCAAGGATCAGGTGGTGTGAAAGAGACTGCTCTGGAGAGTGGGTGGCGCTGCCTGGTGTGGAGGAGACACGTCTTGAGTGAGTGAGAATCTGTGAAGTAAGCTGTCATCAATCATGTAGTTTTTAGATGATTCCGTTCAGTTTCACAGCAATAATATGTAATATGTCACTATACCAAGGATTCCTTCCCGGCCTAGCCATTAACGTGCTGTGTGACTTGGAATGGAGCCTCTGTTGGGGTTTTTTGGCTTTGGAGGGGAGATCTTGATCTAGACCATTTCATGATGGCTTCCCATAGAAGAGTAGGCTCTGAAAGGGAAGCTGGAAAGGTGCTTGTGGGAGAGAGAGGTGAGTCTGGCCTCTGGGGATTCTCAGTGGGCTCCAAAGGCCCTTGTCTTTAAATGAATGAGCCTCCTTGGGTGCCATTCCCAGTGTGCAGCAGCCTGGTACCTGTTGGCAGAGCCTGGGCATGGTAACCTGCACCATCTGGGAGAGGTGAGGTCCAGTCTTTCTTCTGTACCAGGGGCTTCAGTGCCACCTGCCTGGAGTGGGTAGCTGGAAGGTGGCTTTGTCCCAGGACAATGGCCTCAAGTGCCCCACGGGCCTGGTAGCATACCTGTCATTCTCCCCAGAACTTTTTGTACCATAGGTTGTAGAGGCCTGTTGGTTATCTTAGGCCTCCCTATCCTGGCCCTCTAGCTCTCTCTCTCTACAACTGTTTTTGGGTCACAGCATGGTCTATACAGGCTGGGGCTCTGGGCCTGCCATGATTTCTGGGTCCTGGGCTACACCTGGCTCCTGCGTTGTGGGAGAGCCAGCAGTGATACTGACTAAGGGAGAGCACACAGCAGCTCTTCAAGGCCCAGAAGGCTTAGGTCAAGTGAGAAGACCCAACAAGACTTCTGGGGAAGGGCAGGATTTTAATGAGAAGGCTAGGGCCTTACTTGCTTTGCTATGGGCTGCATTTCAGTTATCCTGACTGCACAGGAGAAGCTGGGTCTTGGCAAATTGTATGCTGAGGCCATACCTTAATATTTCTATTCACTTTCTGCCCTAGGCAGGGCTCTGCAGGCCTCTGATGTGATTGAGCACAGATACTGTAATGAGCAGCCTCTGCTGGGAGCTGTAGGAGAGACAGACTGGCAGAGGTACCTAGTCATCTTGGCTTCCTCACCAGTGCTAGGCCAGCCAGACACCAATGTGGAAGAAAGCCATGCTTCTCCAGCAGGTGGCGCCAAAGGGCACAGCGGAAGGATGGGGCTTGGCTAGGGACTCTGAGGCCTTCTTGGAAGAAGGGGCTTCCTGAACCCCAACCTGAGACTTCTGCGGACCCAAGCTGAGTCTTAAAGGCACAGGGTGATGTAGGGCCTCTGGGCAGAGGAATACAGACTCCCTACTCCCACCCCACAAGGGCCTCTTTGGCCTGGCGGGCAGCCGCCTGTCCACTCCCCAGCTGTCTTCCTCTGGAGGGAGATGCTGACCAGCTGGAACCTCATTCTCTGCTATTGAGGCCAAATGAGGGGAGGACTGGTGGTGTGGCTTTCTGGGGGCAGGGAGGCAGCTGCTCAAGACAGGCAAGGAGGAGGAGGAGGAGGATGTCCCTGTCTGCTGAAGGCTTTGGCCTTGGGGGAGAAGCAGACAGCTAAGCCAGCACCATCTCTGCCAGGACTTCCTTGCCTCCTTTCTCCCAGGAAAGAGGATTCTGGCTCTCATTTGGCTGGGGAGAAAAGCAGGGGCTGCTTCTGCAGCAAACTTGTAGTTGAGGTAGGGAGAAGAAAGAGCTGGGTCTGGCACAAGATTATCCAGTGCGGGCCTAGCCTGGGTTAAAAGGGGGCCCTGGGAGGGGCTGAGAATATGTGATTATAAGTGGCCCTTAATTGGCTCGGCATGTTCCTTGCTGCCCAGCCTGGACTTCCAGCAGGAGAGGCTGGGGGCAGCTAGGAGGTACTCCTACTGGCCCCGACATTTGCTCTCAAGGCTGCAAAATGACTCATAGCTGGCCTGTTCCACATCATTGGAGGGACAACAGCAAAGCCAGATGGCAGAGTCTTCTCACAGGCTCTCCACTGAGTCCAGGCCGGGACCCTGAGGAGTACCAGGGCTTCCCCTGAACCCTGCCTCCAGCCCTGTCCCCAACATAAATAGATACCCTGGGTTGTAGGCACAAGAAGTGGGGAGGTTTAGAGAAAGGAAATTGGTTTGTGGGGATACCTCTGAAAAGACAAGGCTAGATGGGGAGTGCAGTGCCAGGGCATGGGGCCCCTAGAAATGGGACATGGAGGTCATCTGCCTGATGGTGTAACAGGGCCGAGTGCCTATACTCTCTCTTACTTCCTTGGACACTGGGATTGGTGATGCTAGTGGCTGTGGGGTCAATCAGATAGTAGAGGTCTAAGAAGTATGCCCATCTCCTTTTCCCTGTTCATAAGGTTGTGAGAGTGGAGAAGAGCATCCTCAGGTCCAGGGCAGGAGTCTTTGTGGCCGTCTCAGGGAACAGGACGTCTGGAATGGGGCTGGTTGGGCATGCAGGTAGAGGGCTGTGGGAGGTGACACGTAGCATAGGTCCTGTGGTACATGAGATTCTGGAGGCATCAGGAACAAAGGAGGCTGTCCAGGGTGGAGGGGATGCAGGCTCGGGCTGGAGGCCAAGACCCGGAACTCTAATGAGCTTTCTCTGAGGCCCGTCTGCTCTGCCAGCTCTGTCAGGTCGACAGAAGGCTGGCCATTTGGACTTCTTGCCTTGCAGCTACAGTGGGCCCCCGCTGAAGCCCTCAGTTGTGAGAAGGGGAGGGCCTGTCTCTTCTCAGTGCACATCCTGTCACTGACCCAGCCGGTTTGGGGGCGGAGAGAGGGCAGCTGCCTGGCCCTAAGCCCAGGAGAGCAGAGGTCGCAGCAAGGCCGGGTGGGAGCTGGGGGAGGTTGCAGCAAGCAGGGGGAGTTGGGGGTCGGGCCAGGACTGGAGCTGTGGCTGCTTCTTCCTGCTGCCTTTCTGGAGGGCCTTGTGGGAGCTCTCCCAATAGTTGGCCCTCTGAGTTGAGGCCTAGGCCACCCCCTTCCCTTTCTTCCCTTGGTATTTAGAGCTGCTGCCCACCAGTGGTCTTCCATGGACAGCCTCA
The DNA here is from genome assembly GCF_003009895.1 of Hyaena hyaena. Classification (NCBI taxonomy): domain Eukaryota; kingdom Metazoa; phylum Chordata; class Mammalia; order Carnivora; family Hyaenidae; genus Hyaena; species Hyaena hyaena. Next base: position 1,371,280 of record NW_024080649.1, on the reverse strand, counting down.
GCATTGGTTGCTTAAAATACTTTCCCAGGAGAGGGGCCTAATTGTGGGCCACCCAAAAATTAGGGCAAGACCTGTGCTCAGTGCTCATTCAGGGCAGCAGCCACCACCTTAGCTCTGACCCTTCAGTGGTGCCCCTCTCCCCAGGCCTCCTCCACTCTTGCACCCTGTGTTCATCATTGGTGACAGGCTGGAGGAATGCTGTGGTTACTGCCACCTGACTGTGCCTGGGGCCTTTCCCCCTTTTCACCCCATCCGCACATAGGTGACTAGACAGAGTTCTGCCCCGGCTCCTTTGTGGTATTGTCTTAAAGTTTGGAAGTAGAGCTTGCCCTGCCCCTTGCCAAGTCTGAACCGGGCAGCCCCACCCTCCCCAGCTCCACAGCCCCCTCTGCTGCCCATGTGCCATCCAGAGCAGAGAGCCGCAGAACTTCGGCCTGGGACAACCTGAGCCCAGCCTCCCTGCCCAGGCCTCTGGGTCCCCTCCAGGCCTCTTGTGCAGCTACCTGGCCTAGGCCTCGGGCTGAAGGGGGAGGCAGTGCTCTGCCTTTGGAGTGGAACCGTGCAGGGCAGCTATCTACCTGCTCCATCTCTGCCTGACCTGGGGCCTTACCCCAGAGAGGCCCGCCTGCTGGCTCCTCTCTGGCCTTCCCTTTTTCTCTGGCTTCTCCCCACCCTGCTGCTCAGCCTTTCCTCCCCTTGCCATCTCCCCCTCCCGGCACCCCCACGCAGCAGCCAGAATAACCCTAACAGGACTGTGATACTCCTTGCTTACACCCTGCTCATGGATCCCTAGTGCTCAAAATGCAGTCAGGACCCCCAGCCGGGCCTGCAGCACCAGCGTCCAGGCTCCAGCAAGCTAGGAGCACTACCCTGGTTCCCTCCCCTCTGCCAACCCTGAACTGTGCTCAGTTCCTCGAATGCAGCAGGCGCTTGGTGAATGCCTCCAGGCCTTTGCACACACTGTTCCCTCTTCCCAGAACACACTTTCATCTCCCAGTTCTTTCATCTCCAGGCTGCGCTTGCACCTCCCTCCGTGTTCCCTGCCAGAACTGTGTTCACACCGTGGGGTAGTTACCTCTTCCCAAACACTCGAGGGGCGTGAATCTGTGCTACACTCCCAAGGGAGGGGCCGTGTATGTCTCAGAGTCCTGGTGCTGGAGTAGGGGTGCAGCCGGGCAGGGAGGTGAGCCAGTGGTGCTGGTGAGCAGCACCATCGAGGTGGCACTCATTGTTGAGGGGCTGGTGGCCTGTGTAGGGTGGGGGCAGGGGCACAGTGCTGGGTCAGGACTTTGAAACCCCCCTCCCTGATAGGCTTCCTTGCTGTTGTGTGCCTCCCGCAGTTACAGCTACATGATTGACAATGTAATCCTGCTTATCACGGGCACGTTGCACCAGAGATCTATCGCCGAGCTTGTGCCCAAGTGCCACCCACTAGGCAGCTTTGAGCAGATGGAGGCTGTGAACATTGCGCAGACACCTGCCGAGCTCTACAATGCCATTCTGGTGGACACGCCCCTGGGTGAGCCACTGAGGTGGAGGGGGGAGGAGGTGGGCAGCGCCTCCAGGTATGGGGTTTGTGGACCTTTGGGGGGCGGTGATACTGAGCCATAAGGGGAGGCTTGCTCCCTGCTGCTTACCTTTATGTTTCCCTTAACTTCCCTTCCAGTCTGTTGCCCTACCTTCAGTTCCTTTTCTGTTGCTTATGCTAGGCCAGGCAGGCTACCCCCAGGGCCTGACTCGGGCCATGTAACTTTGTGACACTGGCCAATTTCTCAGAATGCAGAGAAAGGCTGAGCTCGTGGAGTGGGGAGAGGCCCAGGTCTCTCAGAGTCTTGGGACTCGAACACACTGTGGCCCTAGGCTGGGCCAGAGTGGCTAGCTGCCTATGAGGCAGAGGAGGGAAGCAAATAGCTTTACTTGCCTTCACAGAGCAGGTCCCAGGGGCCAGGTCAGGCAGTGTCCGGCAGGATGCAGGGTTCGTGTCAGAGGCCAAGAGAGGAAGGGGAACCGGGAGCTTCCTGCAGGGCCCCACCTAGGCAATGCTGGCTCCTGCCTGTCTTGGAGGCTGGGGAGAAGGCACTAAGGCTGTCACCAGCTAGTGCCCTCATAGCCACAATCCTTGTCCCCAGAGCACCACCTCCAGGAAGCCTCCAGGGTTAAACACTGATTTCTAAGCTGTACTTGTTCCTGTACTAAGAGGCCTGAACCCTACCTGCTAGGCCTATCTGCCATAGACTCTTCCAGTAACTCTGAGCTAGTCGGGGCTATTTCTGGTTTCTCAGTCTCTCCATCTTTTTTATTTTATTTTATTTTATTTTATTTTATTTTATTATTTTATTATTTAATTTAATTTAATTTTATTTTATTTTTTGCTCCCCCCTCTCCCCTAGTTTCTCTATCTTTATTTTATTTTTTTTTTTATTTTATTTTATTTTTTTTTCTCTATCTTTAAAGAAGAGAGAGACCAGAGAGTCGGTGGGTCCCTGTAGGCAGAGGGAGCTCTATTCTGTTGTGGCCTCTACTTTCAGTCCTCTGGGGCCCTGGTCCATGCCCACCCAGCTCATTGCTTAAGAAGGAAGCTGGTTTGGGGCGCCTGGATGGCTTAGTTGGTTAAGCATCCGACTTTCACTTAGGTCATGATCTCATGGTTCGTGGGTTTGAGCCCCGCGTCGGGCTCTGTGCTGACTGCCAGCTCAGAACCTGGAGCCTGTTTCAGTCTGTGACTCCCTCTGTCTCTGACCCTCCCCTGCTCACGCTGTCTCTCTCTCTCTCTCCTAGAAATAAGTAAAACATTTAAAAAAAAGAAAAAGAAAAAAGAAGGAAGCTGGTTTTCCAAATGTGGGCCCCAGGCCCCCCTAGGGGTTGCAGATATGTGGGCATTAGGCCCCAAATCCACAGCTGCCCCTCAAGAAAGGAGGATGTCATGGCCTCTTATGCAAGCCTGTCTTTGGCGTGGTCTGAGCTTGGGTCTGCCCCAGAGGCGATTAGATCATATTATGGCCGGCCGCCTCCTTTATAAATCAGTTTTAGGAGCAAGGATGCGGGAGAAGTTCAGGTCAGTGTACATGGCCCAGAGTATTGCTTCTGCCACTTGCAAGGCAATTGCCCAGACTGGTTTGGGAGGCCTCCCAACCCCCAGCCAGCTGGGCCTTGTGACAGGGGCCCTCTGTGCCCTACAGGGGTGGTTAAACAGCAGCAGATTCTTGCCTAGGCTGAATCCAGTCGCCCACCCTCACCCCCACGTCTTTCTTTCCCAGCGGCCTTTTTCCAGGACTGCATCTCAGAGCAGGACCTTGATGAGATGAACATCGAGATCATCCGCAACACGCTCTACAAGGTAGTGCCTTCATCAGGGGTTGAGGCTGGCCTCTGGGCAGGGGTGGGGCTACGGTATGGTGGGCCGATGGTTTATGTGGGGTGCTGGGACAGGACGCAGCTGCACCAGGCTCCTATCCCACAGGCTTCTCCACTCACTTTCTGGCTCCCGTGGTGGGTGCAGGCTGCATGGAACAGGTTCTCCATCTCATGGTGCCTGCGGCAGGCCCTGATAAGATCAGCAGGAGTGGCTGGTGCCCCACAGCTTGGCTTGTCAGAGCTGGTTCCTGGATGGCCGCTCCCCCCTGCATCCAGAAGGGTCACAGGCCACCACCCAGGCCATAGCTTTCAGGTTTACCCCACGTAGACTCTTGCCAGCAAGGACAGGCATTTGAGCAGAGGCAACGGTGTGCTCAGTTATGAGGGAGGGAGGGACCCAGCCAGGTGTAGCCAGGTTGTCACATCTTCTCAAGTTCCCAGGCTTAGAGCCAGTGCCATGTCCCTTCCATAGAGCATCCTCGTCCCCTACCCACCCTCTGCTTCACCCCAAGCTATGGTACAGGTTGGTGACTCCTGGAGACAGAGTGAGCTTGGGATTCATGGGTCAGCACTACCCTGGCCCAAAGAGTTTAGGAGCAAGGCTGGGAGCCAAGGAAGGGGCTGGCCAGGGACCAGTGAAGGACATTTGGGACAGAATGGGCTCTGGGCATAGGGAGGTACTGAGCTGTGGTACCAGGACCCCTGATGGGCTGCAGCCAGGAACATGGATCAGCAACAGGCACACCCTGAAGGGGGGCTGAGGTTAGCCTAGGCCAAGGACCCTGCTCACCTAACCCTGAGAACATCTGTCGGTTAGATCTTTACGGTGAGCGTCTTCTCCCGCCTGGGTTGGGGCTAGGTGGCAGACACTCGGCCGCAGCCTGAGAGCCTAGGCCCTCCAGCCTCCCTCCAGGAACCTGGACCAGAGTGCAAGGGGAGGTCTGAGGGTGGGTGAGGAGCCTGCCTGTAGGTTGCAGTGGTGTGGGCATGGGAACAGCGCGTGCAGAAGCAGGCATGGAGCATGGGTCAGGTGGCAGGTGGTTTGCCATGGAAGTGCAGGTTCTAGATAGACAGCAGGAGACAGGTCTGGAAAAAGAGGCAGGCATGGGATGAAGTCACCAAGGGCCTGGAGTGCCAGGCTGGAGTTTGAACTGTATCCTGTGGGCAGGGTCAGCCAATAAAGGTTTGCAACAGGGCAGAGTATCCTCAGCAAGCCCCCTCTGGCTGCAGTGTGGAGCATGGAGTAGAAGGGAGAGACTAGAGGTAGGAAGATTGTCAACTTCTTTAATCGTCAGGACCACTCTAGGAGCTAGGTGGACATGAGTATCTGACTTGGTAAGGTAAGGAAACTAAGGGCCCAGAGAAGCAGGGTGGGTTGCCTGAAGCCACTTGCTATACTCCAGCAGCACTGGGATCACACCTGGCTTGGCCTGTTTGCGAAACACGTGCTCTCATCTGCCCCGCTAACAGGGAGGCAGGCCAGGCAATCAGCCGAGAATGTGTGTGCGCACACGATCTGAGTGCTCCTACCCGCCCAGCTGGCCTGCTGCCGGGTTCCCTGCCCTGAGACAGGGTGAGGGGTGCGGCTGTCCCCCCAGCCTCACCCACACCCTCACCGGGCCTGACTGGTTCTAGCTGGAGTCACTGGCGAGGGCTGCCCGGACACCAGTTCCGTAAACACTGATCCAAGGCTGAGGGCACCGTGCCAAGACTGCCCGCTCGACAGGCAATGTCCCAGCCCAGTGGCCACAGATGGGAGATTAGATGGACCCTCATCCGCCTGGCAGGCAGGAACTGTAGGCAGCTGGTACAGCAGCCATGCACTAGCTGGCTCCAGGGCAAGGGTGGGGATGGGGAAGTAACCTTGGTACCTGACCCTTTGGGGTCTTGCCAGTTTCTTGAACTGCCCTAGCTTCCAGAAGAGAGTTTGAGCCTAACCCCGTCATCTCCCCTGACCCTGGGGTCAGTCTCTCCAGGGATTGGTATAGCTCAGTGAAGGCTGGTGGCTTCACCACAGATTGGAACTGCAGGCCCCACTGGGGCAGACCTCGGGGAACTTGGCCTGGCCATGGGGAAGAAAGTGGCTGGGGACAGTCCTAGAGGGACTAAATTACCACTGAGCCATGGTAGGATTGGCAGCTGTTTCTACCACCCAAGCCCTCTGATTCCTGGGGATGTACTATGCTGGAGTCCACTTTCCCCTTCCAGGCTTTTTACTCTCTGAACTTTTCTAGACTTTTGTTTCCTGTGACCTCAGTGGTCACCACAGGCCTTCTCCTGAGCGCAGCTTGCCTGATCAGACCTTGGAGATCAGACCTTGGTACTGAAAGCTTTCCAGGCCTCCTGGCCCTCACCCCCCAACTCTGAAGAATAATCTCCAGCCTATGGAGCCAGAGTCCCTGTAGGCATGCCACCAGAAGGAACTCAGGAGGATCTGAGTGAAGGGAGTTCTCCAAAGGGGCCTCAAGACCATCCCCCTCTCTTGATACAGAGAGGTTTGGGGAAGGAAGCCTGTGCCTAGCCACTTTTATGAGTGAGTGCTGGGAGGAAATGAGGGGCTGGGCTGTCCTGTCTTTCCAACAGACCCAGTTTGCCTGGGCAGGAAGCACTCATTCCCACCAAGCCCATGTGTCCAGCCATTGCATTGCAGGGCTGACATCTTTGCAGGCAATAACCATCCCTCAGCAGGAACTGAGATGACATTTGCTTCCTGCTTCATGATGCCTGGGAGATACTTGGGGGATGGAAGGAGTTCCATGAGGTGGGGTGCCAAGAGGGACCGGGGCACCCAGTCCAGGCTACCTCCGTGAACTCTCAGGAGTAACCTTCCTTCACTAGCCCATCAACATGTAGTTTTCTGAGGCTGAGGAGGGGAGGTTTGAGGGACAGGCAGGCAGAGAAGCTGTGGGCAGACAGACCCCCTTTCTGAGCCTGGTCCCCTGTGGAATGAGAACATACAGGTGCATAGGGGGCACTGCACCATGAAGCAGTCAGTCACTCAGAAATTGCTTATCACTCCTGGGTGCAGTGAGGCAGCAGGCCAAATGATTAATATTCGGAATTTGCAGATGTTACTGAGGTTCCAACATGGGGGTTGCCCTGGCCAGTCCAGGTTTGATGTATGGACTCACCATGCAAGGCATTGGGGAGGGAAGGAGGGAACTCTGAGGAGGAGGCTTGGCAAGTCCCCCAGCTCCCTGCCTGGGTTGACCAAGCCCCATGCTCTGCACAGGCCTACCTGGAGTCCTTCTACAAGTTCTGCACCCTCCTGGGCGGGACCACAGCTGATGCCATGTGCCCCATCCTGGAGGTGAGTGCCTGCCCACCTGCCTGCCCACCGGTTCCTGGCAGCCTGGGCTTGGAGGAAGTTCTGCCAGCTGACTGGCTGCTACCTCCTTCCTCTTCCCTTTCGCCTTGCCTGTGCACCGGCCCCACAGTTTGAAGCCGACCGACGAGCCTTCATCATCACCATCAACTCCTTCGGCACAGAGCTCTCTAAGGAGGACCGTGCCAAGCTCTTTCCACACTGCGGGAGGCTGTACCCAGAAGGCCTGGCCCAGCTGGCTCGGGCTGATGACTATGAGCAGGTCAAGAACGTGGCCGACTACTACCCGGTGAGTGCCCTGGCCACAGGACGATGGGTGGGCATATTGACATCTGCATCCCCACCCCATGCCCCACAGTGCCCTTGTGCTCATGTTTCCCATCCCTCTCCTGGGCCAGGAGTATAAGCTCCTCTTTGAGGGTGCAGGCAGCAACCCCGGAGACAAGACCCTGGAGGACCGATTCTTCGAGCATGAGGTGAGGGGTTGTTCACCTGCCCGTCATAGGGAGGGGTTGGTGGCCCTGGCCTGACTCTACCGTCACGGCCACCTGCACACCACGCCTGCCTCTGTCTATAGGTGAAACTGAACAAGTTGGCCTTCCTGAACCAGTTCCACTTTGGTGTTTTCTACGCCTTTGTGAAGCTCAAGGAACAAGAATGTCGCAACATTGTGTGGATTGCAGAGTGCATTGCCCAGCGCCATCGCGCCAAGATTGACAACTACATCCCCATCTTCTAGTGCCCTGGCCCCAGGCTCCCCATAAGTGTGTGTGTGTGTCTGCGTGTGCTGTGACCAAGCCCACAGCTCACATGCCAGTAGCACATTGTCCTAGTGGCTGTCGGTTTTCCTGACCCTCCCTGAGATGGCTCTTGGGCCTGAAAAGGGGCTGGGTACCTGTTCCCCTACCAAGGATGGACCAACCCCCCCCCCCTAAAAGGAGGCCCCCTCAGCCCTATGTTTACAGCCACTGACATGTCTGAGAAGCATGTGGTCACTTTGTGTCCTTCCCTGAGAACCCCTGGGGCACTGTGAGCCTCCTCTCCCTTCTGTGGGTCACCCACAGAGCCATGGCCCAGGGAGAAGATAGAGTGTGTGTCCTTGGGGCATAGGGGAAATAGCTCTACTATCCTGTCCCTCTGCCCTCTGAGACAATAAACTGCCCTCTCTAAGCTTGGCTGTCTGTCTCCTTTGGGTGCCATACTTGTCAAGCCACCCCGACCCCAATCTTTCTACCTCCTTCGCTGGTCCTCTCCCTGTGCCTTCAGGGAGAAGTCACTGGAGGCTCACACAGGGTTGTGGAACTGGGTGCTAGCCCTAGTGGGTCCCAGGCCTCCCTGTTTGCCTCAATGAGTCCCACTACACCCTAGTCCAGGGGCATTACCCCCCTTCACTAGGCTGAAATCTAAACCTGTGGATAAATGACCTGCCCACAGTCAACAAACAGGAAAAGGTGTGAACCACAGAATCTGTGCCCAGAGCCTTGGCCCATGCTGACCACCAGGGGTTCCCTTGGTAGTTTCCAGTCTGTCACACAGCCACAGACTGGCACCCAGACAGACACCCCCTCCAAACACAACATCTCCTCCATTGTAGGAGAAATAAAAACTTGTCTTTATTTAAAAGGTGGCAATCAGACCGGTAGGGTATGGAGCCTCCCTGTGGCTAGGGGGGTTTGGGGTGGGTGGTCGCGACCCTAATTCTTGAGCCAGTCAAGAAACAGGATTTACCCTTTGAATCGCAGCACTGAGGCACTGGTGCCTTGAAAAAATCCTGAGGCTGGTCCCCACTCCACCCAGTGACTCCTTAGTTTGCAGAGGCACTGTCTGTGGGATCCTGTCAAAGGCTACAGCTAAGTCTTGCACAAAACTCCTCATCCAGTTGGGTTCTCCAAGTTACAGAGTGGAGCCTTGTGCCCAGGAGGGTCTGTGTGGGCTCATGAAGCAGGAGAGAGGCCTGGAGTTTCACTAGGAAACCTCAGCTTCACCAGGCCTGGCCTCGGGCATTGACTGGGTGGGTAGGGCTGGGGTCCTTTAGGCCAGGCTCTAGGGCAGACTTGGGGGTCACAATGCCTAGGGGAGGGCCAAGGGCTCAGGGGACCTCCTCTGCTGGAGCAGCTTGGCCAACTGTGCCTGCTGCTCATTGGGCAGCCATGGGGGAAGAGCCTGGGTTTGGGTCTGGGTCCAGGGCTGCATCCTGGGGTGGGGTAGAGCTGGGCTGGCCAGGGCGCAGTGCTCTTGGCAGACAGTGATTGATGAAGAAGGTCTGCAGGAAGCGGCGCCGCAGGCCCTCAGGCAGGTAGTAGTGGATGAAGTACATGAGCCCCAGGCCACGGCCTGGGTAATAGCGGCGGCGTGGCTGAGCTGCCAGCAGTGCATCGATGATGGCATCTACAACCGGGCTGAGGTCTGGCATCGCCAGTCTCAGTGAATGCAGGAACTGCCCATGTAAGTGCTCGATGTAGTCCTCACCGTAGGCCTGGAGCAACTCTCGGGGCAGGCTGGCCAGCAGTAGCTGCTTACGCTTCTCCCACTGGCCCACATTCAACACGGATTCTGGGAAAGGAGTGGCCAAGGTCAGGGTGGGTTCACTTAGGGAAGCCAGAGCCAGACTCAGGTCAATCCACCCCAGAACTGATCCTTGCCTCCAGCCGGAGCCAGGCCCATTCCTTAGTCCTGATTCCTTAGATAAGAACACACCCACACGCTGCATCCCAAACCTGATGCCCACCTGTCCTGAAGCAGCCAGGCTGGATGACGCTGACCTTGACCCCCCAAGGCAGAAGTTCACAGCTGAATGTGTCCATGAGCAGCGCCATGGCCGCTTTGGAGGTCCCATAGGCTGCCAGACATGGGTATGGCATGTCTCCTGGGGACAGATTGGGAGGAAGGCAGCTCAGCATAGGCCAGGGGCTCCGGCAACCCTCCCTGCTCTGCAGCAGCACCTTTTCTACTCCAGTGGGGAAAGTCACTCACCTGCTGGGCTGCCCACAGATACGATGCGACCCCTCGAACGGCGCAGCAGTGGCAAGAGACCCTTGGTTAGCTCAAGCGTGCCAAAGAAATTCACCTCCATGCAGCTGCGGAATGTGGCCACTGGAGACAGCTCCACATCGGCCACTACATTGTTGTGGCCTGCATTGTTGACCAGGCCCCACAAGCCTGAGGGCATGGAGAAAGGGGACAAAGAAAGGAAGCTTCCAGTTGAGTCTGCCCAGCAGCAAACCTCCAATACCTGCCCTTTCACACCCACCCAACCACACCCTCTCCTGGGGTAGAGCTCAGCCCGCTGACCTGTGCTGGTGGTGTGGGACTTTGTGAACTCCAGCGCTCGGCTGATGTCTGCTGGCTTGGTCAGGTCCAGCTGCAGCAGCCTTAGGCGAGGGGAACAGCAGGCACGCAGCTCTAGGGCACCAGGACCATCCAAGTCCAACACAGTGGCCAGCACCGTGAAGCCCATGGCATCTAGCTTCTTCGCAGTCTCCTTGCCAAACCCAGAGTCACAGCCTGGCCAGGGCAGGGTAGCCAGTGAACTCCCACTGTGGCCCAGTCCAGCCTGAGACAACTCTAGGATCATCAGGGTCTGTACAGGATCCAGGCCCCTGGATACCCAGTCTTCCGGCAGCCAGCAGCCTTCCCTCCCATCCCAGGTCCATCTCTGTAGGCTTTGCCTCTCTGGCTAAGTACCGGCTCTCTCACAGCTGTCACCTCCCTGACTCCCCATAGCTATTCCAAGCATGGCTTATGATTCCCACTTTACAGATGAGGACACTGAGACCTAGTAATGCTAAGTTGCTTCCTAAAGTCATTCAGCCAGCAGAGAGTAAGATCAGGACTCTACTGCAGGGCAGCCCGAAACCCAGTACCAGCCCTGGTGTCCTGCCTGCTTTGGTATCAGGCCTAAGCTTGCCTGTGCAGTATTACTGCTCAGCCTCGCTGCCCTTGCCTGGGCTTTTTCCTCTCACCTGGAGTAGGAAGCAGCCCCCTCTTTAGTCCTGTCCCATCTTGCCCCCCTGAATCCATTCTCTACCTAAGCAGCCAGAGGGATCTTTCCAAAACTGACAATATCACTCTGCAGCTGAAAGCCTTTCCAAGGCCCCCACAGCCCTTGGGAGGAAGCCCCAAGCCCTCTGCTCCCATCATCACAACCTCCCCTCCCCACCAACGCTCTGCTATTGTTCCAGGCTCCAGGCAAGCTGGAGGCTCATCTCTACCTCACTCCTGACCCCCACTCTTGGAATCCCAATCAGTGGCAACAGTGGGGCATTCTCTGAGCCCCTGACCACTTGCCCCCAGGACTGGGAAGATGATGGATGGAGAAGAGAACAGACCTGCGTTTGAATCCCTTCCCACACCCAACAAGTGTGACCCGAGGTCAGTTACCACTCTTGGAGACTTAATTTCCTGTGTTTGGTATGTGGAGAGTAGAACCACCAGGCCGAGCCAGAGTGGGGGTCTGATAAGCTCCTGCTTCCTTGATTGTTCCCATCCAGATCCTGGCTCCGGCGGGCGGCAAGGGGAGGGGGAGACCAGTGAGAGAGGAGGCTCTCTGGAGCCTGCCTCCCTGGTGGTCCTGCTCACTTCTGGACAGGCTCCGCAGCCCCTCCCCACCTCGCCCCGCCCCCTCTGCTGAGGCAGAGAACAAAGCTGGGACAGGGCTGTGAACTAGGCTTTGTGTGACTGGGGGCCTGCAGACAGCCTTGGGCTGACATGTCCTTCCAGGGCAAGTCTGGCTGGGGGAGGCGAGTGAGCACGTGTGTGTCCACTTGCCTAAGCTCCCTACTCTGGAGGGCCCTTCACTGGGAAAGCGAGGCCTCCCAGAACCTCAGCTCTACAGTCCCAACAGTCACCCATGCCTTGCACACCCTCTCACTTATCTGCACATGCACAGACACCTGTACACACGCCTCCAAACTGCCTGCATAGTCACACAGGGGTTCACTCCCAGGAGACCCCCCCAGCCACAATCCATGCACAAATGTGCACGCATGGCACCCAGCCACTCAGCCCAAACTCTGACTCCAGGGCTGAGCTCTGGGAGCAGCCCTGGGCAGTGATTCTCAGGAGTGTTCTCAGGAAGGGGTGGGTAGCAGACCTGGCAGGCTGAAGACACTGTTCTTAGCAGGTGAGGCAGGACTTGGTCACCTATTTGTCTTGCAATCAGGTGGTGAGAGAGGAAATCGCAGAGTTTTTGGATGTCCGGAAGCTTGCTGGCCTACTCCTGATACTGGGAATGGGTTGGGCAGTACTCTTCCCCTTCCCCATCGCAGGGCTTTACAACAAGATATGGGGGAGCCCAAGCCTCAAAAGGCATCCCTCCTCTTCCCTCACTTTCTGGCTCAAGGCAAGGAGAAGTAACAGCAGCAGCATGAAGGCCTGAGGGGAGCTCTCAGGAGAGACTGCCCACTGAGTCACTACTACCTGCATTCTGTTAAGGCAGAAGGGGAGCTGCCCGGTCACTGGGATCAGAGCTCACAACTTAGTTCCTGCTTCAGACCAAGAGGGTCACTGTATCTTTCCTGCCTCAATCCCCTGAAACTTTCCAGTGTACCTTGAACTCAGGTCCCACTCATCAAACCTGAGCCCTGCTCTAACTCCACCCTCCTGCTGAAACACAAAGCCCTAGTTCCACCAGTATCCCCAGCCCACCTCAGCAGTCAGCCTTCTTGCCTGGCATTCAAGGCCCCTTCTGAGGAAACAGCCTCACATCACATCTCATCTCAGCAGCCAGACTGGTTACTGACTGTCCCCTACCCAGGCCACTCTCATTGTTGCCTCAAGTCTTTGTCCTACATCCACACTTTGATCCAAAACACCTTCCACACTTCACCTATCTTGCTTGACTCATCCTTTGAGGCCCAGCTCAAGGATGGCCTCCTCCGGGAAGTTCTCCCAGGTCCATCTGATCATTCAGAGCCCTCTACTGGACCAAGACCTCTAAGAAGCCACTTGGGTGTCTGCCTCCAGCCCAGGCCCATTTTTGCAAGGGCAGGGCTCTGAGAACCTGTCCAAAGCCATGGGGGTTGGGGGAAAGACTAGGCTGCCCCTCCCCCCACTCATACAATGGAGCCAGTGCCCCCTGGCCTCTCTCCCCCTCCCCCCTTCCGGCTGGGCCTCAGTGCCCTCCCCCCCCTTCCCTCCTTCTGGTGACAGATTTATTCCCTGCTCCAGACAAAGGGAACTCTGCCAGGCGGCCAGAGGCACCTGAGTACAGCTCTTCACGACCTCCTTCCTGGGCACTGAAGCCCAGGAGGAATGTGGGGTGGTGTGTGCTGGCTGCAGACTCTGGAAGGCTACCTCAGCAGTTTGGGGGTGGGAGCCACATTCTAAGAGGTCTAAGAGGTCTAAGAGGTCACCTCATGGTGACCTCAAGCTTTTCTGGACTCCAAGGATCCCAGCCAACTGGGGGGTGGGTGCCCCAACTCCCCATCTAAGCGCCTTCCTCTGGCCCCGGGGAAGAGGAGATGGGGCGTCCCACGTGGAGATGTTAGGCAGAGTTCAAGGGGTGACCATCCTCTGAAGTCCCTCAGAGCACTGCCCCCTGCCAAAGACTGCTTTCTTGGGGAGGGGCATAGCATAAACCTCAAAGTCCGGGAGGTTCTATCTTTCTCAGCCAGCAGTTGTTCCTGCGCACCTGCCCACTCCCAGCCTCACTTTCCCTCCAACGCTCCACAGCAGCAGGTTAACCCGGACTTGAGGTGCCTTGCGCTTCCTACTTGGCTTGCTCCCGGCACGCAGGGGAAAGCGACACTCCCATTCCTGTGCTGGGCGTCCCGCCTTGCCTTGGCCCGCTTAAGGGGAGCCCTCTGGGTGTCTGGTCCCGCCCTCGAGTCTGGAGTCCCCGCGCTCCGCGCACTCACCGGTGATGAGCACCGCGCGAGTGGCCACGGGCAGGCGCGGAGAGCGCGCCAGGCGGGACAACGCGATCCAGCCGGCGGCGGCCAGCACGGCGAGTGCGGCCGGCGGGGGCAGCAGGCGCTGGCACAGCCAGTCGAGCGCAGCCAGCAGCGCCAGCGCCGCTAGCAGCGGGCGGCCCAGACGCAGGTCTGCGCGCAGCAGCTGCAGCAGCGCACGGGCCGCCACGAGCAGCCAGGCGCCGCCAGACGGCCAAGGCCAGCGCTCCATGGCGGTCAAGCCGGGCTGGGCTGGGCCGGGGCGGGGCGGGGGCCGGGCTGGGGAGCAGGGAAAAGGACTTGAGGCCGGAGCGAGGGGCGCCCGGTGCAAAAGAACACCAACCAGGGGCGGAAGGGATACTCGCTTTCTCTGTTCGCCCTCGGGCCGAGCTTATAAAGAGCCCCGGGGGCGGGGAGAGGGCGGGGCGGAGGAGGGACAGGGGCGGGGCTTTACTTCACTTCTCACCCCTCACCCTCCTCCCGGCAGGTGCCCACCCTTCCGCCCCGCCCCCCGGCGGCCAGATCTGCTTTCTAAGAAGCCGGAACAAAGTCTCGAAGTTGCTGCTAGAGGGGGAGCCGCCTAGCCGCGGACCGTGCCGGGAACCAGGCCAGTCTGTGTAGCCTTCGTGCCTTGCATCTGCTCACTCCTGCGCCCACCCCCACCCCCCGCTCTCCGAGAGCAGTTGAGCCGCCGCTCCCAGGTGAGCACACCCAGCTCACACTTGCTCAGGACACCTGACGACACGCACAACTTCCATCAGCTTCCCACACTAACAGCACCGCCACGGCCTCTCGACCTGCCGGAACACCGCAGGGAAACAGCTCGCCCTTACCCGGCCGCCGCAGCCGCCGCGGGCACACGCGCCGCACACCCACGCCGTGCGCGGCCGCAGGTCCCTCGCGCACACACACGCCCTGACGCGCGCTCACACCTAAGCTGCCCGCGGCCACAAAACCGGCTTGCTGCGGAGGCTGGAGGGAGCAAGACTGCCGGGTTCTTGGGAGTCTCTGCCCCGCCTTCCCCGTTACCTTCAGGGCCCATTCTTGGGGATGCACCAAGCCCACCTCCTCCTGCCACACAAGCGTACGTGGGTGGGAGTGCAGGCGTGTGTGCGTGTGTGTGTGCGTGTGTGTGTGTGTGTGTGTGTGTGTGTGACAGGGCTGGGGCTCACAGAAAGTGTCTAGGCTTCGCATTACCTCCAGCCCACCCTCCAACTGGTACTTATAGAGCCAGGCCAATGGGGACACCTCGGGAGTCAGTAAGGGCAGCCTCTAGGACAAGGTGCTCCCTGCCCTACTCCCATGATTCCCCAGGGTATAAAATAAGTGCTGTGGATGTGGGTGCATTTCCCTGCCTGTATGTATGAAGATCTGTGTTTGTGTGTGGCCCAGCGGCCCCCCCATCCTGCCCACCCCCGTGTCTGGCACCCTGTGTTTGGCATCCGTGCTAGGGCTCTGCCAGGCATTAGGAGTTGGTGCCAGCACCTGGCTGCCAGGCCCTATTCTGAGGGCAGTAAGTGCAGCCCATGGTAGAAGGAGTCCCTGCTTCCTGTGGGCCTCTGGACCTTGCCCAGTGCCTCCCTCATCTAGGCTTGCACTAGGTCCTGGGAGGTCATGGACACCTCCCCTCCCCCTTTCCCTAGACCTGTGCACATTCTCTATCTTAGGTGCTCAGGCTCTGGCCAGGGCTTTGAGGCAAGGCCTCCGCTAAAACCTTCTCTGCCACTCAGGCATGGCTCCCTGGTGGGCCAGGGGAGTCTCAGGGATGGGGCTGGGGGCCACTTAAAAGGAGAGGCTCTAGGTGGAGGACTCAACTGCCCAGAGCCACTTCTGTGCCCTCTTATAAGCACAGATGGCAGACTAGCCCTGGCCCTACGAGGCAGAACTTGCCTGGAGAGGATGTATGTGCCTACCTTGAGTACATGACCTTGTGTGCCTGTTCGTGCCTGTATTTGTATACACTTGGGTCCATGTCCTGTGCCATGACCCTGTATGTGCAGGTGAGTACATCTGTGTGTGTTGTGTATGCTTCTGGTGACTCTCCCTCAGTCTGGGTCATACTTTGGAAACTCAGGGAAACATTCCTTTTCCAAAATGTGCTGACTCCTGTTCCCCCGAATTTATGGCTCAGGCTCACAGGGAGACACAACATCCTTGGCCTGGCTTCCTGACCCGATCTGTAGACCCCAGATTCATGGGACAGCAACCCCCCCTTCTCTGACACACACACACACACCTCTGGCACCCTACTAAAAGTCTGGTTATGATTTCTCAAGCCTTAGCCTATTAAGGGCTTCCCTTTGGAGCTGGGGACACTGTATAGAGGAGGAGATGAGGTGGGGGTCCCAGGCAATCTTCAAAGTTAAGGCCATGCAGGTAGTACCAGCACTTGCCCAAAGAGAGATTGAAAGTAGAAGCGGAAGTGGGACAGCAAGGTGAGAATAGAGACGGAGAAGCAGGATCCTACACTGTCCTGGGAAGGAAGCATGAAGGATTCTGGCTCATTGAAAAGGCCATGGCGAAGAGAAAGACTTGCTGAGAGGGGGTATCGGGAATTGCCTTTGGGTATGGAGTACAGGATAGCTGGGATGAGGAGATGGTGTTTCCAGTTTATCTTCAGTGATGCTCTGTCACCTTGAACAGACCCATCAGTCTTGTGTGACTTTGGTCTTATGGAACTGAATGATCTGCCACATTTTTATATGTGCCCACCCACCCCGCCCCAATGCATCCTACTTCCAGGCCAGGCTTCCTTCCTAGGATCTATGGCGCAGCACCCTGCTGCCTTCTCATCAGCTGAACCCTCACCCCTCATCAGGCAGAGACATTCTAGAAGTAGAAAGAAGGTGGTTCAGGCAGTCACAACTGGGAGGGGCTGGCCCAACCCTGTCTGAGGCCTAGTGCCAGCTTGTGCCTGCCCAGGGGCAGAGAACCAGCCTCTGCCAGAACCAGGAGTCTGGGCTGGCAGGGGCCTCCAGGGAAGAGAAGGGAAGGGGGGCAGAGGGCAGGAGCCCCAGCAGATAAGGTAGGGCCTGGCAGGGGCAGAGGAATGAAGGGCAACCAGTTCAGAGCCCCTGAGCCATGCCACCCTTAAGCCCTTAGCCCATAGTCTCCCTTAGTCCTGAGTCTGACACCCCCCTCTCCCCACCTTGGTCAGAAACCTGGTGAGCCAAACACTTAGCTTGCCCCAGGTGCTAGAGGGTCAGGGGTTGGGGACTGGGGTGGCTGGCAGGCTGGCTCCTGTTGGCTCAAGCCGAGTCTGGCAGCTCTCTGGCACCATCTGCTGGCTTTTCTGGGAGGGCGCGGCTCTGAAGGGGATAGAGTGAAGGTGACTGCTGATTGGAGGATTGGAGGAACAGAAGCTGGTGCCAGGTGCCAAGTGGCAGTCTCTAAGAGTTCACCTCTGTCCCCTGACCACACTGTGGCTCCTGGAGCCGAGACTCCATTGTTACCTCTTCCTCCCTGGTATTGCAGCTCAGAGGCAGCAAAGTCCCAAAGAGGCCCTGCCTTGTGCACTACTCCCTCCTGGCACTCCACCACCCATCCTCTCAGCACAAGGGCAGAGGGGCCCCCTCCCTGCCAGTGGCCAGTACCTCCACCTGGCCCCAGTAGCAAACTTTTATTGAGTTTCTACTGTGTTCTAGACCTGTGCTGGGTCCCTTGGGTGTCATAACAACCACTGGCCTCTCCCACTGGTAGCCACAATGGAGAACTTCTTCCACCTCAGTCTGGTACCACTTTCCTCCAGCACTGTTCTTGTGCTGCCCTCTTCTCAGCTACATTTCTCTAAAACTGTCTACAATCACCATCTCCACTCTCCCCCCACACTCTAACTCTGCATCAGCTCCCCCTCCTGACCTCGCCAGAGGTCACCAGAGGATGACATCCTAGTCCCCAAAAGCCTTAGACACATTTCTGCTTTAGTTAACTTGACTTCCTCAAAGCCTCTGCCCTGTTGGCCACTCCTCACTGCTCTAAGCCCTTTCTCCCTCTGGCAGCCATGAAAGCATTGCTGTTGGGTCTCTTCCTACCCCTCTGGCTCTCCTTCTTGGTCTCCTTCTCGAGCTACTCTTCCTTGTGGATAAACCTCTGGCTGCGGAGGCCTAATGATCAGATCCTCCCCCTCTCTGCCCCATGAGTTCATCTTCCTACTCACATACTGGTGACTCCTATGCTCCTTCCTGGCCAAGTCCTTGCTCATGACTTGAGGCCCATGTGTCCAGCTACCCCTGGATGCCTCCTCTGAACACCTGTAGGCTCCTTACCCTTGGCGTTTATCCAAAGCTGGTGTCATCATCTTCCCTAGTTCTGGCAGCCACTCCCTCCCTATCTCGTCCTGAGTCTTCATTCCATGCACTAGCCTCCCTGGGTTGGGTACAGAGGCCTCACAATAGCCCTTTGTAATAGGTATCATCATCATTCTTTTATATTCAAGGAAATTAAGACTTCCAGACACACAGAAAGTTGTTCAAGGTCTTAAACTCAGGTACACTTGAGTTTGAATCTTAGACCAGCCCCTAGATTCAGACTCGGGCATACTCGAGCCCAAAGTCTGGGACCTTGACAACTGTGCTAATGCAGGGCCACGTTTGCCACATGTGGCCTCTTACAGTTCATCCTGAGGGTAAAGGAGAGCTGGGAATGGTCTTGAGCAAATGAGATCCCTGTCCCAGTTGGCCAGGAGATGGATTTGGGGATGGGGGAAGAGTGGAAGCTGGGAGTCCTATTGCTGCATCCAGACAAAGGACAGAAGCAGAGGTCTGTTTTGGGCAAACTGGGCCCAAGATGCTCCTGAACATGCAAAGGCTGAGCCCAGAGGCAGCTGGATGCTCGTGGTCTCCAGCACATCGCTCACGTGGCATGGGAGCCCAGGAGATTGCTGATTCACCTCCGCATGCCCTGGGCATGAAGTGAAATCCCCGTTTTCAGAGGTACCGTATCTAGGCTGTGCAGCCCTGGAAATCAGGCTCTTTGGTTACCGGGGAGGAGGAATGGTTAGGCAGGGGAAGCCGGCGGCATCACTTGTATTTCCAAAGTGTCTTGCACCCTCCTCTGAACGTCTTTTCTTTTTTTTTTTTTTAAATATATATTTTATTTATTTCTAGGAGATAGAGGGAGAGACAGCGTGAGCAGGGGAGGGTCAGAGAGAGAGGGAGTCACAGACTGAAACAGGCTCCAGGCTCTGAGCTGGCAGTCAGCACAGAGCCCGATGTGGGGCTCGAACCCACGAACCGCGAGATCATGACCTAAGCGAAAGTCGGACGCTTAACCGACTAAGCCACCCAGGCGCCCCTCTGAACTTCTTTTCTTGTGTCTCCAGGATTGAAGGCAGATATTTGGGGAATAGGGCCCTCAAGTTTGGGAAACACTAAGAGAATGTGCTCAGAAGGGTTTTCTGGACCAGTCCCAGAGGAAAGGCAAGCCCCAGTTGAGAACATTTTCCAGGAGAGTTTGGCTGACTCCAGGTGAAACCGGCTGTCTTGGATCCTGTAGTGTGGCTTTGAGTTATTCATAATCCTCTGTGCTGTGTGTTTGTTGTATGCCAGTCCTTGTGTTTGGTTTGCATGTCCTTTAATTTACTTACTGTGCTCTCATCACCCCTGTGAAGCAGGTACTATCATTATCCCCTTCCCATACATAAGGAAACAAACTCAGAGAGGTTAAATGACATGTGGTAGGTCACACAGCCATCCAGATGCTATACTGCCCCCCTGGCCTTCAGCCTAGGGGTTTGGCAATACCCAGGTGATAAACTAACAACCTTTTTTTATTTGCTTTTGAATTAGAAACATGTCTCCCAACAGTAGAATTAAGGCAAGTTGTTAACACTAATTCCAAAACTTGCTTCTTTACAGCTCCGCTTCTATCACCCCTGATTTGGACCTTTTTTTTTTTTTTTTTTGGCAGAACAACTGCAAAAGATACAAAAATTAGTTGCTGTTGGCTAGCTGGTTTAATTTATTTGCATATATATAATTCAGCTCCACCCCTGGTGGCTAATACCCCCCTGGGGAAGCTGCGGCTGTTTTCTGATTGCTGGTGGGGAGGCCTGTGTGTGCTGTTTTTTAAATAAACTGAAACCAGATGGAGGGGAGTTTTGTTCACGGCCTTGCCTACAATTTTCTCCAGCAAATTCCTTGAAAAGCCAACCACCTATGAGTGGTGCCTGTTCTCCTTGGAGATCTCACCGCTGGTATGCAAATGGAGAGCAGGGTTGGGATTTCTAAAAGTGAAACCAAAGGAGAGGCAGCAGAAGCTTCTTGGGTCAAGGACTTTTGAGAATGTGGGGCCATCCCCTGGTGGAGGACTGCCACTTAGAGTTTGTGTCCTCACTCTCCCCTTCTCCCTAGAGTTGGGGGTTGGGCTCGGTGGGGGGCTGGGAGGGTGGAGTCTTGGGCTGGGCAAAAGTCAGAATCACCCTGACCGACCACATGGTAAAAGGATGGATTCCAGACCAGTGCATTTATTCCCTTTGCAGCGCTAACTGCTGGCATGAGACCCCAGCTCTCCAGATAGGTTGATTTGTGAGTCAGTGGAGGGGTTATCTCCTGAAAGGGGCCCAAGCCACTCTTGCTTCCATCCTGGGAAGACCAGTTGCTCAAGGTGGTTATCGAAATATTTTTAACCACCAGCCAGGTCTAGGGCTTTTGTAATGTCCCTTGAGCACCTCGTTAAGCAATTCCTTGTTCAGAGATGTAGCAAGTGCGCCCACTGGTCACAGTGCCAGGGGGTTAGCATTTTTCTTTGGAATGTGAATTGGGTATTGTCATAGTGAGGTATGACCCAGTCCCCGGGCAGGGGAGAACACTTCTTTCCCAGCTCCAACCTTCATTCCTAGCTCAGAACGCTGTTTTTTTAGATTCTGAGCCTTTTCAGATAATTGTGTCAGGTTACATAAGGTTTCGAGATATGAACACTCAAAGGAAATTCTGCTGGGAACAGGTCTGAGAGGTTCCAGCACATAATTTGCTTTCAAGTATTCGAGGAAAAATTCAGGTGTCTCAGGCCTGCACATTTCTGAAATAAAGTAACAACAGCCAGCAACTTCGCACGCATATACCATTCCCCATAGAAGTGAGTGAGCAAAGACATAGATTTCTTGATGGATGGAAATACCCCTCCCTGGGGAGCGCAGGCAGGGCTGGGTGGAGGTCAGCTGCAAAGAGGAGAGCTTTGACTAGGGGGCCATAGACATTCTTACCAGCCCAAGATACCTCTTACTACCCCTACCCCCACCCCCTGCATCTTTGGTAACACATGTGGTAAATACAGGCCTTCAGTTTTCCAAGAAACATAAAATAAAAGCTGAATTCCTGGCAGAGAAGCTTTAAAAGCTTTAGTTCCTAGGACTCTGTGGGCACATTTTCCACACACCATTATTTTTATTACATTTGCCTCCAAGGGACAGCCCTGCAGCAGCTCGGTTGCATAAGGTGCTGTTTCCAAACACCTTGTCCCCGTAGAGACAGAATAAGTTTTATCTAGGTCCGAGAGTGTTCTGGAGGGGTGACATCGTGTTCCAAGCTGCACTGGTTATAGTCAACAGTGGAAAAGCTGCCAAAACCTTCTCACCAAGGAAGCTGAGAGAATGTACTAAATGCCGAGCAGTACTTCTTTCTTAAAGCACAAAGTAGTCATAAAAACCACTTAACAAGGAAAAATTAATGGGAGGAAAATGTCCTGAGTGTAGCACAAAAAAAAAAAAAAAAAAAAAAAATTGCAAGGGATA
The DNA here is from genome assembly GCF_003009895.1 of Hyaena hyaena. Lineage (NCBI taxonomy): Eukaryota > Metazoa > Chordata > Mammalia > Carnivora > Hyaenidae > Hyaena > Hyaena hyaena. The sequence continues at coordinate 1,349,982 of NW_024080649.1, read as the reverse complement.
AGAAAAAAATAGATTTACTATGTTGAAGGGATGTGGCTATTAATACTGGAAAGTCAATTTTTACACTAAAAATAATTCAACAAGTATCATTTACTTTACAAAAGCTTCACAAAAGAATTCCTATAAGAAGCACTATCCTTTCCTTCCTTCCTTTCCCCTTTCCTTCCTTCCTTCCTTCCTTCCTTCCTTCCTTCCTTCAGCAAACATCTATTGAATGCTTACTGTGTTCTAGGCTCTGTGTTAGGGAAGCCATGGTGAGCTAGATAAACATCGTTCCTCCCCTTGGTCTCTCTGGCCAGCTGGAGGGACAGCTCCTAATCAGATCACTACAGAATCAAGGAGCCGCTGATAGCAGAAACCAGAGTCCCATAGTGCTATGGGAGTAACAGCCTCTTCTATTCTGAGGGTCAGAGAAAGCTTTCCCAGAGGAAGTTATGTTCAAGGTAGCAAGAGCATCAGTGCAAAGGCCCTAGTATAACAGTGAGCCTGGTCCTTCGAGGAAAGGGAGTCCATGAGGCCACAGAGGTCAACCAGAGCCAGGGGGCACAGGAGGTCTTGGAGGCTGCTGTAAGGAGGAGGTTTTGATTCTAATTTCGTGGTACGTGGAAATATTGCTCCCTGGGGGAGCAGGGAGAGTCATGAGGGTTGTAAGCAGGAAGTAAACTAATCAGCTTGGTTTTTTGTTTTTTTTTTTTTTTTGACAGTCACAAGCTGTGAGGAGAATGGACTGATGGGGGTGGGGAGCCCACAGTGGAAGCAGAAAGACCAGTCAGGAGGCCACTGAGCTAGCCAGGGCAAAAAATGCTGGTGGCCATGGGGACAAGCCAAGTAAAATGGGCCAACTCATCCAAGGGTCCATTGGAAAGGGTACTACGACCCAGACAACAAGAGCTGTGGCTGACCACATCCCACCCAGGCTAATTTCACAATTAAGATTTAATTTCATTGGTTGATGAAATGGATAGCATCATTTCCTGGTGGAAAGACCAGCAAGGTCTAGATTATACATCTCAATGTCGACTACCAACTGAACACTTGTGCACATTTTCAAGCCTCATTGTCCTCATGCAGAAGTTATTGGTACCCTCATTTCACAAAAGAGCAAACTGAGAGTCACAGAGGTTAAGAAATTTGCTCAACTGATGACTGGCAGAGCTGAGATTGAAACCCAGGAACTACTGATCTGCCCTCGGACAAGTGACATGGGTCAGGGAGCCCATGCATTCAATGGTTCTCATTAAGGACGGGTTGTTGGTTCAGCACAGGGCAAGGTGAACTGCTTTTTCCCTACCCCAAAGGTCTCTTATGGTGGCGGTTCTAGGAGTCATGTAAACCAGCTTGGAATCCTCACACATGTATGTGGAAGCCCTTAAAATCACAGTTAGACCTTTTCTCCCTCTGGCCTGGGCTCTTCCACCCTGGGCCAACCTGCCTTGCTGGTCAGGGGCACCTGCTCTGGGAAGGAACAAGTCCTGCCTGAGGGGGTGACCTCTGTCCCAGAAAAATGTGTCTCACATTTTCATAGAAATTGGCCAAAAGGGGCAGGAGGAGCTGGAACAACACTCCAAGTAAAGGGAACCCTGTGGGAAAAGCCCTGGGGTGGCAGCAAATGCAGCAAAACCTGTGGGTTCCAGGAGCTGCATAATCCTCAGAGACAGCAGGGAAGAGGAGGTAGATAGGAGCCTGCCAAGCAGGTCCTTGGAAGCCATGCTTTGGTGTTTCAATTCACCCCAAAGGCAAAAGGGACCCCTGGAAGTGTCTTACTCAGGCAACTAATAAGACGATGTTTTCATGTTGAGAAGATTTCTCTGTCAACTGCCTGCCCTGGGAGCAGGCAAATGTTGCCTTCTTTACTAGGTGATGCCCTAGGGAGTGTCAGGTTCTGGACTAGGTACCACACTATGTAGACAGACTCAGGAAGAACATGATCAAACTACCTGTGCTTTTAAAAACCAGACTTGGCCAGAGGGAGTCCTTTTCTCAGAGAGCCTGGCCTTGAAGATTTGGAAGACAGAGGTTCTTCCTGTGTTTTGATAAAGCCTGAGCTCAGGGAGAGTCCGTTTCCAGGGTGCCCAAGGAGAAAGGGAGAAGGGGGCTTTCAGGAAAGCCAGGTCCAGCAGCGAGGTCCCCAAGGCTAGGGAAGGGAAGAGTCTTCAGGCCCTGCAACCAGGGAGGCAGGCACCTGTCCCCTGGCAATCTTGGGGCAGCAGGCATGCCCCCTTAGAACCCAAACCTAAAAGTCCTTGGGTTGGGACAATGGCTGTGATCTCAGTACCAGAGAGGACCAAGCGTGCTTCTCAGGCTGCAATTGCGGGAGATCCCGAGTCCTTGGAATAACCTGAGTAAGAGGAGCACGTTAGATACCAAGACCGAATGTCCCGCCAGCCTGGAAGATGGGGGCTCCCAGTAGGATTTCTGCTTGATTTAAAGGAAATATAGAAAGGAGATATTTTGTGCTACATGCTTTCTTTTATACTTCACACTTTATATTATGAGGAAACCTGCATATTTGTTTGTGTATTTGTTGATACCTGTCTTTCCTTTAGCCTGTAATCTCCCTGAGGGGCAGGGATCTCGTGTTCCCACGGTATTCCCAGTGTCCAGCACATACTCATTAAAGTGTGCAGGCTGACTGGGGTGTCTTCCAGACAGTGGTAGTCTCAAGGGAGAAACTGAAGGCGGGCACGTTTGGGACAAGTCAGGATTTCGAGAAGACAGCTGTGGAATGAGGATGGGGGGCAAGTGGGTTTTCGAGTACAATTGTTGAAAGGGAATGGGGAACGTGGCGGCCGGGGTGACAGGGGTCCCTGGTGAGCCCCGCCCCGAGCCTTGGTGCCGGTGCGAAGTGACGCAGCGCGGTTTGGCCGCTGTGGGGCGCCGTAGCCCGCGCCGTTGCCAGGGGAACGGGCCCAGCTCCTGAAGAGTTTCATCCCGCCTCGGCCTGGCCGGTGCCGTACAGCCTGCCCGCTACAGCCGGTACACTAGGACTTGCCGGCCCAGCCTCCGTCGCGCGGCCCGGAATGGGACCCCGCTCCGGGCTGCGCCGCCGCCTGGTCCCGGGGACCGTCTCCATTGTGAGGGTCTGAAGTGCCGCCACCGTGGGAGGTGGACCGCCAGGCGAGGGGGCTGAATTACTGGGCGACCTTGGCAGGGCCGATCTGGCTCGGTCGACGCGACGCGCAGGTGAGGAGCCCCCATCGCTGTTCTCACCTCGAAGCCTGGCCTGAGCCACGGGGTTGTGGCTGCCGCCGCCCGGCTGTGCTCTGCCCTCCCCTCGGCCTGGAGCCCGCGGCCTGGGTTCCAAGGGACCGGGCAGAACGCGGGGCTCCTTCTAGTATTCATCAGGTTCACATATCTGCATTGAGCGCCTACTGTGTGCCAGGGACGGGCCACAGAGGAGTCCAAGAAACGGCACGATCTCCAGAAGCCTCAGAATATTAAGGGGGGTGGGGTGGGCAGGCTCCAGATGGATGACTGAAGTGATTTTCGGTCGAGATAAGTGCTCCGGTGACGTAATGGAGGGGGCAGGGGTGGTGGTCTGGCAGAGGTCACTTTGAAGCTAAGACCTGAAGGTTGAAAGGAGCCAGCCTGCATTGTTAGTAGGGAAAGAGTGTTTCTGGAAGAGAGAAAAGCAAATGCAAAGGCAGCAAAGTATTAACTATTAAGGAACAGAAAGGATGAGGGGAGCACTGAAGGATGTGATGGAGATTTCAACTTTATCCTAGCAGGAGGAGGAAACCGTTGAAAAGTTTTGATGAGTTTGAAATTTTGAAAACCTCACCTTCTTCTGGCTGCTGTGGACAGTGTCATAATCACAGGGCACACCAGCAAGTCAGCTGAGGGCCATCTTGATTCTGCCAGTCTAGCTGTGTCTCCTAGAACTTGGTCTCTCTGAGCCTTAGGGTCTTCATCTGTGAAAGGCGGATGCTGTTCTGCATGTTGTTTCTGAGAGAGAAAGTGAGGGACCAGTCCGTCTGAAACCAATGACAGAGGAGGTCTATGGGAAGTTTGAAATAACAGGACCTACCTACCTCAGAGAGCTGTGAGGGTTTATAAGTGAATTCTTTTTTATTTTTTATTTATTTTTATTTTTTTATTTCTAGGAGAGAGAGAGAGAGAGAGAGAGACAGTGTGAGCAGCAGAGGGTCAGAGAGAGAGGGAGTCACAGACTGAAACAGGCTCCAGGCTCTGAGCTGGCTGTCAGCACAGAGCCCGATGCGGGGCTCGAACCCACAAACCGCGAGATCATGACCTAAGCAAAAATGGACGCTTAACCGACTAAGCCACCCAGGCGCCCCAAGTGAATTCTGTTAAAGCACTTAAAGTAGTGCCTGGCACAGGAAAAGTTACCTCTAAATGGCCATTATTACGGAGACACTACAGGGGAGTAATGATGGTGGGTTGGATTAGGGTGATGGCAGCAGAGCCAGTAAGAAGTGGTTTAGTTTCTCTTATTGAAGGAGAGCTGGATTTAGAGATAGGTGTGGGGTGGTCTCAGCTTTTGTGGAACTGGTGGTTCACCATGGGAGATGGGTTTGTGAGCAGATAATCACCATGAACTGCAATAAAAGCACCACTGGTGCTTAATTAGGTTTTTTCTTTTGTTTTTCTTACTTTGTTTTGTCACAACTTTGTTCTTAACTACGGTTTCTTGGTGGGTGTTCCCCCAGGCTTGCTCCTACAATCATGTGAGTTGATTTCCTGGTTAAAATCAACAACCCTTGGCTCCTCTCATTGGCTTTGTTTTCGCTCCATTGTTGTTCCCTCCTTCTTGTCTCCTTTCCCTGACTAACCTTGAATCCCGAACAGTTTGCAGTGGTTGCTTCATGAGGAGAATGGCATAGAAAATGTTTGCAGACCACATCAGCTCGGGAATGAGTGAGATTTCAGGCTTGGTCTGGCATCAGACTTCTGCACGTTGTTGACGTGAAAAGCCCAGCCACATCTGAGACCAGTGACTGGACAGGTCTATGAGAAGAGCTTGAAGTTCCAACTCAATTGTCATGGTGTGCATCTCTTAGTCAAACTAGAGCCACTTCCCAGAATTTTAAGGCCAGAGACTTTTCTGGCACCTGTAGGGAATTTTGAATAAAGTATTTGCCCCAAAACTTCTTTTATAATGACTTTTTGCACTATAAAACAGTGTGGACCATGCAACCTTTTTCCCCCAGCCTCTGTTTAGGTTTAAATTGGACATCTGTTAAATCTTAGTGAAAATTACTTTCTTTTATTTAAATTTTTTGAGTTTATTTATTTATTTTGAGAGAGAGAGAGAGAGAGAGAGAGAAAATCCCAAGCAGGCTCCATGCTGTCAGCACAGAGCCCACACAGGGTTCGAACCCATGAACCATGAGATCACAACTGGAGGTGAAATCAACTGAGCCACCCAAGCATGCTTGGTGAAGATTATTTTAGAAGTAGATGCAAGGGGGGCGCCTGAGTGGCTCAGTCAGTTAAGCATCCAACTTTGGCTCAGGTCATGATCTCGTGGTTCATGGGTTCAAGCCCTGCGTCGAGCTCTGGGCTGACAGCCAGCTCAGAGCCTGGAGCCTGTTTCAGATTCTGTGTCTCCCTCTCTCTCTGACCCTCCCCTGCTCACACTGTCTCTGTCTCTCTCTCAAAAGCAGATGCAAGGAAACATTGTTTAGAAATATCCATAGAGGGACGCCTGGATGGCTCAGTCAGTTAAGCATATAACTTTTGATCTCAGCTTAGGTCTTGATCTCAGCTCAGGTCTTGATCTCAGGGTTGTGTGCTCAAGTCCTGCAAGAAAGGAAAAGAAATATCCATAGAAAATAATTCAGGTGGTAACTATAAATCCTCTAGCTTTTCTTAGCAAACAGAAAAGATGGTTGTGAGCAAAACCATTTTGCTGTGTGCATCTTCCCTTTGGGTTCTGGAGTCATAGGAAGCTGAGCTGGCCTTTGGCTGAGGACTGGAACAAAGTCCTGCCCAGCAACTCCTCTGTTGTGCTGCCTGGTGGTCGGATTCCAGCTTTGACAAGACCCCCAACAGCGCCTGGGGGGCTCTATGGTTCTTCCTCACAGCTCTGCAGCTGAGTGATTCAGAATTGCTTTCAAAGAATGAAGAAGCGCTGAAATAAAACTGAGCACTCTTTTTGCATGGTCGTTAGGTGGGATTTCCTTGTCTGTCAGGTGTGGTACAGGGCTCGGAAACCCACAAGCACATTTGGTCTATATGGCAGCCCAGTGGGCCAGGAAGGTAAGAGGTGACAACCCTTAATTATTTATTTGACATTTTTTTAAAGCATTGCATATATATTGTAAACAAAATCAAACACTGCACAGTTAAAGCTAATCTCTTTCACCGCAGCCACTAGATCTTCCCCAGAGGCTGTCCTTGTGTTTGCCTTCTTGTATTTCTTTCCAGAGAGAATCTGTACAAATAGGAACATACCCATCCCCTGGATTCCATGCTCTACAACTGCCCACATCTTGCTTTTTCACTTCACTGTGTATCAAAGGTCATTTCATCCCTCATTGTTTTGATATTGTATAGCATTTAATTGTGTGACTGGGCCATACTTTGTTTATCTTGTTTTTTGTTCTTTATTATTGCAAACAAGACTGCGGTGAATCTTTGTGTACTTTGTGACTATATGTATAAGATAAATACTTAGAAATGGAAAGACTGGACCCAAGGGTGTATGTGTTCTAAGGTTTGGTAGATATTGCCAAATTGCCTTCCAGTTACCTTTTTTTTTTTTTAAGTGGGCTCGAACTCATAACTCCAAGACCCAAGAGTTGCATGCTCTAGTGATTGAGTCAGCCAGGCACCCCGCAGCTAACTTTTTTGAAAGCTGAGTAAAGGAGACACCCAAAGACATGCCTCTGAAATTTTGGCTCTGGGTCACCTGATCTGAGTGGCAGCGCGGGAGTCAGAACTAGGCTCTGTTTCCAGGCCTCACGCTCTTGCCTCACTCCAATCTGCTTCTCTCTGTTGGTGGCTCAGGTCTCCAGGCCCTCAATCCCCTGCGAAGAGCCCTGTCGCTTCTTCTCTAACCCCATCATTCTACCCTGCCGGTTCAGTGGCCTCCTCCTACAAAGCCTCTTTAGTAATGAAATTGATTCTTTTCTGAAATCCTCAAATATTTTGCAGGAAGACAGGGATGCCCACAGCGTCTCTAGGGCCAATACTTTTCACTTCAGTCTGGTTGTTTTGACAACGCCATTCATAAATCTTAGAAAACATTTCTAAATATTTTTTTGGTGGGAGCAGAGGAGAGCAAGAGGGAAGTGGATCAGTCACATAACTATTCTACAGTTCATAATGAGAACTTGAAATGTTGACTTCCCTCATTTAAATTAGGCATATAAATTAAAGTAGCCTAGCTTTCTTTTGAGAATGCTGTTTTAGGGTTTTATCAAGGGAATGTTAACAGGAAGAGATTATTGTCATTTTGGCAATGACTTTACCTTATTGGGACAAGGGAGGGGTCTGTTCAGCCCCTCTAGCCCACTTCAGAAGCTAGGTGGTTCCTTGGCTTACCCAAGGTGACCTTTACCAAAAGGTGGCGACCTTCAGCCTTAACACTCCTTGGGGCCTCCTTGCTCTGGTCTTTTCTCCATTTCCACCAATTTAACTCTGTGGTTTGTTCTGTGGCAGCAGAAGGTACATGAAGATTCTTTTACCAAGGCACACGTACCTCCCAGCTCACCAGAGATGCAGCTGGAGGCATTGGGTGGTTTTGGGGACCTTGTGGGCTTGACCTCCATCTCCTGACTGATTCTTCCAAAAGCACAAGGCTGCTGGGTGCTGCCCTCCCTGGGCCAGCCTAATGTTGTGTCACCTTTCCACTCTTGTTCATGTCCTCTTCCCTACTGGGACTAGAAGAAAGCTTTCTAAAATGCCCACCATCTTTCTGTCATTCCCCTGCTTTAAACTTCCTGTGACTCGTGGTGGGTTTTTCAGTAGTAGCCAGATTTCCTTGCCTGGCCTCCCCTGGGATCTGACCCTGCAGCTCCTCAGGGCTCATCTCCCTCTCTAGATTTCCCCCTCTCTGCACCCTGGGTTCTGTCACTCTGAATGGCTCACCCTTGTAGGACTCATTCACCCACTGCCCTCATGTCTGTCTGGGCCCCCAGAAAGCAAGGCCCTGAAGGCAGGAGCCTGGTCTCATCTGTGTTTATGTCTTTAGTGCACACAGGGGCTGGGCCCCAAAAGTGCTGACTGGGCCAAGGTGTAAATGCACAGGTTGACCAAGCTGTCCGGGAGCAGAGCCATGAATCTTTCAGTCTGGTCTTCTAGAGAAGTGCTGAGAGGGGACGGATAGCCAGAGAAGTTCCTGGGTCTGATGACAGTGCTTGAACCCATCCCTGCCTGAGGCCCCATCTTGGATTCTCTCCTACCTCCCAGGCCTTTTAATCAAAGCCTTTGGGGCCAGAAGAATTTGTAGCCACTGACCCCACAAGAGAAAAATGTCATCAGTTAAGAGCTGGCTGGCCCAGGTTTCCAGGGCAGGTGGCATGCCCCCTGGCCAGCTTGGGTGTCTGCTCTGGGGTGCTGCCATTGCTGTACAGGACTCACCCAACAGCACCATCCCCCTGCCCTCATATGAGGGGCACCTCCCTGGGCCAGTGGTCCCCGGCTTTGGAGTCAGAGCCCCCCAAGGCCTCAGATGATGAGTCCTCCCGCTATAGGTATTAGGGTGACAGCAGCACTGGGGGCGCCTGTGACCACTGTCAGCCCACTCTGGGCAGTGGGGATATGTCAGCCATGTGCCTCTGCTGCTTTCTTTAAAAACTTCCTCAAGGTGTAGGGCTGCACAGGTGTGAAGATGACAAAAGGAAAGGTAGAACTTGGGAAACCCAGTTTGTGAGCTCCCTTCAAAGTAGTTGCCCTGGTGATGGTGTCACTGGAGAACGGGTGTGCAAGCCACAGGGATTCACCCCTGAGCAGAACCACCCAGCTCAACTGCATTCACAGGGCTTCACCTGATGACCTTTGACTTTCCAAAAATCAAGGACAGATTTGCTACCTATGGGGACATTGAAAATAAAGTGGTGCCCACTTTTTTTTTTTTTTTAATTACCATTGTCCCTTTGATCAAAGGTGAGATGGTTAGAATGACCATCCAGTGGCTGAGCTCTTATGACAACATGTTCCTTGAGGCCACTGGTTTAAGAAAGCAGCTTCAACCAAAGTCATTACTTTGGAAATTAACCTTGTAGAATATCAGATGCAGCAGCCTCCCTTTGGAGAGATCGGGAGAATCCACAGAGCTATTTTAAGGGAAATTATAATAGCTATCATTTAGGAAGCATTTATGTGTCAGGGCTTTACTTACAGTGTTGCTGATCTATACACAGCCCTAGGTAGCCATCCCTACCCCCATTTTTTAGATGAAGAAACTCAAGCCACTCAGCTAGTAAGTGCAGAGCCAGGATTTGAACCTAAATCTGTTTCCTCCAAAGCTGGGGCTCTCTTTTCACCTTTCGCTGTTTCTTTTTGAAGACAAAGCAAATGACCAAGGGATTCCAGCTGAGTCCCTTGGAGAAAACTAAGGTCATTCCATTTAGCTTTGACATGAGGCTACTCAGAGATGAATATGGCGGGCTCGGCTTACAGGAGGCTCTGCTTCGGGTGGGATGAAGGGCAGTGGCTAAGTGCAAATGTCCGGCAGTCAGGATAATAATAGCCCATGGCAGGGGGAGCTGGGGCAGCAGGTGTGTCTCTGCATGGTGGCTGTGCAGATTGAAGGCAAGGCAGAGCAGGCTAGATGGCTCTGGGTGAACCAGGATTCCACACATTTACCGCACCCACATTTCCTTTTATTTCAGATGATTTCAAGTCAGCAAACATTTACTGAGCACTTACTATGTACAAGGTATGTTGTGGGTGCTTGGGGGAGGGCATGTGGGGAGCCGGGGTAAATGAATCACACTACAGTTGCTACCCTTAGGGGAAATTGGTATAATGGGGCAGACATGGGGATGACACAGGGTTCCAAGTGGCAAAGTGACTTGCCCATTAAAGACTGAACATGAGGGCCCACTGACTCTGCTTGAGGCATCAGGGAAAGAAAGCTTCCTGGATTAGGTGATACTTAAAAAGTGGGCGCTGAAGGCCGATCACATTTTGTTGGGCCAAGATGTGAGGAAGGTGTTCTGGACAGATATGCTGAGGGGGAATCTGCTGTACTTTCTGGCAGAGTCAGACTCCTTGGCCCATGGGCATGGGCTCCTGAAAGGAGAGTCCAGCTGCCAGGGTTTTGTCCCCTGCTCCTGGCCACCCCACCAGGAGCTCTGAGTTGGCCTGTCTCTCCAGGTGTGGCGCCGCCCGCCCAGGCTCTAGTCCTGGCTCAGACCCAGAGGATGCTGGAGGTGGGGCTCTTCCTCCTGTAATGACAGCACACCCTGCCTGCCTCGCTTGTGATTTTGGCCACTGGGCCAGGTCTTAGACTAAAGAATGGTGGGGTGGGGGTGGGGGAGTGCTGCCACCTGGTGGTCTGGCTCTGGAGGAGGAGAGCCCTGAGCTCTCAAGTGAGTCAAAGGGCATCAGCCCACTTCTCTGTTCTAGAATTTACCTAGAGAAACATGGTCATTTCTGCTGCTGGTGAGAAGCAAGGAGGGATCCTTCCTTCTCTCTTGTATGCTGGCCCCTCGCCAGCCAAGAAGTCTCAGGCTTTCTGAGGCACAGGGGAGATGGTTTAAGGTCCCTCCCCTCCCCTCTCCTAAAGGGATTACCTGCTGGCCCAGGGGCAGACGCCAGACCCCCTTCTGAGCACCCCTAGTCCCTGTTTCCCCTAGCGAAGAATAAGGAGGCCCTCTCTGACACTTGCATTTGGGCCTCAGGACAGAGGTGACTAACAGAATCAGCATGTGTTCTCAGTGCTCTGGCCCCAGCCTGATATTGTTACCAGATGAGAACATGTCTTACTGAGTTTAACTCTGATGGCTGTGGAAACAGAGCATTTTGAGTAACAGGAAGGCAGCCACACCGTGTCCTGAATAAACCCCCGACCCTCCTACCTTGTCCTGGCCAGGGCTAGGGCCAGAGCTTGCTCTGGGGCTTTGAGAAGCGCTCCACTACCACCTTCCCCCATGGCCTGCCTTCATCATGCTAGGACCCCAGTTCTTCTGCAGAGTAGCTGGGAGATGACTTCACATCCCAGCCTGCTCCCCGCATGGGGCTCTGGGCTCCAGCCCCGGCCTCCTTAGGCTAATGTTCTCTCTACTTTTTCTTCCTCTGGAGATGAATGTCTGCAACAAGCCCTCCAACAAGACAGCCCCTGAGAAGAGTGTGTGGACGGCACCTGCGCAGGCCAGCAGACCCTCCCTGGAGCTGCAGGGCCAGCGGTCCCGCCGGAATGGGTGGAGCTGGCCCCCTCACCCGCTCCAGATTGTGGCTTGGCTGCTGTACCTCTTCTTCGCTGTGATTGGCTTTGGGGTCCTTGTTCCCCTCCTGCCTCACCACTGGGTGCCCGCTGGCTACGCTGTATCCTTGGGAAAGTCTGGGACCAGTACATGGAAGAGTTGGGGTGGTGGATGGAGGGACAAGTCAGAGGCCTGAAGCTGGGGTCCAGAGCCTCACAGAGTGCAGGCAGGCCCTCGCCTCCCTGCCTGGTTTCCAACCCCCATCTGACCCCTTTGCCTGATGGGGTGAGCAGATGGACTAACATACCTTGGAGCATTTAAAGCCCACACAGCTGTGAACCTTGTCGACCGAGGTAGCCCAAGAGTGATCACAGAAGAGAGCCTTAAAGTTCATTGTGTCCAGAGCTTGACAAGGGATAGAGAGTAACTATTCCATTTACAAAAGAATCTTTCACTTTTCAAAAAGAGTCATGGTAGAATTCTTTTACATAGTAAGTTTCCTGGTATGTTTAAAATGTGGTTTTATGTACAGTCAGATAATTATGCTGTACCCAGGACTGTTTAGGAGCTCATCGGTTTTGTAAACCAGACTCTTAGCGCGAGGTTGAGTTGACAAGAGGAGGGATGAAGATGCCCTGGAGGCTCACGGGAACAGTCACAAACACAAACTTGCATGAGCCTAGTGGTATGACTGCCCCAGCGTTGGCCACAACCCCCAGGAGCCCAGGACTTGGCTGCAAGGCTGGGAGATTGGGGTGCAACAGGTGGCTATGGGCGCCTGTCCAGAGGGCACCCAGGAGAGTGCCCTGCTGTGTATTCTTCATGAAAATGATTTCTTGGGCTTCCTGGGGGAGGAGGGCTAGGGTGAGCTACAGGATGTTAGCGGAGATGAACTTGGCAGCTCTGGCGAAAAGAGTCAGCAGCTAAGGCTGGTCACAGCTCAACCCTTCAGGGGTTGGACAAGGCTAAGCAGCTTCGGCTGGCTCTCCAGTTCTTGGTCTCCGCTGTCTGACAGGAGTCCTGCCTGCTTCGCAGAGGACAAGGAGCACCAAGCGTGTGTGTATGAGCACCAGAAAGGGTGAGCCAGAAGTGTGAGTGTGTTTTCTTGGGAAACCACAGAGCCCTCAGCTGGTGAGTGACAAGGGCAAATGTGTAGAGAAGGACTGTAGAGAAGGTTGTTGTCCTCAGACATCAGCAATATCGCTGGGGCGCTTCCTGGGTCACTGGGACCCAGGGCCTAGTCATCAGCTCTATAAATGGAGCGCTGGACTTTCCCTGAGGGGACCAACGGGCCTTAGTCCTTAGTCAGTGCCCTTAAGTAGAATGCTTCGTGAAACATTCCTGCCATGATCTGGAATGGGCACACCCCTCACTCGGGATTATCTGGCCTTCTACCACCAAGGGTACCTGGGAAGCCAGATTAATAACCACATGGTTGCAGTGAGTATAGTCAGAGCAAAAAACAGTAAACAAGAATAACTAGCATTCATTGACCATGCCGGCACTGTATGTGGATCATTCAGTCCTTATAATAATCTGTAAGGAAGGTGTTCTCACTTTACTAATGAAGAAGTTGGGGCTCAGAGAGATTAAGTGACTTCCCGAGGTCACACAGCTGATACCCACTGAGACAAGAAGGGCTGCTTAGGCAACCTGCCTCTGAGGCAGTGGGACGATGAAAGGGTTTTGTCCTCTCCACATTCATTGCTTTGGGCAATGTGGAGGCTCACAGAGCCACCTGGATAGGCACTCCCACTTCTAGGCCTGGATGCTTCTGTTTCCTTCCATCAAAGCCACCTTCCTTCTGCAAACTTCCTCAGGGCCCCTGAGGAATGAGGTAGGGTAATGGTATGTACCAAGTACTTACCTTGGGCTTGGAACTGGCCTGGGCCCTACAGTTGCAAAGATGAGTAAGATAGGTCCCCAGCCCTGGGGTGCTCAGCCTCCCCCTGGGGTAAAGCCTTGTAGGTTAGAGATCATCACATGGTAGGTGTGAGGGTAGGAGCCATACGACAGGTTATGGGTGTAGGAGGAGGGCTGTCTAGACCAACACCACCGTGGGCCCAGATGCACACCTGCTGATGCCCATTCTCCTCTGTGGTCACCTTTCCGGGTACTCTGGCTCTGCCCCTTTCCTTCATCACCTGTATGCAGTCAGTCGTCAAGTCCTGTTGACATTAGCTCCTAAATAGCTATCAAGCTTGCCCTCATTCCTCCCCACTGCCATCTGCCTGTCTTACCTAGATGACTGTTTCGTTTCCACACGCTCTTGGGCCAATCCATGTGTGTCCACCTATGTTCCTGCAGCAGAGTGCCCTTTCAGGGTCCAAACGGATAAAGTTGGTCTCCAACTTAACATCCCATAATGGCTTCTTCCTGCTTTAAGAAATGATGTTCAAGATCCTCAGGGCTCTCCACATTCTGGGTTCCGCCCGCCTCCCCAGCCTCTTATACTATTTACTCTGACACCACTGGTCTCTGGCTGGAAGGCTCTTGACTCTCTCTCTACCCCAACACCCAGCTAAGTCAGAAGTCCAGAACTGGCAGCCCATGGGCCTGTTTGGTCTACAGATTTTCTTTTCTTTCTTTCTTTTTTTTTTTTTCTTTTTAAGTAGGCTCTATGCCCAGCATGAACTCATGACCCCAAGATAAAGAGTCACACGCTCAACCAACTGAGTCACCCAGGCACTCGATTTTCTTTTTCAATTGGGGGACAATTAACACACAAAATGGACAGTCTTAAATGTTCCTTTAGTAGGTATATTTTAAGAATTATTTATTTCCCGTCAACATTTAAAAAATGAGACCTCACATAAAAATCCAGGTTTTTAGTTCCTTTTGAAAAGCCAGAATATGGTGACATGTGGCCTTATTCTAGCTTGGCAGCAATGAGCTGAGCTGGAACCACACATCAGCCATCCCTCTGGCTGGGACTCTGCTTGCTCCCAGTACCCAGCCAAGCCCCTCCTGTCTGCATTACCTACCAGGTGCCTATTAGCTGTTCCTCTCCATGTCTCAGCTGAGATGATACTTCCTCAGGGCAGCTTCCTGGATCCCTTCAGACTAGATGAGGTTGCCCAGTTGTAAATTCACACAGTCCCATGAACTTCTTTCATTGTAATCAATCCATTATTTGATTAACATATGTGTTTCCCATCAGACTGTAAGCTCCTTGGGGCGAGGGACCAAGTCTGTCTTGCTCCTGCCATTGCCCTCAGGGTTTGGCGCAGAGAAAGACCTGAGTCAACAGTCAAATGAATGAACCCGGGGGCTGGGGTGGGAGAAGTGTTGGAGCAGATGGAAAATCAAATGTTTGCCCACATTCAGGGTGTCTGAAGAGAGGCTGAAATGGTGAGGGGTAGTGGTTGGTGACATCAGACAGGTGTGACAGGAGCAAGAGAAGCCTTGACACTGAACTGAACAGTAAACTTTAACTTGAGAGCCATTGAGAACCAGTGTAACAACTGAAGCAGACAAGGCTTTATTTAAGCTTTTCAGTGCTCACTTTGGGCTCAAGGGCACCCCGGCAGGAGGAACAGAGTCAGGAGACTATGGAATAACCCAGGGAAGAAGCAAAGGCCCGACCTATAGCCAGGGCTGTATGGCCTTCGTGGGCTATGGCACCGTGGTCAGCTGTGGTCTAGCACATGAGGGCGGAGCCTGGCTCACGCGGGAAGTTTGGCCACTGGGAGGAGGAGGAAGAAGGATGAAGGAGGACAGGCAGCTGATTTATGGAGGAGGAATGATGGAGGGATCTGATGACGGCCTAGTCAGCAAGAGGATGGGTGGAGGGAGGGAGGGCGGATGGCTGCCTGGAATCTATTGGTGAATTTTCACAAATTTAGACTTTGCAGCAAGTTGGCAACATACTCACTCCCTGCATTTGTTCTGATCACTGAGCAGATAGGTCCTGGATGATCTGTATTTCAGCTCCAGGAATTAGCCAGGCTGCCCGTGGCCAGGCTCTGACTATGTTAGTCAGGGAGGTGGTGGGTATATGAGACCCTGTCTACAAGTGATTCTCCATCTGGCCCAGCTGATGACAAAGGATGGCTGTCTCTCATATCTGACTTCCTATGAAGGCAAGAGAAACAAACTTAGAACTTATATTCTGGGTCCTTGGACCTTAGAGGATAATCTCTTTCAGTCTCACTTCACCATTTAGAATCTGAAACCAGATCAGATACCAAGGTCAAACCAGCCTATGGCCTGTGCCGGGACTGGATCAGTGAGGCCATTGGGCTACTCAGCGACAGTAGGCAGTGCCTTGTGATTCCTCTCTTCCATCTGGGGCATGGGTATGCTGAAGAGGTCTGACAGGGAAACTCTTGTGGGGCTGGAGGTAAGAAGTGGCACAGGCAGAGAGTCTCTGCATGAAGGAGTCACGTGGAGGTGGAGAGCTGTTACCTGGCCCTGGAAAGTGGGGAAGTGGGGCTTCCAGCCAGCAAAGTGTGCAGTGAGTCTTTAACCTTCTGGGCCAGTGCATGGGTGCCATCTTTGCTGGCCACCTTGTGGTTCACCTGACTGCTGTCTCCATCGATCCAGCAGATGCCAATGTGCGGGACAAGAGCTATGCAGGGCCCCTGCCCATTTTCAACCGCAGTCAACACGCACATGTCATTGAAGACTTGCATTGCAACTTGTGCGACGTAGATGTGTGAGTGAGTGTGGACTGAGGGTGTGTGGGGGTGGTGATTGTGCCCCCGGGACTGCCAGTGGACATTGAAGGCAGAGAGGGGCATGCCCAGAGCTTTATAGTTATCCTGATGCCTCAGAACCCTCGTGTTTTACACAGTCAAGAATCTTGACAGAGTGACAGAGAATTGGGTGAAGGAGGAGATTGGAAACAGAAGATGAGGAATGGCATTTCCAGCAGTTACAGAAGGAGACATTTGGCACTGCCACAGACTTTTCTACTGACTGACTCTGCCAGTGACCCTCCTACCCCTATCTCTCACAAGTTTTCCCAGATAGGGGCGGCAAGGGGAACTAATGCTTGAGGACTTATTATGTGCTAAGTGCTTATGAGTAACCCTGCAGGGTGGGCAGCATCTCTCTCACCTCACAGAAGGGGAAGAACCCAAGGCTCCCACACAACCTATGCCTGAGGTCATATGGCTATTGGGTAGCAGAGCCAGATTCACAACCCAGCCTACCTGGCTTCTGTTATCTGTCCTCAGTTACCCATGAGGAATCTGAAGCCCAGAGAGGCCAAGTGACTTACTCCAGATCACACTGCTAGTGGGAAGGGCAGTCAGAATTTGCAGAGACCATATCCCCTTGGCTGTTCCTGACTGCCTCCCTAGGTCCCTCCCTCCCCTCCTGAAGTGTCCAGCCTCAGGCAGGGGTTTGGGAATGGGCGAATGGTCCAAGGCTAGCTCTACATTTCTAATTTTAACATCCAGCAGCCTGCTGAAGGGGATATGTCCACAGGACAAAGAAAGAGCCGATGGCATTAATGCACTGAGGAGTTTGGTGTCTGATCATCCTTTCCTTCACTAGGCACCAGTCAGCACATTGTTCTTAAGTGGATGCTGTGGCAATGGCTGCCCACTCTGTTCTCTTCTGGGGAAGGGGTTGCAGCTCACTCTCACACACCCCTTTGGGCTTGCATTCCTAATGTGGCCTCACCTCCTCTGACCCCCTGCAGCAAACTGCTGTTCACCCAGATGTCAGCTTGCTTCTCTTCCTTTGTCCCCCTTTGGGTTAGCCTAGACAGACTGAGGTTTTCTAGAAGAATGCCAGTAAAATCCCCACAGACTGGCAGGGAAATAGGGACTCAAAAAATGGAGATGTCAGAAAAGCAATGCAGGCCCTGGACCCAGCAGCCTTGCTCTCTTCTGCTCCCTGGTCCCACAGCTGCATCATGTCCCGGCTTGGTGCAGGGTCCTTGCTTGGAAAGGAAGCCCCGTTTCCGTTTCATACCGCCGTCACGCAGGTGCGCAATCCCATAGTGGGCAAGTGTAATGCCTCCCAACCCCCTATCCCGCCTCTGGGTCCTTTGGCTCTTCAGAAGCCAGACCGCCTGTGGGGGCTCTGCTTCGTAGTGCCACCAGAGGGCGTGCGCGCTCCCCGTCAGCGCTTCCAGGTTCTGGCAGAGTGTCGTGTGGGTAACGCGCGCCTGGCCCGGCGTTCCGGTCCTTCGGCCGCCGCCGACTCCGTTGCCCCAGCCAGGCTGGAGGCGAAGCGCGGGAAACGCAAGCCGACCGCCTTGTGCCCCTCCACTCCCTCCCGCAGGAGCGCTCGCTCCAAGCACTGCAGCGCCTGCAACAAGTGCGTGTGCGGTTTCGACCACCACTGCAAGTGGCTCAACAACTGCGTGGGCGAGAGGAACTACAGGTGAGAGCGCGGCACGGGCCTCAAGGGTGCCTGCGGATGCACGGGTCCGAATGTGAGTCAGGAATCCTGAGCCTGCATATGAGGTGGGGCAGGAGTGGGTGCTTGGTGGACCTGTGCGCTGGTGTGCATTACTGTGTTGGTCTGAGGGTGATGCATCTGATGGCTGCCGCCTGGGGCTGCTGAGGGTAGGTTTGGGGGCTTCCTCCTGTGGGTCCAGAGAATGGTGGGAAGCCTGCGGGGGTGGCCGCCCAAACTGATCTTTGCCCTGTCATTGACTTTGTGAGGAGTTGGGGCTGTGGGGTCAGAGGCCTGGCTCCCCTCCCAACCAGGGGCCCTCCTGAGTTCTGGGCCCTTATCCAGCTGGAGCACCTGGGTGCTGACAGCTGCCCACGGCTGGGCCCAGGCTCTTTCTACACAGTGTGGCATCTGCTTTACTGGGTGTCCTGCTCCTCGTGCTGGTGGCCACTTATGTCTTTGTGGAGTTCTTTGTCAACCCCATGCGGCTGCGCACCAATCGCCATTTTGAAGGTCAGTCCCAGCTGCAGGCCCATTCCCACCCTCCAACCCTGGGCCTGTTCTAGTCATTGGTCACAGCCCGGATGAGCAGTCTGCCTGTGCCTTGCAGTCCTGAAGAATCACACAGATGTGTGGTTCGTGTTCCTGCCCGCTGCCCCTGTGGAGACCCAGGCTCCTGCCATCCTGGCCCTGGCTGCCCTACTCATCCTTCTGGGCCTGCTTTCCACAGCCCTGCTTGGTCACCTGCTCTGCTTCCACATTTATCTCAGTAAGTCCCCCACCCCCCACTCACATACACCTACACCTGCCTTGCAGCGGATAGGGGTCCCTAGGCTGCAGGGAAGTACCCTGCAGCCATGCTCCTTTTTCAGTATTGGCTTTCCATGGTGGCCTGGTCTCACTTAATGGATTAGTGTATATGGGGACAGTAGTTTCAGCCTGGGGCTGGGTACCCTTCCTTACTTTCTGAACTCTAGGATCCCCTTTCCCCTGCACTGAGCCCTCTCCTCACCCCCTCAGTGTGGCACAAGCTCACCACCTATGAGTACATCGTGCAGCATCGCCTGCCACAGGAGGCAAAGGGGGCCCACAGGGAGCTCGAGTCATGTCCCCCCAAGATGCGACCCATTCAGGTATAGAAGTGGCCCAGAGGGCTGAGGGGTTGGGAGATGGGGCCTGGGTGTGGGAGGGGTGGTGGGCTGTGCAGCAAGCAGCAATGATGAGACAGGGCAAAGGGAAGCAGGCCTGGAATCACAGTTGGAGTAGGGGAGCAGCTGGAGGCAAGAGGGGCAAGGCCAAGCCTATACTAAACACGTGTCCGCTTGCTCAAACGTGGGCACAGCCAGAAGGAGTCCCGTGTTTTCCCAACCCAATGTACATGCCTGTCTGGGCTCCAAGCATGTGCTGGATGACAT
This sequence comes from Hyaena hyaena, assembly GCF_003009895.1. Taxonomy (NCBI): domain Eukaryota; kingdom Metazoa; phylum Chordata; class Mammalia; order Carnivora; family Hyaenidae; genus Hyaena; species Hyaena hyaena. The sequence goes on along the minus strand of NW_024080649.1, from coordinate 1,330,877 downwards.
GGGGTGTGGGAGCCTTGAAGCAGGCAGGTTGGGGCTGCAGAAGAGAGAGAGAGAGAGAGAGAGATGGACCAGCGACTGGGTCACCAGGATGGAGCCATCAGTTCTCTCTACCCGTGACCCTGAGTCCTTATACCCATTACCCTCTTTAATCCTTAAAAGAGCCCATGAGACAGGGAATGTAAGTGCAACCATGTTGCAGAAGAGCCTAAAGCTGGATCTGAGAAGAATTAAAGTCCCTACACTCTGAAGCAGGAACCCTCCAGCCCAGCTACTGACCAGCCTATCCCCATTCCCACGCCCCATGGCTTCCTGAGGTCAGCAGCTGGGGGTAGGGGTGGTCCAGTTCTCGGAGCCCCCAGGGACTGGGAAGGCAGGGGGCCCAGGCAAGCCTTGCTGGGAAAGCTGAGTTCTGGATCCCAAGTCCTCATGGCAACTAGACACAAACACAGGTTGGTGGGCGGGTTGGGAGAAGGCTTGGGACCCCGCCTCTCCTGTCTCATTGCCAGAGATGGGGCCTGTGAGGCCTAGGGGGAGTGTAGACTTTTGGTGGCGACTCCCCCCCACACCACTATGTACACACACTGGTGCCTGACACTGAACCCATGTAAGTGCAGTGGCAGCCATCCTCAGAGTGGGCATCTTCTCCATCCCCACATGACAGAGGGGACTGAGGTTCAGAGAGGTAGGCAAGAGACTTCCTCAAGCTTTATAGTACCCATTGAGGCAGGGCTGGCCCTACGATGCTTGGACTAGAGGGCCCTAGGCCCCTGCCCTGTAGTCACTGCTTGCCTAGGCTCTGGAGTCAGGTGTGCCAGCAAGGACATTAATATCTGCATGTGACCTGAGGGAGGCCTTCCCAGGAGGAGGAGGGATGTGTTTGTCCCATTGCACAAGGAGAGTGCTAAGGCTGAGAAGTGCCATTTACTATTCAGGAATGTGCACTTTCTTTTTGGTCAAATTTTTATTTAAATTCTAGTTAGTTAACATATAGTGTAATACTGGTTTCAGGAGTAGAATTTAATCACTTACATATAACACCCGGTGCTCGCTCATCATAACAAGTGCCCTCCTAATACCCATCACCCATTTAGCCCACTCCCTACCCACCTCCCTCCATCAACACTCAGTTTGAGGAATGTACATATTTTGAAGCTCTTTGAGAGAGGATCCTAGGGACAGCTGTGATGAAGGGAAGAGGGTTTGAATGAGGACACCTGGTAAACTCTCAAACTTCCCCAGCTGGCTAGGGCCTGGCCCCTGTCCCGCCCTAGCCCCTCAGGCTTCTGGGACCATCCTTTAACTGCTGTTCCTCCCACTCTGCCCCACTTCTGGAGCCCAGGGGCACCAGGGAATGCTTTGCTCCTCTTTGTTGGGCCTTGGAGGGGTGCCGACTCCATACTGGGGAAGAGAAAAGACATGGAGGCCAGATTACCATGAGGTCCCAGTCATTACCTTGAGGTTCTAGTTCTCATGCCTGGCCTCTGACCCCTTCTTTCCCAGTGCTCCTCTACTCAGGCTGGAGCCCCCATGCTACTTTCCAAAGGGCTAGTCTGGGCATTGGTTGGGCATGAGGCTTACTCTGGGCTTCAGTTTCTGCATCTGTGCAGCCAGCCCATAGCCCGCTGGGCTCTGTCCCCCAGATCTTCCAGGGCCCTGAAGGCAGCCTCCCCACCCCCACCCTGAGCAGGAATGCGGGAGGGGCCCCACTCTGGAGCCGTTGCCCCCAAACATAGGCTTGTTTTAGAGACGCGTTGCTGTTACAGTGTCATCTCTGCATTAGTCAGGACGCCTGGGTCTCCATGGAAACAACTGCTGAGCAGGCGACAGCTGTCTGGGTGCCCCCCTGACTGGTGGGGGCAGGGCATTGTCCTGGCTCTGCCTTATACCCTCCATACCCCACCAGGGTTGGCTTTTTCCTACCTTTTGTCTACTCACCTGTAGTCCTTATGAGTGTCCTATGTGCTCGGTGGCAGGCTTAGGTCACTTCTGTGTCCTCCTGGCTTCAGGTCCCCTGACTTTCAGGGGTTGGGTCTGCCACTCCCAGTGTTACTGTGAGGATTAGTGACTAAAGTAGACTCAGAACTTGCCGATAAGCCTGGTCCCAGATGGGGGCTGTGGTGCTGTTTTTTCCCCTCCTCTTACTACCTTTTCTTTTGGGGTGGGGGAGACCTCACATGGTCCCACTAGCTCCCCTACCCAGGTAGCTAAGATTGTAGCTGGTACCCTGAGGACTCAGCTCCTGTCCAGTCATGCACACAGCCTTGGATGCACACCCCAGCGTATGAATGGCTGGCCAGTCTCCCAGCCAGGGAAACAATCAGTTCAGAGACTGGAGCCCTGGGAGGAGCAAGAAACAGGAGAGTGTTGCTCTGAGAGCCTTTTCCCCACCACCCACTTTGGCCAGAGCAGACTGGGTACATTGGCCCTGTGAGGCTGGGGGCTTCCTGGAGAAGGTGGAGTTTGACTAGATGAAGTGAGGAAGATGGTGGGCATGGGGTAACGTCCAGAAATGGGTGTTTTAAGCCTCAGCTTAAAGAGGGGTTTTCCCAGCATAGCTGAGAGAAGCCTGGGGGACAGTCAGAGATCTCTGCGGTCAGACCTCCCATAGAGGCCGGTGAGAAGTGGGGTGTTGTGTACAGGATGGGGTGGGCTCAGGACCCAGAAGGCCTTGGATCCACACTTGGCCCGCAGCCTCCCTGACCCCCACCTTCCCCAGGAGATGGAGTTCTACATGCGGACCTTCAGTCATGTGCGCCCAGAACCACCTGGCCAGGCCAGGCCTGCCGCAGTGAATGCCAAGTGAGTGCAACCTGGGCACGTGCCACCTGAACATCTCTCATTGGCATGGCATGGACATCTGAGGTGGGAGAAAAGGGGTAGGCCAAGGCCAAAGTATAGGTCTGGGTCCAGCCTGGCATGCCCTTGGACAAATCAATGCCCCTTTCTGGTGCTAGGAAGGGTGGCTTATTTCAGAACATCCAGTGGGGTGGAATTTGAGGAAACAATGGGCATCCAGCACTTACCCTTCCACTTCCCCTTAGTCTTTCTCAATTCCTTGCCACCCGAGGCCAAGTGGAGCCCCCCCAGCCCTCCTCCCCAGAGACTCATGCTCTGCCTCCCGGGATCCGACCCCAGGTAAGGGAGACTGTGCTGGGCCCACAAGGAAGGGTATGGGAAAGAAGCCTCTACCCTGCCCCACTACTTTGCTTCTTTGGGTGAAGCAGGGTTTGGGGAAGGGGCACTCAGGTTCCCCATGTCTCTGCAGAAAAAGGGGAAGCGGCGTGTGTATAAGGTGCCAACCTCTGGGACCTTGGATCTGGAATCGCCGCTGCCCAGGTTGTCTGGTGAGCACCCCTTTCTGACCAGATCCTGAGCTCCTAGAGAAGGAAAGGTAGGGCCCTGAGAGTGTCACAGCCCCAAGTTTCACATTTTTCCTCCATCCCTGCAGGGCCCCGCGGCCCGGGTCGCCGCTGCAGCTCACCATCAGATTCCCCGGGCGCCAGCCCAGTGCATGCCGCTGGGCCTGCAGGCACCTACCACTCGGCATCAGCCGAGTCCATGGACGAGATTCCAGTGGCGCAGACACGCCTGGGCAGCGCAGCTCTGGCCACCCCTGGGGGCAGGGGCCAAGAGCCGGGGCTGGCGCTGCAGGTGCGTGCGCCTGCTGTTTTCGTGAGCCCCAGCAGCGGCGAGCTGGGGGCGCGGGGCGGTCCAGAGACCAGCCTGCCTTAGCAGGGTGGAGAGAGGCAGGAGGGCCGAGGAGGACCGGCCAGCCCGACTCTCTATGCAACACCTCCACTCTTGCTGCACCGAGTGCACTTTAGAGGCCCCTACGGCCAGCGGGATGGGTCCCCTTCTCCCATGATTCAGCAATACCCAACCCCCCACCGGCCATGATGCTCCAATAAACTTTTTTTTTTTATGCTTTTGCGGACTTAGTGCATACTTCTTAATGGCAAGGGCCACAGGCCCTCATGGAGCTGAACCCTTGCCATTCGGTCTAGGGACAGAGGGAAAGAGGGTGGGGTGAGCCACCCAGATTGTCATATAGAGGTACACGTGGACATAAGGTGCTCCGGTACAGCCCCCCCCCCCCCCCCCCCCCCCCGCCAATTTTTAGCTTAGGAAACCAACTGGGCTAACATCCAAGGGACCCAAAGTGCTATAGGAAACTGAGATTCCCCTTTTTAAGGGCTACCCCCCCCCCCCCCCCGCCGTTGTGAAAAGTCCTGGAAGGCTGCCTGGAGGAGGTTATTTGTCTTGAAAATAGGGTTTATATTTGAAAGAGAAAGCAGGCTTTGGGATTCGGAGGCAGGGGAGGGGGGAAAAGACTGCAAGGCCGACACACTGGAGTGGGGTGGGAATAGGGGAGTCCGCGGACCCCAGAAGTCTTTAAACTTCCTGCTGTTGGGATTGCTGTCGGTGTACCAGGATTCTGGGCCTGGGCATTCGTGATTAGCGCATTGTTCCCTCCTGCTCCCAGTGCTCTTGAGTTGTGGCATGGGGCTGCCACACGTAAACTGGAGAGCTATGGCCTTGAGACAGCTCTAGACCCGACCGTCTGAGAAGAAGGACCTTCTCGCTCTTCAGCCCGTCCCCTTCCCCTCCCCCCACTTTACTCTGGCTCCCGCTCCTGTTCCCAAACGGCCTTCGGTTGCCGCTCTGGGAATCTTCATCTTCCCTATGGAGGTGGGGGCCTGCTTTGAACTTTGGGCAAAGCCCCAGATGAAGCTGTTTTCCCGTTAGGGGGTCATCCGAGGACGTCCGGAGCTGCAGAGGGCTGGTCTCCAACGGCGTGAAGGCCGTGAAGCTGCCCTGCGAGCTGCGGGGATAATGAGATCGCAGCAGCTCCGCCCCCGCGGAGCAGAGAGGGGGCGGGGTCCGGTGGGTGTGGCCAGCGTGACCTTGGTCATTCTCCCGCTGAGACAGCCCCAGGGGTGGGACTCCGTCTCTATGGAGACCGAGAAACAGGGGATAATACTGCGGAACCGCCCAGGCTGCAGTCCCTCCCTGAAGCCGGCAGGGAGCAGAGCTGCGGAGCCGCCTGGTCTCCCGCGTCTGTCGGTCCATTCTTGCGTCTTTCTGGTCTTTCTGTCCATCGAACGAGCACGGTAGGAGCAACCACGAGGTAGAAGCAGGTAAGAGACTAGAGCGCCGACCACTCTAATCAGTATCCTGCACGATAAGGAAGGGGGTGGGGTGGGAGCGCCCTGGAAGGGGTCCCAACCCCAGATGGTACCTAACCGAGGACACCAACTGAGCAGCCCTGCCCTGGGCCCCAAGCGGTCCTCCCCCACCTCCTTGCCCTGCTGATTGATGACTCCAGCTGTCCCAGTGGGAGTCAGCGGGTGGCCCCAGTTCTTGGGCGTGGTCACTCCATCCTTGGCCTACATGTAGACTCCTGGGACTACAGCCTGCGACCTAGCTCCACCTGATCAGTACCAAGAATCCTTCTTCCCATAACAGGAGTGAGCACTGGATGCAGGATCCTGCCACTCATCTGGGACAAGCATTGGTGCCCCAAAACCTTCCCCAGACTTTACAGTTGGGTGGGGTCTCTGGATACGTAATGGGAGGTTGCAGTGCAGACAGAGGGAAGAAGAGTGCTGTGTGGACTGGGACTGGGATTGTCACGACAATGTAGGGACGGTGGAGTCCCAGAAATTGCAACTTAGGGATAGTGAGGATGGTCACTGGGAGAGGGCTTTCAGTGTTAAGGCCAGTGGTAAATGGAAGGGGGTGTAGTTCTGGAGGAGCCCAGGCTGTGGTCACTGGAGGCCTTAGGATAAAAGGCAGAGGTAGATGATGTGTGCTGAGGACATGACTGAGGGTGTGTTCAGGAGGCTGCAGTGGAGGTTTGGGATATGTTTGGGGAATCTCAACATGGGGTGTCTCAGTATAGAACCTGGGAGTCTGGAAATGCAAGTCTGTGGGTTTGGACACTGTGGGGTTTCAGGGCAGGGTTGAGCATGAGACCAGAAGGCTGTGGCTGTGTGGACAAGGGTGGATGTAAGGATGTGGTCAGAGGCTACAGGTGTATGGAGAGGGGGTGAGTTGTGAAGCTCTGCTTAGGGGGCTCAGTAAGGGCTGTGGGTATGTGGATAGGGGGTCTTAATCCTAGGGCTGGGGGGTGAGTGGATGGGGGCAGCTGCAGTGGAGGGCTGAAGGTGTGGTCAAAGAGGCCTCAGTATGGGCTGTGTCACATGTCACAGCTGCAGTGCAGGGCTGTAGGTGTGGTCAGGGGGCTGCAGGGGGGGCTGTGGGGGTGTAGGAGAACACTTTATTGCAGGGCTGAGAGTAATACTGGTGGGTCTCTCTACAGGGCTGTTAGTGTCTGTGTGGAGGTGGGTGCTGAGGAAATGGTCTGGGGCCTTAGTCCCAGCACTGGTTAAGGGTGTGGTCAGGGGAATAAGGCCGAGAATGTGGAGAGCCAAGGCTAAGTGCACTCAGCTGTGGGAGTGTGGACTGGTGTGACAGTGCTCAGGGTGTGGCCAGGGGCTTCCATGGAAGAATGAAGGTTACACACTGGGGAAGTGTGCTTCACTATAGGGTGTAGGAGTGAGGATTACAGGACCAAGGCCATAGTTGTAATTGCCAATATGCCTCTGGAGGCTCATAACTCTACAACCCCACCTGCTCTTCTTAAACTCTACATGCTGGGAGGTTACAGCCCCAAATGGATGGCAAGGGACCAGGAGGCCACGGTTGTGCCCCAGGCGCTGGGAGTGCTGCTGTGCCCCACCCGTGGGCCCTTGTTCCCTAGCCCAGCCCAGCCCAGCCCAGCAACACTGGGAGCTTCTCCCCGAGCCGCCCTGACACTATCCTACCCTTAGCAACATTCTCCAAGCAGCACTACCCTCCCTTAGCAACTGTCTCCAGGCTTCACAAACTGTGGCCAGGCCAGCCCCAAACTCCCGCTCCCCTCATGTTTTTGTTTAACAGCAAATAGTAACAAGGTCTTGGCTGGGCTAGCTGCACCCTTGCCTAGGGCATGCACCCCTGCTCATGATCTGGCTCCCTTCTCAACCTGGACTGGGTCTTTCTGGGTCCTCATGACCCTGACAGAGACCCTGTTCTCACTAAATACCTGCCCAACCAGCAGCCTGGCTTGGCCCTGACCTAACTTGGCATGGAACTCCAGGGGGGAGGGGGGCTGCTCTGCCACCCTCACTTCCACCCAAGCAGGCCTTGTGCCAGGGTCAGACAAAGCCATGGCCCCAGCTGCTGCCCTCACAGTCTTTCGGGACAGTGCCACTCTGTTCCCAGCCTCGTGTGGGCATCATGATTTCATCTTCTGAATGCCATTCTAAGCCAGGGCTGGCATTAAGTGACAGGACCTTTCCTCTCAGGGCTTCTCCTTGGGGCTCTGAGGCCCAGGGACACACTGAGTGCTGGCCCCTCTCCCCAGGCAACTCCATCTCCAGCTCTGAGGGTATGTGGCATAAGTGCCCATAACTCAGACCTTGGTAGGTTTTGAGGTAGAGGCAGTGATGTTCTCTGCTTTGGGGAGAGGAGGGGCAGCTTGGCTGGAAGGTGACTGAGGTGGGTCCCCCCTACAGGGTAGCATGGCAGCAAGCACAGATGTGGCTGGGCTGGAGGAAAGCTTCCGCAAGTTTGCCATCCATGGTGACCCCAAGGCCAGTGGGCAAGAGATGAATGGCAAGAACTGGGCCAAGCTGTGCAAGGACTGCAAGGTGGCTGACGGAAAGGCCGTGACAGGGACCGACGTCGACATCGTCTTCTCCAAAGTCAAGTGAGCCCGAGGCAGTCTTTGCTTCTGATGTTCCCAGAAGGTGGGGAAATGGGGGGCTGGAACCAGGGAAGACATAGAGAAGGGGGAAAACTCATGGTGTCCACAAACCTTGCAGGGGAAAGTCTGCTCGTGTTATCAACTATGAGGAGTTCAAGAAGGCTCTAGAAGAGCTGGCAACAAAGCGATTCAAGGGGAAGAGTAAAGAGGAAGCCTTCGATGCCATCTGCCAGCTGGTGGCGGGCAAGGAACCAGCAAATGTGGGCGTCACTGTAAGTACCCTGCTGGTCTCGGGTGGCCATTGAGGGGGATATGGGGAATCACAGCTGGGGGTGGGGGGCCGGGATTCCTAACCCCAGGTGCCCCTGGGGGAACAACTCTGTCCAAACAGAAAGCAAAGACAGGAGGTGCTGTGGAACGGCTGACTGACACCAGCAAGTACACAGGCTCCCACAAGGAGCGCTTCGACGAGAGCGGCAAGGGCAAGGGCATTGCTGGGCGTCAGGACATCCTGGATGACAGTGGCTATGTGAGTGCCTACAAGAACGCAGGCACCTATGATGCGAAGGTGAAGAAGTGAAGCCTGGGAAGGCTGCCAGCATGGCTGCCTCCAGCATAGGCTCAGGCCTGGGCCTAAAGGGCACGGGGAGCAAGAGAGCCTTGTCCCTTCCCTGCTGGACCTGCCACCACCCAGCGCTTCCTGCCCAGCCCCAAGGGCTAGCCCACCAGGCCTCTGACCCAGACTGCTCTGCATCCCCTTCCCCTTCCCTCCCTGACTTCCGGCTGTCTGGGGAGGGTCTGTGCCTGTAGCCTCACTGCCCCAACCTAGCCCTGGGCATGGCTAACCCCTGTGTGCTTGCCTCATATTTAAGCTGTTGCTCTGGCCAAGTGCCTAATTCTTACCCAGACCTCAATAAAGATACGTTTTGTACCAATATGACCTGGTCAGGTATATGGTAATGGGGATAAAGACATTTATACCCCATTGACCTCTCAGTGTTACCACCCGCTTGCAGGTCACACACTGCTGATCTTTCCACTGGCAGCCCTGCCCAGAAAAAAACACACACCAGGTCTCTTCCATTAGCACAGACGCAGACTACCTGAGGATGCTTTTTAGGGAAATCTAAGGCCTTTCACCTCAGCCCTAACCCACAATCCTAGCATCACAACTTGCTATCCTGCAATTAGAGCTCAGTTTTAGCCTCCCCAAGAGAGAAGAATGAGACAGCAGACTAGGCCTTGGGCAGGGTGCTGGGCAGAGTCCAGTGCCAGGCCTCAAGTCTAAGCCTGCTGACAGCTCCACAGTTTGATGGGGCTACCAAGGTGAGTCATTCTGGGGTCCAGCTCAGAATATCAGATAATGCAACAGTAAGAACCTTCGAGAGTGAATAGTCCAACTCCATAATTTTATAGCTGAGGAAACTGAGGCCCAGAGAGTAAGGGGGATTCTGCCAAGTACCATGCCTCTTGGGGCACCTGGGTGGCTCAGTCAGTTAAGCGTTTGACTTCAGCTCAGGTCATGATCTGATGGTTCGTGGGTTTGAGCCCCGTGTCGGGCTCTGGCTGACGGCCAGCTCCGGGCCTGGAGCCTGCTTCAGATTCTGTGTCTCCCTCTCTGACCCTCCCCTGCTCATGCTGTCTCTCTCTCAGAAATAAATTAAAAACAAACAAACAAACAAACATGCCTCTTGCCTCCCAGACCAGGTTTTAACACAGCAGGCCCCAACACTGATTTCCAAAAATGGGGCTTGATGGCCAGTGATAGAGTCTGGCACCCAACACCAGCCTTTGGCATATGCGCAGGATGTCCAACACTGAAGGGGCTTCTTGCTGATTCCCTCCCATTTGTTCAACATCCCATGTCAGGAGGAGGGAGAGGAAATATCTGGTCCTTGAGGACTCCTGGAAGTTTCCAGATCAACATTTTTTCCTCAGTGAGGCCCTGGTTGTTAGGCCATAGGCTATTTTCAAGCCCAAGGCTTTGGGGACAACTCTCCAATGACAAGCAGACTGGATGGGACTTAGGACCTGCCCATGAGTGGGCAGCTCCCAAGGGTTCTAGAAAAGGCTTAACAGATACTCACAAATACCTTTTTTTTCTGATCCAGATGAGGTGGCAAAGCAGTAGAACGGTTCATTCTCTCATCCTACAGGCTGTTCTGGGATGTTTCTGCCCCAGGCAGAGTCCCTTGAGACCAACTCTACTTAGAGTGGGGTTGGAGAGGAATATTATGGTTTGGGGTAGGGACACTGGGGAGATAAGGTGGAAATTAGAAAATGGAGGTCAGCACCTGGCCACAGCAGAGCCTTGCCTAACAGCTGACAGCTGTGGGCTCTTCCTGACTCAGATGACTACATTGCTATGCATTGCCCAGGGAGGAGTTTCAGAGAGCTTTACCTCTCCCACCAGCAAACAAGAGGAATGATTCCTCCAGCTTTGTAGAATTTGTTGAATTGTGAACTTACTTAAGTGAGCACAATAGGAGTGAAACCCAAATCTTTCTGGCTTTAGTGAAAAGAATTTAACTAAATTGCAAATTGGTCCAGGCTATTAAGGTCAGATGAGAATACCATCAAATGTATAGGGGAGCAGCAGCTCAGCTCCTGTGACTGGTAATGTGGCTTAGAGCAGTCTAGAGAGAGAACAGGCTGAGCCCCAAAACTCCACCTTGTAGGAGTAAAGCCCCTCTTCTTCTTGGAAAGTAGTTATGGAGCCTGAGGGAAATCAAGGCCTGCCCAGACCCAGGAAGACCATCAAAGACTGATGGGTCTAGCAGAATCTGGTACGTGGCATTGACAGCCTAAACAATGCCACTTCAGCCCTTCAGTTATCACTTTTCCATCTTCCACAGTCTCCTCATAGTAGAAAGCTTTGGGTACCCTTGTTAGCAAAGCCAGGCAGGAACAGAGGTCAGGTTCTGTGCGATGGAGCCATTAAAACTCTATGTATAGCCAACCTGTCAGCTTGGCCCTGCCCCTCCTTTTAGACACAGACTTTCCATCCCAACCCTGTTTCCTTCTTTCTCCCAATAGTGCCAGGCATAGGGGGAGGAATCCCTCTCCACTTATTTTCTACTTGTTTCAGGAGCTTTTCCCACTCCATGTTGAGCCCACTTAGCTCCACATAGCAACAACTCTTTGCCCCTTTCTTTGAGACCACCAGTTCCTGCCCATGCCTTCTGGACCAAGTGCCACATAAGGACATTAAGAAACACAGCTGACTTTCCCAGAATTGGCCAGCAACTGTAGAGAGGGGCAGGGCCAGCCACTTTCGGTGAAAATAGAAAATAGGGTAGAGGTGACTGACTTGGTCTGCTCCTCCTTAGAAGCACGCTGAATAGGTTCTGGGTCTTGCATTATTAGATGTTCATAGGGCAAGAAAGGGAAAGCCGGAGTTGGAAAAAAGTTCGTTATTTTTCCCTCAATGGGTTGCCCAGTAAGTTGGCCTGTGTACTGTTCTGGGACCCTGAAATATGACAACTCAGGGCTATAGGGCTACTGGCTGAGGCTACCCTAACTCGGCAAGGCTTAGACTTGTTGGAGGCGTCTCAGTGGGGCCAAGATAGGCCTAGAAAAGTAGGAAAGGAGGTTATTCTTACTATTTCCAGAGAGTATGAGCTCACTCTAGCTCCTACAAAGGCATGCAGCTCAAAGAAATTTATGGCTCCTCTGTACATGCTCCTTTTGGGAACCCCCATAAAATTCAGAGATCTGTGGATTTTATTTATAACTCAGAAGTGTGTGAACTTGGTGATCTTCATGTCTCATTACTGTGGCAATAGCTTGCCTTCCCTGCAGAGTACCTGGGTGAGAGGAGCAAATAAGTGTGTAATCTTTCCACCTGTCTCTCTGACATGACCCTGGAGATGAAGAGAAGCACAACATGGAGTGAGGCTGACAGTTCTTCACCCTTTACATGCTCTGGCAACATTAGCTACCTGGACGACCCTGAAGCAGAACCACTTTATCTTTACTGTTGATTAAAAAAAAATTTTTTTAATGTTTATATAATTTTGAGAGAGAGAGCATGAGTAGGGGAGGAGCAGAGAGAGGGAGACACAGAATCTGAAGCAGGCTCCAGGCTCCGAGGTGTCAGCACAGAGCCCAATGCAGGGCTTGAACTCACAGATCTTGAGATCATGACCTGAGCTAAAGTCAGATGCTTAACCAACTGAGCTCCACCCCCCCCCCCACAAGGTGCCCCTACCCTTGATTTTTTAAATGCCCAACTAAACAGGATTAAAAGAAAGATTGCGTCTTGGGTCTGAAATACAGGTACTCCTGTGTAAAGTGAGCCCAAAGCTAACATTCAGAAGCTTTATCTCTGCTCCAGACCACACCAGTCTTCTCTCTTATCTCTAACTCCTCTTCTGTCCTCCCCTACTCCACATGGTCCTCAATCTATTCCTCTTATAGAGAAAGCTTCTCAAACACAAATGTCATTCCTTAGCTTTCCCAGTCTAAAATCTTCAAGGAGTCATACAGCCTAGCTCCTACTCATCTCCTCTTAGCCCCTCAGTTCCCTTGATGGACCATGTTCCTTTCCACTGCTTCTGCCCTTGGCCCTAGGCTTTGCCCATTACCTCCTATTCATTCGTCACATCTCAGTTGAAAGACCATTTCTTTAGAGGCACCTGGCTGGCTCAGTTGGAAGAATGTGTGACTCTTGATCTTGGGGTCATGAGTTAGAGCCCCACGTTGGGTATTATTTTATTACTTAAAATAAATTAAAAAAAAATCATTTCTTGAGGTGCCTGGGTGGCTTAGTTGGTTAAGCGTCCGACTTTCGCTTAGGTCATGATCTCACGGTTCGTGGGTTCGAGCCCCGCGTTGGGCTCTGTGCTGACTGCCAGCTCAGAGCCTGGAGCCTGTTTCAGTCTGTGACTCCCTCTCTCTCTGACCCTCCCCTGCTCACACTGTCTCTCTCTCTGTCTCCTAGAAATAAATAAACATTAAAAAAAAAATCATTTCTTTAGAGGACATTTCCTGACACTACACCTCCTAGACTAGGACAGGTTTATATATTCTCCTAACATCATGACCCACATCTTCCCTGCCCTTCAATCCCTCTGGGGTCTCCAGACTCTTTTACTCTGCATTCTTGGCCTGGGGGACTCTGCATGCCCCCTCTGTTGCCATGGTACTTATTTTTCAAGCTTCCATTCAAACAAGTCCTCACTGATGCCTTCTCCAATTCTCCAGAGTGGGAATTTCTTCCTCTGCCTCCCCCCTCTTTCTCCAGGGCATTTATGGGCTTGTATTTATGTATGCATGTATATATGCATTTATTTAACTATTTTTAAATGTTTATTTTTGAGAGGGAGAGCATGAGTGGGGAAGGGGCAGAGAGGGAGGGGAACAGAGGATTCAAAGCAAGCTCTCTACTGACAGCAGAGAGCCAGATGTAGGGCTCAAAGTCTCAAACTGTGAGATGATAACCTGAGCCAAAATTGGGAGGCAGACAGTTAATTGACTGAGCCACCCAAGTGCCCCTAAGCTTAAATTTAGACCTGTTTCATACCAGTACCAATCTTTGAGCTCCATGAGTTTTGCTCTTCTCCTTAACTAAATTGTTGGCTGCTCCTAAGCTGACACCACACATTGTCACCTTTTCACTATGGTGGGAGGAAACTCAAAACATGACTGATGAGCCAATCAATATAGATTATATGAAATTCCTTCTAACACAAAATACACCTGGCCAGTGATGATCTACCACAGTTTCAAGTGACACTCAGAAAAAGGTCTGATTTTTTTCTTTTTGACATTTTTAGCCAAATATATATATATATTTATTTATTTTTATATATTTATATATATTTTTTTAGGTTTATTTATTTATTCTGAGAGAGATAGCAATCAGAGGAGGGGCAAAGAAAGAAAATCCCAAGCAGGCTCTGCACTATCAACATGGAGCCTCACATGGGGCTCGAACTCAAGAGCAGTGAGATCATGACCTGGGCCAAAACCAAGAGCCAGATGCTTAACTGACTGAGCCACTGAGGCAGTGGCGCCTAGACATTTTTAAACAAATGTTTCTATGTGATATGATGCTTAGGATTAAGTGCCAATTATTTCTGAAGGCAGGAAGAAAGAAAGACTTGATGGGAGGAGATAAAAAGGGAAATAAAAAGGACCAATACAATGTAATCAGAATAAGATTTTCTCTTAATCTTGTGGGTAAATACCACCATACTAGTGGCAATGACACCAAGTGCCCCGCTGGGGCTAAGAGGGAAGCTACAGAGAAGGTGTTTAGCGCTAGCTCCATAAACTAGGCTCTGGAACAGAGTCTGAAACACTCTGTATTAGATACTGACCCGTGTCATGTGCCACTGGTGAGGAGGAAGACAGTGTGCTTTTCCCAAAGGGTGACGATCTCCCCAAATGATGACTCTTCTCAGGAGGTAGGAGTGCTTTCCCAGAATAACCTTTTTGCTCTTTATTCAGCTGCTGCAGCAGATACTCATTAGTTACCACCAGGGATCTGAAGCACAGGGGGAGGGAGGGAAGACATGAAATCATAAAAGCAAAGCAGATGCCATTCAGATCTGAAATGTTTACTAAAGACAAATGTAAAATGAAGTAACATCTTTAAATAGAAAGAACTGACCGATTTATGAGTGGGTTATTTTAGAGGCAGGCTGACAGTTTCTTTCTTCATTACAGTTCTGTCTGATTATGTTCCAGACCGACTGTAGCAATAACATAGTTCACATTTTATATAGTGATTGTTCTATCCTTTCTAAAGCACTTTCATGATGAGATAAGTAGAAGCATCTGACCAGGCCTCCAATTTCTATCCCCAGATCTTAACTTTAACTCCTTCTAATCTATCCTGCCTTTGCAGGATATTAATTAACTAATGGTACTAGTCATGACTGTATTCTTGGGCTCTGTATTACCATGTAATATTAAAAGCCATCAGAGACTAGCAAAAAAAAAAAAATGCATGCACAATGCTATTCATTTCAACACTGTTTATAATAGCAAAATACTGTCAATCTAAATGTCCCTCAATAGAGGACTAATTAAATAAATGCACAGTGGAGTCCTAGTCCTATGCAGTTATAAAAATGAATGAGAACTAACTCTATATATCACTGTGAACTTATTTCTAAGATAAAATGTTAAATCATTATGCTTCTTTTTATATTTGCCTGAATTTATCTTATTTTGTAGGTTTGACTTTGGGACCATTTAAATGTTTTTACATAATTATAAAACAAGGGGCACCTGGATGACTCAGTGGCTTGAGCGTCAGACTTCGGCTCAGGTCATGATCTCACAGTTCCGTGAGTTCGAGCCCCGCGTCAGGCTCTGTGCTGACAAAGCCTGGAGCCTGCTTCCCTTTCTGTGTTTCCCTTTCTCTCTCTGCTCCTCCCCTGCTTATGCTCTGTCTCTGTCTCTCAAAAGTAAATACATGTTAAAAAATATTAAAACAAGATTAAATAAAAGTAATTTGAAATTTACTTATGAATCAAAAACAATATGAAACAAATTAAAGCTATATATTGAATTGATGGTTTAACAACACACAGAAGAATTATTTCTTTTTATTTAACTTTTTTAACGTTTTGTTTATTTCTGACAGAGCGAAACAGTGTGAGCAGGGGAGGGTCAGAGAGAGAGGGAGACAGAATCTGAAGCAGGCTCCAGGCTCTGAGCTAGCCGTCAGCACAGAGCCGGACACGGGGCTCAAACCCACAAACTGTGTGATCATGACCTGAGCTGAAGTCGGACGATCAACCGACTGAGACACCCAGGCACCCCAGAAGAATTTTTTTAAAAAATTTTTAATGTTTATTTTTGAGAGACGGAGTGTGAATGGGGGAGGGGCAGAGAGAGAAGGAAACACAGAATCTGAAGCAGGCTCCAGACTCTGAGCTGTCAGCACAGAGCCTGACACAAGGCTCAAACTCACGAACCTGGAGATAATGACCTGAGCCAAGGTTGAATGCTTAACCAACTGAACCACCCAGGCGCACCCACAGAACAATTATTTCAGGTTACCTTAAAATATAGCAATTTGTATATTCCTTTAAGAGATATACCCTAGTGTTCTCAAAATGTAGTCCCCAAATGAGCAACAACAGCATCACCTGGAAACTTATTAGAATGTAAATTCTCTGTCCCTATCCCAGACCTGATGAATCAGAAACTCTGGGGGTGGGGGCCCAGCAATCTGCATTTCAACAAGTTCTTCAGGGGATTCTACTACCCCAGTTTGAGGAGGAGGATTTTATACTTCCTCTACTTTTGTATGTGTTTGAAATAACTATAATGGAAAGTAAAAAGAAAGAAAGAAAAAGCCATCTAGAATGGGTGTGGGTCTAATCCTCTGAATATGAAGCTATCCTTGAATTCACTAGCTATTCAGGAAGTGAAGTTTGGGAACAAAGGTTTGGGGATGGGGTTCTTATATTTAAACTTCATTGAAAGTCATAGTGAAGGTGTTTTGCAAATCAAAATGTCAAGAACTTCTGTAAATGTACCAATAGACTTGAGGCCTCTTCTGATTTGTCTAGCTGGCATCCTGAGGGTACTGTTCTTTCAAGAGGTTGATACTGTTGAGCTCTTCTAAAGAGAACACATATATTGGACATTCCACCACTCTCCTTAAGTGCTTGATGTCTCTTCTGAGACCATTAGGAGGCAGGCATTTTTCAGAAGAGCCAGATGGCTGATTTTAGGGGCATATAGTGACCAAGGAAAGCTAGCAGACTCAAACCAGGGTCTGTTGGAGCCAGTGAGAAACTACTTATTATTGAGGCGTTACAACCTGCTAATGCCAGCAAAGACATTTAGTCTCGTGTGTCCTGGAATACAGGAAGTTTACACACAGATACACCTAGATACATGAGATTACACACAGAATGAAGTTAATTTGAAAAGTATATAGATATTAACTTATCAAATAAGACAAAGCAGATACAGGAAAGTAAATGTTGGCTTCCAGAAGCAACAGAGGGTAGATAGACCCTCTCCTACCTTTGACTTTCATGGAGAAGGGCCACTGTCTCCTCCAGTTTTTTCAGCTGGGCAAGTTCTTGGTTTAGGCAAGCCACCTGCATGTTCAGCTGTTGGTTTTTGCGCAGAAGATCATCTACAAAGGGTACAGTAGCCAGGTGTGAACAAGATTCCAAGCCCCTATCTTTGAGCAGAGCTTAAGCAGTCAGGTGGACATCTTAAAGAATTGGGAGCCCCAATTCTAAACCTACCTCCATACTTTATTCACTATTCCCTCCCTTAGAGACAGCAGATACAGTGGTGGGAATAAGGGGTTTCGCAACAGAGAGATATGACTTAAAATTCAACCATTTAATATTGCACGTTAGTTTATTGTTCTGAGTTTCACTAGAGCAAATAACCCTACCCCACCACTGCTGTGAGGATTAGATCCTCACTTAGCATAGTGAACACATATTAGGTATCTGTATTCTCCATTTTAGTTTGTGAATGTATATCCTTCACTTCCTATAGTATATGTGAAAACATCTAGAACTGTGTCAGGCACATAGTACTTACAGGCACTGAGCACTTAAAGAAACTGAATTTGTAGTCAAGACACTCCTATCTAGCTCCCTAACTATGTTACCACTGCCTGCAAAAATGAAGTCGACAGGGCACCTGGGTGGCTTAGTCAGTTAAGCATCTGACTTCAGCTCAGGTCATGATCTCAGGGTTCATGAGTTTGAGCCCCATAACGAGCTCTGTGCTAACAGCTCACAGCCCGAAGCCTGCTTCAGATTCTGTCTCCCTCTCTCTGCCCTTCCCCCACTCACACTCTGTCTCTCTCATAAACAAACATTAAAAAAAAAAGTTTCATTGGTTTTTTTTTTAATTTTTTAATGTTTTATTTATTTCTAGGAGAGAGAGAGAGACAGCGTGAGCAGGGGAGGGTCAGAGAGAGAGGGAGTCACAGACTCTGAAACAGGCTCCAGGCTCTGAGCTGGCAGTCCGCACAGAGCCCGACGCAGGGCTCGAACCCACGAACCGCGAGATCATGACCTAAGCGAAAGTCGGACGCTTAACCGACTAAGCCACCCAGGCGCACCATTGTTGGTTTTTTTTAAAATGAAGTAAAAAAGCAGGAAATCTGGTCGTAAGGAAGTCTTCTAGAACAGTACTCCTTAAACGATAATGTGCTTACACCTGAGGATCTTGTTAAAAACAGATTCTGATTCAGTAGGTCTGAGGTGAAGCCCAATAATCTACATGTCTAAGTTCCCAGGTGAAGCTAATGTTTCTGATTTATGACTCACCCTTTGAGTAGCAAGTTTCTAGAAGGTGGAAAACAGGGCTACAACAGCTATATTTATCACCAGTAAGGTAAAATACAGTACTGGCTCTCATTGGGTGATTGAAAGTAGGTATCTAGCGAACATTTGTTTATTTTCAGAGCAGGTAAGTGGAGAAATCTTGATTATTCAGCTTTTAGATAATCAGATAGTGAGGAGTTTCAATTCTGGAAATTCTGTGCTGACTTCCAAATCAAGTTTCTCATATAAATCCAAATGCCCATAATGTTTGCTTAGGGGTGCTGACCTAGAGGTTTAATGTCAAGGGTAGACTTTATCTAAAATACTAGCTTGGGCCGCCTGGGTGGCTCAGTTGCTTAAGCATCTGACTTTGGCTCAGGTCACAGTTTGTGAGTCTGAGCCCCCCTTTGGGTGAGCTTGAACCCCACTCTGGGCTCTGAACTACCCCTCTCTCTCTGCACCTCAAGGTATTCTCTCTCTCTCTGTCTCTCTCTCTCCTGCCCCTCACTCACTCGTGCACTCTCTCTCAAAAAAAAAATCTTTAAAAAATAAAGTAAAATTCTGGTCTAAACTATGCTAGTAAAGTAGTACAAATTAAGATGTCAGTGGGATATTAATTTTCACTTATTACAATGGAAAAAAAAAAGAAAAAAAAACACAAAAAAATCCCGATTGTGGGCAAGAATGGAGTGAAAAGGGCATTTAAATAAACTCACTGCCGATGTGAAATAACTGTGCTTGGGAGCGATTTGACAATATGCAAAAACACCTAAAAAATGCCCACATCTTTTGACCTACTAATTCTACTTCTAGGAATGTCTCCTAGGAAAATAGTGTGAAATTTATGAACATAAACAGCTGTGTTATTTATCATACCATGAATATTAAGACTCTCAGCTCCATCAGAAGGGAAGAGACAATTTCAGAGGAGCATTTCCACTCAGGTCTTTATTCAAGCATTTCATTTCAAATATTCTGAATGTGTGGAAATTCTTTAGAATTATTTATGTAATATTACAGGAAATGCCTTTGCTATTAATAACATTAGGATGTAAAAATTCGATTGGTGATTGCCTAGGGTAGAGTAGGGAAAACTCACTGCACAAGGGTCTGAGGGAACTTTCTGGAGAAACAGAAATGTCCTACATTTTAATTAGGATGGAATTAAAAGAGTGTATATATTTGTCAAAACTCATCAAACTTAAAATGTGTGCATTGTGTTGCATGTGATTTATTTCTTAAAACATCAAGTCACTGGGGTGCCTGGGTGGCTCAGTTGGTTAAATGACCAACTCTGGATTTTGGCTCAGGTCATGATCTCACAGTTCATGAGTTTGGGCCCTGCATCAGGTTCTTCACTGACATGCAGAGGCTGCTTGGGATTCTTTCTCTCCCTCTCTCTGCTCCTCCCCTGCTCTCTCTCTCAATGTAAATAAACTTAAAAGAAAAAAGCAAGTCACGAATTTTATTTATTTCTTTAAAGGTTTTATTTTTCAGTAATCTCTACACCCAACATGGGACTCAAACTCACAACCCCAAGATTAAGAGTACCATGTTCTACCAAGTGAGCCAGCCAGGTGCCCCTCACAAAATTTAATTTTAAGTTAAAAATATATGTATGGGGTATGGTGAAAGAAAATATATGAAAAATAAGAGTGGAAGTAATTGCAGGGTAATGGGGTTATATTTTCCTTATATTTTTCAATCTTTCTATAAAGAACATGATCTTTTTTTAAAAATAAATCTCTACACCCAATGTGGGGCTCAAACTCACAACCCCAAAATCAAGATGTCATGCTCTACTGACTGAGCCAGCCAGGTGTCCATAGAACATGATCTTCTTCTATAATCAGAAAGTGTCAGTCTCCGAATGGATCAAGAAGATGTGGTCTATATATACAATGGAATACTACATGGCAATGAGAAAGAATGAAATCTGGCCATTTGTAGCAACATGGATGGAATTCGAGGGTGTTATGCTAAGAGAACTAAGTCAGGCAGAGGAGGACAGATACCATATGTTTTCACTCATGTGGAACAGGAGAAACTTACAGAGGACCATGGGGGAGAGGAAGGAAAAAGATAGTTAAGGAGAGGGAGGGAGGGAGGCAAACCATAAGAGACTCTTAAATACTGAGAACAACCTGAAGGTTGATGGGGTTGGGGGAGAGGGGAATATGGGTGATGGGCATGGAAGAGGGCACTTGTTGGGATGAGCACTGGGTGTTATATGGAAACCAACTTGACAATAAACTATTTAAAAAAAATTTTTTAACGTTTATTCATTTTTGAGACAGAGAGAGACAGAGCATGAGTAGGGAAGGGGCAGAGAGAGGGAGACACAGAATCCGAAGCAGGCTCCAGGCTCTGAGCTGAGAGCACAGAGCCTGATACGGGGCTCGAACTCACAGACTGTAAGATCATGACCTGGACTGAAGCTGGACGCTTCGCCGACTGAGCCACCCAGGCACCCTGACAATAAACTATTTAAAAAAGTGCCAATCTCAAAAATAAAGACAATAATAACATCTGCACTTGCTTTACACTGACAAAGAGCTTCATATGGTAACTCAAGCCACTGCATTACAGCTCTGAGGCAAGATGATTGTTTCTATCTGTCCTCTAGATGATGAAGTTAATTAAACAGGTCATCTATAAACACACCACATGTTGCTTTCCTGAACTCACCATAAGTATGGGACTGGTGTCCACTCATAGTCGAGGTGACAGCACCTTCTTCCAACTGCTGGATTTTTTCTGACAACATGAGGTTTTCCTCTAGCACTCTGACCAGTTTTTGCTTCAAACTTTCCTTTAGATCAGAAAACAAAATACAAGTACATTAAGAATCCGAAACCCTGAGGAGTCCTTTTAGAAGACTAAAGGACACTTTTCTCTGTTTAGTTATAAATTGAATGGAGGTCAGCATCTCTCTTTCTCATTAGAATTTTAATTCACTGGTGAACACAAGCATCACTTGGAGCTGCAATCTTTCCTGTAATTTATCCACTACTCTTGCAGAACAAGTGCTAAGTGCTTCTTTTGACCAGTAGCCAGCATTCTGAGTCACTTATCTAAAATTTCTAGAAACTCAAGTTGGTATGCGAAAATTCTCTGATGTTAAGAGAAGGGGTCAGGTGGGGGGAAAGCCTAAGGATAGGAGTCCCTTCTTCCCTTCCCAAAGTCAACAGCCTAATGCTCTAGGAATGGCCCCCAGTTCAGGACTCTCTGTTCCATCAGAAGGGAGGAAAGACAATCCCCAAGACATCTACCTTCCCTAATTACAATTAAATCATAATCTTCCAAAGTGTGAACCTAAGTATTTTCATTCTAGGGTCATTTTTTTTTTCTTTTTCCAAGTCTTTAGAATTTTTGGAATAGGGCTAGGATTAGGGAGTCATCCCCTGCAGAACTTCCAAGTGGTCCCTATGCTGGCAAAAAGTTTTGTGTTCCTGATTTTCTCAGACTGACTTTTCTGTATTTTGGTTCAGGAACATCTAGGTCCATGGTGATGATGATCTTTATGCCACAAAGCTGTTCTAGTCTTGCTTCTCTGTCCTTTTCTAATAAAGGAACAGTAGGAATGGAAGATGAGAGAGGCATACCATGTCATTAGGGACCACCTGTCCGGCCTCCTTCAGTTCCATCTCTCTCCTGTGGAAGGTTTTTGATGTATCTTCAGGATGTGAGTGACACCACTGCTGGGAAGGAGCAGGGACTACCAATGTCAGGAGTAAATCTCGGGCAGGACCTGCCAAAAATTCAGGTTGGGTACACGGGCCAATCTTAAAAACTAAAGCACAGAATTCCTAGTCAATACCTACCAGCTCCTTAGGACAAATATAGTAATCTAATATTTCCTTTCTACAAGAATTTAGGGGTGCCTGGGTGGCTCAGTTGATTAAATGTCCGACTCTTGATTTTGACTCTTGATTTTTGGATCTCATGGTTCTTGGGATTGAACGCTGCATCGGGCTTTGTGCTGACAGCATGGAGGCTGCTTGGGATTCTCTCTCCCCCTGCCTCTCTGCCCCTCCCCTGCTTGTACTCTCTCTCTCTCTCTCTCTCAAAATAAACAAACTTAAAAACATTTTTTAGTAAGTGGCTGTGAGAGGTGTTTCATAGTGGATAAGAAATTCTATCCCATGTCCCCTGTGGAGAAATAATAGGAGACCGTCATGGGTACAATAGCCCTGTGCTATTCTCTAGTCAATGAGGAATGGCTCCTGAGGATAATTTCCTACAAAATGAGAGCAAAAAGTCAATGTCAGAAGGAAAGTAACTATTTTTCCTGTATGTCCCTTTAGAAATTTAAATTAAAAAAATTAAGCCCAAACTGTAAAGTTTCTACTTTTTCCTAAATGTTTATCACCAACAAAAGTTCCTTGAACTCTTCTTCCATTAAGCAACAAATAAACATGTGAGGACAACATTTGCAGTACAATTTTCCCCCCAACTTCCTAAAAAAGAAGCCCTAAAAAGAGTCCAAGTCATTTACTCATTCAAATTTTTCAAATAATAACATTTCAATAGGCACCTCAGAATTTTGATGATCAAACCCAATTTTTATTGTATTCACTGTCCCAAGGATCATAAAATACTTTTGTAATCATTAACACTACCATGCTGTATTTTACATCTCATTGCTCTACATATTACCCAAAGACTACCAAAAAAGTCACAGAAGGGACAAAACAATTAGCACATGAGGGAAGATTGTTGATAAAACAAACAGGGAAGATTATGAGAAAAAATGCGGGAAGATTATGAGAATGTCAATTACCATGCCACTGAGAAATTTTAGTAAGGGATCGTAGGAACATTTTCCCTTGCAACTTCAGGGGACTGAGTGGGTTTTTTAGGAAGATAGAGTGGAACCAAGGTCTGAGCCCTTCTCCAGAAGCTGAAAATGCATTCACTTACCAAGAAACTTCTTGTTAAGGAGGAGAGAGCCAGAGCCATTCCAGTGCTTATCTACAAGCTCCAAGAGCTGTCTGAGGACAGTGGCCACATGGGAGGTTCTGGCAGAAATCGGGGGACTGTGGTTTCCTGGCAAACCATGCAAACTGCCCAGGTCACTAGAGAGAGGCTCAAGAAAAAAGAAAAAAAAAAAACCTTTTGTCATTCTTACACAATAAGGGAAGTAAGAATCTGGACATTTTAAGTGTTAACATTAAAAAAAAAAAAAAGAAAAAGGAAAAAAGGAGAGCCTGGGTAGCTCAGTCGGTTAAAGCAGCAACTTCAGCTCAGGTTATGATCTTGAGGCTCCTGAGTTGGAGCCCAGAGTTGGGCTCTGTGCTCACAGCTCAGAGCCCGGAGCCTGCTTTGGATTCTGTGTCTCCCTCTCTCTCTGCCCCTCCCTTGCTTGTGCTTTGTCTGTCTATCTCTCTCAAAAAATAAACATTAAACAAAAATTTTGTTTAAAAAAAAGACGGTTTCAGGGGCGCCTGGGTGGCTTAGTCGGTTAAGCGTCCGACTTTCGCTTGGGTCATGATCTCGCCGTTCGTGGGTTCGAGCCCCGCGTCGGGCTCTGTGCTGACTGCCAGCTCGGAGCCTGGAGCCTGTTTCAGTCTGTGACTCCCTCTCTCTCTGACCCTCCCCTGCTCACGCTGTCTCTCTCTCTCTCCTAGAAATAAATAAAAAAAAAAAACATTAAAAAAAAAAAAAAAGACGGTTTCATCTTTCAGTTTGGATTTGAATAGAATATTATTTATGTCCAAGGTAAACACAGTATATTCAAGGATTATTTATTTATTTATTTGTTTATTATTTCTGAGAGAGAGACAGCATGAGCAGGGGAGGGTCAGAGCGAGAGGGAGATACAGAATCCGAAGCAGGCTCCAGGCTCTGAACTAGCTGTCAGCACAGAGCCCAACGGGGGGCTCGAACCCACAAACCGTGAGATCATGACCTGAGCCAAAGTCGGAAGCTTAACCGACTGAGCCACTCAGGCGCCCCTCAAGGATAATTTAAAAGATAATGGTATATTCTACCATAATCTTCTGTAGAAAGTTTTAGAAGAAAACTTAAGTTTTGACACCTACATCTATGGCTCAATATATTATATTATGTAATATAAAAAGATTAAACTTGCAAAACATCAAAAAATTTTTATTCATTTTAGAGAGAGACAGAACAACATGAAGTGGGGAAAGGCAGACGGAAGGAGAGAGAGAGAGAGAGAGAATCCCAAGCAGGCTCCACATGTCAGTGCAGAGCCCAACATGGGGCTTGAACTCATGAAACTATGAAATCATGACCTGAGCCAAAACTGAAAGTTGGATGCTTAACTGACTAAGCTACCCAGGAGCCCTGTAAAACATTTTAAAAAGGTATTATATACCATAAAATGCAGAGTATTTTTTAAATTGTAACTAATAACCTTATATTTAATATGTTAATATATGATAAACATAAATGTTCTGTAACATTTTAAATGTTATATGTTAAATGTTATTGTTGGACCCAGTACTAAAGATACTTTTTTTCTCTTTTTTAAAAATGTTTATTTATTTTGAGAGAGAGAGAGAGAGAGAGTTAGTGCCCACACATAGGAACAGGGGAAGTGCAGAGGGAGAGAAAATCTTAAGCAGGCTTCATGCCCAGCACAAAGCCCAACCTGAGGCTTGATCCCACGAACCCTGAGATCATGACCTGAGTAGTAATCAAGAATCAGATGCTTAACTGACTGAGCCACCCAGACGCACCCAAACTTACTTTTATTTAGTAAGAATCTTATATAGAAAGATGGATAGCTAGATATTCATTCAGATATTTATATTTATATATTTAAGTTTATTTTTCTTTATTTTGAGAGAGAGAGAAAGAGAGAGCAAGTGGGGAAGGGGCAGAGATAGAGGTAGACAGAATCCCAGGCAAGCTCTGCACTGTCAGCACAGAGCCTGATGCAGGGCTTGAACTCACAAACCTGAGATAATGACCTGAGCATAAATCAAGAATCAGATGGTTAACCAACTGAGCCACCAGGCACTCCTCTACCAGTCTTTTTTGTAGGGTCTCGTGGATTTCAAGAAAACTCAAAACAGCCAAATTATTCAGAATCATTTGATATAAAAAAACTATAGATGATAATTAGCTAATGCTATCATATCTGACAACTGTGAAGCAAAACATATTAATGACCTGAGTCACACACATGGCCTATGGTTAATAGAGAAAGGCATTACAAATGGGATAAACATTTATTCAACAGATCTGTACCGAGTACTGATCATGTGCATGGACAGTTCTGTATAAGGACTGTGAACATATGAAGAGGTAAAGGATGAGGAACTTTAAGAAGTTAACCTGACTGGGGAGAAAAGTCATAAAACTTTACCCGACAAAGCACCTAAGAGGAACTTGTCAAAAAGAATATTTACTGACATTAGTTTTTCATGTGTTGATAATTTTGTGTGTATGATGGAAAAATTTGGAAACATATATGACTTTACTCATTTTCTTTCATTTATCACAATGTGGTAAGAGTTGGGGATAAATTTTATGAATGTTGGAATAATTTTGTTACTTTTTATGAGTCTTTTAATTTTTAAAGTTTTTTTTTTTAGGTTTATTTATGGGGCACCTTGGTGGCTCTATTGGTTAAGCATCCAAGTTCGGCTCAGGTCATGATCTCACCATTCATGAGTCAACCCCCACGTCAGGCTCTGTGTTGATAGCACAGAGCCTAGAGCCTGCTTCAGATCCTGTGTCTCCCCTGCTCTCACTCTGTCTCTCTTTCTCTCTCTCAAAAATAAATAAACATTAAAACAATTTTTTAAGTTTATTTATTTATTTTGAGAGAGAGAGAGAGGGACAGAATGTCAATGCAGAGTTGAACTTGGGGTTTGAACTCACAAACTATGAAATCATGACCTGAGCTGATATCAAGAGTTGAATGCTTAGCTGACTGAGCCACTCAGATGTCCCTGAGTCTTTTAGTTTTCAACAAATTATCCCTCATTTTTTTTTCTAATTTACTAAAAAAAATTTTAATGTTTATTTATTTTTGAGTGAGAAAGACACAGAGTGTGAGCGGGGGAGGGGTAGAGAGAGAGGGAGACACAGAATCTGAAGCAGGCTCCAAGCTGTCAGCACAGAGCCCGATGTGGGGCTTGAACCATGAACTGTAAGATCATGACCTGAGCTGAAGTCAGACGGCAGATGGTTAACTGACTGAGCCACCCACGAGTCTCACCGCACGGTTTGTTTTTTTTTTACATTAATTTTTATATTTCGCCTATGATTCCAAAGTCAGTTGTTCAAAATTTCTAAAGACAAATTCATGTTCAGTTTAATTTTGTGTATTATGGGATTATTTTAACTTTTTAGACATTTTAAGCAATTTTCTCACTAATACCTTTCTAGAAACTGAGGTGTATTTTAAAAAATATTTATATTCAAGCAGCTCTTTCACAGCTTTCCACATAGTATCGGGGCGCTTGTGTGACTCAGTTGGTTGATCATCTGACTCTTGATTTCAGCTCAGGTCATAATCTCATGGTTTGTGAATTCAACCCCCATATTGGGCTCTGCACTGAAAGCATGAAGCCTGCTTGGGATTCTCTTCTGCCTCTCTCTCTGACCCTCTCTCATTCTTTCTCTCTCTCAAAATAAACTTTATTAAAAAAATAGTATCTAAAAGGAAAAGAGAAATGAAAGTTTTTAAGATGGTCCAGGAAAATGAATTGAGGTTTTAATTGCTGTTTTAACCCTATAACATGAAACAGAGGTAAAAAAAAAAAATTCCTAGATGGGGTGCCTGGGTGGCTCAGTTGGTTAAGTGTCTGACTTCAGCTCAGGTCATGATCTTGTGGTTTGTGAGTTTGAGCCCTGCGTGGGGCTCTGTGCTGACAGTTCAGATGCTGGAGCCTGCTTTGGATTCTGAGTCTCCCTTTATCTCTGCCCTTCCCCCATTCATGCTCTGTCTCTGTCTCTCAAAAATGAAATAAAAACATTAAAAAAATTTTCCTAGAACATGTATTATTAATATAGCATCCCAAATATTCTAAGTATGCTGTACCTTCACCCTAAAAACATTAACACAGTGCTCTTGTCTGGAAAAATAGGCATTGGTGGCTGAAAATGGGAAAAATGGGACCAAAAAGCCAAGAAAGTACCACAAGACCGCCCCCTTTAGTGCATAAAAATTATAATGACCTCCAAAATTTGAAAACTGAATAAGCATTTAGAGTAAAAAAACCCAACCACCAAACCAAAACAAAACCTTGTAAACCCATGCCAATGTGCAAAAAAATTCCAAAAATTGAAAAATAAGTAGTAGCTATTTTTTTACTAAATCCTCTGCTCCCT
Source organism: Hyaena hyaena (assembly GCF_003009895.1). NCBI lineage: Eukaryota > Metazoa > Chordata > Mammalia > Carnivora > Hyaenidae > Hyaena > Hyaena hyaena. Next base: position 1,303,550 of record NW_024080649.1, on the reverse strand, counting down.
TACAGAGTAGTAAATGATTGAATGACAAGGGGTTCCTATGACAAAACGTCATGGGTTCAAGGGAAGAGAGGGCTCTGAGAGGGTGGTTCCTTAACTAAAGAGAAGAAGGCCTTATGATGGAAGCAAGACCTGAAGAAAAATTAATATTCAAACAGATGAGAATGAAAGGCATTCTCCATGGAGAGATGTCAGCAAAAACACTGACAAAACTTACTAAGAACTGAATAGCAATAAAGTTCTATTGTACAACACTATCGTGCTATATGTTGGAATGGTTCTTGATTTGTTGTTCATTCTCTGAACTACTCTTAGCTAAAAATCCTTTGCATAATCTAATTCATCTTCTGCTTGCTCCTACTTTGAAAAAGAATTGGAATAACTTTAATTTCTAGACAGATAAGCAGTGCTTTTAGAATAAAGGTCTCTAGCAAGTTAATCACATATGGTTAAAGCAAATGTGTGAGCATGGTAAAGATTATAACTATCAGTGCTACAAAGCTCACTCTCAGCCATTTCAGAACCCCCAGCAACTTCTGCATTCCCTGCTGTGGTAAACTGTCTGCCACTTCTTATTATCCAAGTATGTCCCCATAAAATTTATGCTCTGGAAGTAGATTAGGGAATGTTCTCCCTGTGACAGAAATAAGAAAATGCAGCAGAAGCAGAATGACTTCCCCAAAGGCAGAAGAATCACAGGCTTTAGCCTGGCAGTATTAACCATTGGCCTCTAAAAATCCTTTTGAATTTGTAGCACCCTTGGTCAGAATTACTGCCACCCCAAAAGAACCCCATTGTGGTCTTGGACCTGACAAGTTTCTTGTATAAGCAAACAAACCAATACTTGCCTTGCTGCCAGTAGCATCTCGGTAACCAATCTTTGGATTCAGGGTGGCAAGGATATTGTCCTTCCGTTTGAACCCTCTCCTTGATGGGCTTAATGATCCCTTGGTCAAACTCTCTCTGTTTTCTGAGGTCCCAGGAGGCAACAGCAGTGTCCGTAGAGAGTCTCCCAGGATAGAGTTATTTGGGAAAGGACCATGTGCTGGTGTTAAATCACCGAGACTGGTAGATAAGTGTTGCTCTACATTGACCAGTAAAGCAGGGTCACTGTTGAAGTGGGTTGTGGCATACAGATCTGTGAAGGAAACAGCCTGGGAGGTGACCCTGCCTTTTAACATTCTCATATCTCACTTCCAACCTTACCCCACCTGGAGTCCAATGGTCATAATAACCTCTTCCTACGATACACCCTCAACTCTCTGGATCCCTTCTCTTCCACCCCTCCACCTGACAAAACCCAACTCTGGCTAATCCAAGTGTCCATGTACTCTAAGCCTACATGAGGGCCATAGGCAGTGGCTGGAGAACAACATGCATCTCTTCTCACTGTCTTCACTTTAAACTCATGACCACTGTTAGGGTGCCTGGGTGGCTCAGTCGGTTGAGCATCTGACTTCAGCTCAGGTCATGATCTCACAGTTCGTGGGTTCGAGCCCCACGTCGGGCTCTGTGCTGACAGCTAGCTCAGAGCCTGGAGCCTGTTTCAGATTCTATGTCTCCCTCTCTCTCTGACCCTCCCCTGCTCATGCTGTCTCTTTCTCAGAAATAAATAAAACATTTAAAAAATTAAAAAATAAATAAATAAATAAACTCATGACCACTGTCTTCATTGGGCCCTCTACTGCCCAGCTATCCTAATACACTACTCTAGTCAATTTACTATTCTATTCCCTGAAATGACTATTTAACATCTCTCTTCTTAAACTTTCAACACTTTTTCCTCTTTCCTCACTCTTAGATTCTGACCTCTTTATTTTCCTGAGAAAAACAGGCAATCAAAGAAAACATCTACATGATCCCAACTAAATCTACCAACTCACTTGGATTTGTGTTTATAAATTCTCAGCCTCCTAAGTGTCTATCAACGGACGAATGGATCAAGAAGATGTGGTTTATCTATACCATGGAATACTACATGGCAATGAGAAACAATGAAATCTGGCCATGTGTAGCCACATGGATGGACCTTGAGGGTGTTATGCTGAGTGAAATAAGTCAGGCAGAGAAGGACAAATATCATATGTTTGCACGTATAGGAGGATTAGGAGGAACTTAACTGAGGAACAAGGGGGAGAAGAAGGGGGAAATGGTGGGGGAAAGGGAGAGAGGCAAACCATGAAAGACTCTTGAATGCTGACAAAAACTGAAGACTGATGGATGTGGGGGGGAGGGGGGATGGGCATGGAGGAGGGCACTTGTGGGGATGAGCACTGGGTGTTATGTGGAAACTAATGTGACAATAAACTATTTGTAAAAAAAAATAAAAATAAAAAAATAAAATAAAATCTTAAAAAAAAAATAAATTCTCTGCCTTCTTTTCATAATAAAAATTGAACTATCTGTGCTTCTCTCTAAGGCCAACCTCTCCACTGGTGGACTGGATTCCATCCTCTTGACTACCTAAGGATTTTTTTCCCCTTGTAATTGTCCCTTTTCTCTCCTGCATCATTGGTGCCCCCTCTACTGGATCATTTCCATTACCATTTCCTTGATCCCATCCCCCCTCCGTCTACAGTTCCCTTTCTCTGCTTCCCTTCTCTGCAAATCTTCTTGAAAGCATTGTATATATTCCATAACTCTATTGCCGCTCCTTCAATTCTTTCTTGAACTCACCTCAATAAGTCTTTTATTAACCATGGGTCTCTTAAAGCTGCTTGCTAATATGTTGCCAAATACCATATATCTCATTGGACAAGTTTTTCCTGACCATTCTATCTAAAACATCACTTCCTCCTTATTAGTCTATACCTTACATTATTTTTCTTCCCAGTACTTATCATAACTTGACATATATTTATATGCTAACTTGTTCATCATGTCTTACCCCTTTAGAATAGACGTTCCATAAAAGCAGAAACTTTTTTTTATTGTAGCAAAAGATAAATGGAACTTTATTTTTGTTTCCTATCTTATCTGCAGAGCAGCATCTGGCACATAGTAGGTATCAATAATTTCTGTTGAATAAATTAGTAAGTAAGTGGAGTGGTCTCTGTCACTTACCCTGAAACTACCTTTTTCTGAAAAAATAACTCAGAATAGAAGTGACTGTGGTCAGAGAAGACTAGCTGCTACTAGAAATATGTTCTGGGATGCTGTTTAGCTACAATAACATATAAAGCTCACATTTCTATAATTTTTCTTTAAAATATCTGTTATGTTAAACTCATAACCTGAAGATTTCTGGAAGTTTCATGGGCTAGTGATACCCCAAAATAAAATTTAAGAAAGCCTAATGCAATTTAAGAAATTTTCATTCCAGGGGCACCTGGGTGGCTCAGTCGGTTAAGCATCCGACTTTGGCTCAGGTCATGATCTCACGGTTTATGAGTTCGACCCCTGCTTTGGGCTCTGTGTTGACAGCTAGCTCGGAGCCTGGAGCCTGCTTCAGATTCTGTGTCTCCCTCTCTCTCTGCCCCTTCCCCACTCACATTCTGTCTCTATCTCTCAAAAATAAATAAATGTAATACACACACACACACACACACACACACACACACAGAGAGGGAGAGATGTTAAATCCAAATTTTTCAGTTATAACTCTATCTTCGTGCCTAAGAAAAAAGGCTTATAAACTGATAGGAAGCTATTACCTGAACTAAGCTTTAAAAGCCTTCCGGTGCTGGAGTCAGGGTTTGACAGAGAAGTCAGTAAGTCTCCACAGGAATGGGATGTGGTGGCCTTCATGTCATTTGAAGGCTTTACGCTATATTCTCGGTAGTTCTTGCTTCTCTGAGGCCTTTTGCCAGGACTTCCATGCAGGGATAGATTTTGAGAATAATGAGTATCATAACTTTCTAGACCAACATCTGAAGGTAACTGATAGGGGTGGATCTGGCTAGAATCACCCACATCCAGGCGTTTACCCAGTGAGACATCATGGGTAAGCTGGTAATTATCAGGTTTTAGTATCAAGTCCTTTTCTGGAGAAGAAACTGAAGACCTATTGTTCAAAAAAGATAGTCGGTACCCTTCTCTAGTCGTCTTCTCTGGGGATCGGACTGTGGACTGATGAGGAGAGTAGCGTCTGAATTCTAACCACCACCACCAAGGGGAAAAGAAAACACAAAGTACAATGAGAATTGTTGGCTCAATTAGGGTACCTCTGTTCACTGGACATACCTCTGTCTACCAGAAAAGTTCTCAGGAAGAGAAGGTTTATAATTTTGTTAAGTAATAGCATAAAGTGATAAAAGGATTTTTACATGGAACAACGATAAAACATAATGGATAATGAGTAAACAGTAAAGAATCTCTAACATTCTGGAGATAAACTTCATGTCACCCTAAACCCCTAAGAATTTCCTCCTAAAGCTGCAGGATCAAAGTTTTCTAAATGCTGCTTTCTATTTTATTTATTTATTTTAAATAAGCTCTTCACAAAATGTGGGGCTCAAACTCATGACCCCAAGATTAAGAGTCACATTTTCTTCTGACTGAGCCCCTCTAGATGCTGTTTTCATATAAAAATTTTGGTGCACCCCATATGACAATAGTTGTAATCTTATGTATTCAGTGTATAGACAATAGTTGGTAGGTCTATCATTTCATAGACTCTTTGCAATAAAACTAAGCCCACTCCCATCCCCAAACTACACTCAGAGGTTCTAGGTTCATATACTGGGAACCAGTATCCTAAGCCAATTAAATGGCAGGGAATCTAAAACCTATGAAAATCCCTAACTAGCTATAAAGCATTTCTTTCAGACAGCTGTATGTGCCATCTCCAAAAAGCATCAGAGTGGAGCAAGTAGAAGTCTTGGTGCTCTTTGGAGTTTTCAGAGTTTTGTATGCTTAAAGGTCTTCCTTAGGAAGCAAAAAATACTACCCCTGAGTTAGTCATATTAACTTAAAAAAGTGGAACCAAGCACTTTTATCTGAAAAGGACCTATAGAATACCAAGGTTTTACTGAGGGCGAGCCTATACAGTGGGGAAAAGTTGTAGAACAATATCTTTACATACAAAAATAACCTAACAACAAGTGATGAGATTAGATAATTCAGACTATGTTTCCTGTTGAAGGTATTTATTTATTTATTTATTTTAATGTTTTATTTACTTCTAGGAGAGAGAGAGAGACAGCATGAGCAGGGGAGGGTCAGAGAGAGAGGGAGTAACAGACTGAAACAGGCTCCAGGCTCTGAGCTGGCAGCCAGCACAGAGCCCGACGCGGGGCCCAAACCCACGAACTGCGAGATCATGACCTGAGCGAAAGTCGGACGCTTAACCGACTAAGCCACCCGGGCGCCCCTCCTGTTGAAGATATTTAAAAAGTGGGATGATGCAGCTCTTAAAAGCATCAAAGAGGCGGCACCTGGGTGGCTCAGTCGGTTAAGTGTCTGACTTGGGCTCAGGTCATGATCTCACAGTTTGTGAGTTCGAGCCCTGTGTTGGGCTCTGTGCTAACAGCTTGGAGCCCGAAGCCTGTTTCAGATTCTGTTTCTCTTCTCTCTTTTCCCCTCTCACACTCATTCTGTCTCTCTCTCAAAAAAAAAATTTTTTTTAATAAAACATCAAAGAGCTTGTTGGCTGGTGAAGAATTTCTAGGCCCAAATCTAGTTAACAGCAAGGACTCACATAGGTAAGTCTAGCACTTAAAGTCACTTTTACCCTCAGAAGTTTTAGGATGACAGGGACAGAAGTAAAGTTCAGCATCCATCCCAAGTGAGGAGTATGACAAACCATCCCTCTCCCTGACCCTCCTCCAATACACATGAAAATGGAACCCCTATCAGGATGCAACCTTGAGAGTAAAGATAAACTAGAAATAAGCCAGCCCTTATACTGATTTGTAATCCAGGTTTGCATCAGCTGAGTGGGTCCAGGGAGCCTCAAGCTTTGAGCTTAGATTAAAGTGATCCCAGAATGATAGTGCCCCTGGTACCTGGTAGAAGCAAATGAATATCTGACCTGGGAAAGATACCTTTACGTAAGACTTTAAATGATTCCTACAAATAGTTTTTCAAATATATAGCAAATAGCCAAAGTAAAGGAACAAAAAAGTAAATGAGACAACACAAGTATGAGAAGAAAAAAAAAAAAGGCAACAACTTCAGATATTGGAATTAACATACTGCCTATGCAACATCTATGTTTACTATGTTTAAAGAAATATAAAACTAACTGGAAATTTTCTGTTTATACAAACTGACTCAGAAGACTTGAAAAAAAAGTGAATAAAACTTACAGAACTAAAAAATAAAACTATAAGAACGCAGCAAACAGACTAGACACAGCTGAGGACAATGTTAGTGAACTTAAAGATGAGTCAGAAGGATCCAAAGGGCAGATCAGACCAAACAAAGACAAAAACCAAAGATGAAAAATATAAAAGAATAAGAGACAAAGTAAAAATCTCTAACATATATTTATTTAATAAAGAGTCCCAAAAGGACAGAAAGAAAGGACAAGACACAAGGACACAAACAATATTTGAAGCACTTTCCAGAATTATTGAGACATAATTCACAGATCAAGTTTAATAAACACCAAACAGAATAAATAAAAAGAAATCCATATATCATTCTGAAACTGAAGAAAACCAAAGACAATTGGAAAATCTTAAAAGCAGCCAGAAGAAAAAAAGACTTGCAGGAATGACAGAGCTCTAGCTGACTTCTCAAAAGCAAAAACAAAAGAATACAGTGGAATACCTTCAATTTTCTGAAAGAAATAACTGCCAACTTAGAAATTTATACCCAGCCAAAATACTCTTTAAGGATAATGGTAATGGAGCACCTGGGTGACTCAGTTAGTTAAGCACCTGACTTTTGATTTTGGCTCAGATCATGATCTCACAGTCATGAGATCCAGCCCCATGTCGGGCTCTATGCTGGGCATGTAGCCTGCTTAACATTATCTCTTTCCCTCTCCCTAATCCCCTCCCCCATGCACACTCTCACTTTCTCTCTCTCAAAACAAAACAAAACAAAACAAAAGAATGGTGAAATAGAGGCATTTTCATACAAACAAAAACTGAAAGAATTCAATATAGTAAACCCACACTAAAGGAAATTCTAAAAGATGTACTATAAGCTAGGGAAAAATTATCTCAGAAGGGAAGTCTAGGATGAAAAAATGAAATAAACAAAGTGGTAAATACAAAGATAAATTTAAATGATCACTGACTGTATAAAAACAATTTTATATGGGTTTAAAAAGTATAAAGAATTAAAATCTATGATAATAATATGTAAATCAGGAGGGACGAAGGAAGTAAAGTACTTTTAAGTTCTTTAAATTATCCAAGAGGGGGCTCCTGGGTGGCTCAGTTGGTTAAGCGTCCAACTTTGGCTCAGGTCATGATCTCATGGTTCATGGGTTCGAGCCCTGCATCGGGTTCTGTGCTGACAGCTAGCTCAGAGCCTGGAGCCTGCTTCAGATTCTGTGTCTCCCTCTCTCTCTGACCCTCCCCTGCTTACACTGTCTCTCTCTCTCTCTCTCTCTCTCAGAAAAAAATTAAACATTAAAAAACATTTCAAATTATCCAAGAAAAAAGTTAAGGTATTGATTACTTTTTAAAAAATTTTTTATGTTTATTTATTTTTGAGAGAGAGAGAGGAGAGAGACAGAATGACTGGGAGAGGGGAGGAGAGAGAGGGAGACACAGAATCTGAAGCAGGCTCCAGGATCCATGTTGTCAGCGCAGAGCCCAACGCGGGGCTTAAACTCACAAACCATGAGATCATGACCTAAGCCAAAATCAATTCTTAACCAACTGAGCCACCCAGTGCCCTAAGGTATTGATTAATTTTTTAATTATATAAGTGAAGGTGACATATTGTAGTTTAGGGAATAATAGTAAAAGCATTGAAACAGTGTATATAGCTTATAAACCAATAGATGGGAAAAATGGATGAATAAAAACATAATAAGCCCAAAAGAGGACAAGAAAGATAAGAAAAAGTAAAAAGAACCAGCCAGCCAGTACAAATAGTCAAGAACAAAGAAAGTCAGACTATCTACTCTTCAACCAGTAAAGCCTTACAGGTTCACTAAGCATCCAGGCAGCTCCCTATAAAAGCAGTAAAGAGTTAGCTGACCATGTAGGGCCTTAGGGCTGAGACATCTCCATCTTCTCCCAAATCTCATCACATCTGGATTTCTCTGATTAGTGTGGAGAAAAATACTCCCTGCACAAAATATTTACCATCTTCTTGGTGACTGTCACTTGGGATCTCCCTTCTTGCCACTTCCTGCAATGAAAAAAAAGTTTGACGGTTTAGGAAAAGGCAGTCAATGGGCATCCAGACACGAGCTTACTAGACCAGGGGTTCAGAATACTTTCTATTAGTAAGCAAGTCCACCCTTACAATCTAGGGAAACAGACCTTCAAGCAAAGGTCCTAGTTTAAGCCTATTTAAAAAAAAATTTTTTTTTAATTTATTTCTAGGAGAGAGACAGACAGCGTGAACAGGGGAGGGTCAGAGAGAGATGGAGACACAGACTCCGAAACAGGCTCCAGGCTCTGAGCTCGCAGTCAGCACAGAGCCCGACGCGGGGCTCGAACCCACGAACCGCGAGATCATGACCTAAGCGAAAGTCGGACGCTTAACCGACTAAGCCACCCAGGCGCCCCTAAAAATTTTTAATGTTTATCTTTGAGGGAGAGCACAAGCAGGGGAAGAGCAGAAAGAAAGAGGGAGACACAGAATCTGAAACAGGCTCCAGGCTCTGAGTTGTCAGTGATGAGCCTGACGTGGGGCTTGAACCCATGAACCATGAGATCATGACATGAGCCGAAGTTGGACACTTAACCGTTTGAGCCACCCAGGTGCTTCTTAAGCCTACTTTTAAATAGCCACAATACAAAAAGATTCTAGAGCTGCTTTGGAGTAGGTAAGGAGACTCTCTGGAAAGACAAAATAGCCTCAGTTGGTAAAAGACATACCAAACAGTGAAATACTCTATTTTTTTCTGCTTAAAGCAGCATCTAAGTTAGATGGCTCAAATTTTCCAACTTTATTTTTCCTGTTTAAAGAACTATTGTACTTATTTTACCTTATGATAAAGCTAAGCATCAACTACAAGTGCTACTGAGAGTTTTAAAAGGCTGAAAATTAATTTGAGGCATAATTAAGCAAGGATTAACACAAAAAAGAATGCCATCTAGGGTTTGCTTTTTTAAATATCATCTTCAAGTTTTCGGTATATTTTTGGTAGTTATGGAAAGGAAGAAATCTTACTTATTTCTTAAACTAAAAGAATATATAGCAAGCTATTTAATTTCCTTTTTGTCTGTCACTTCAAGTAGTTTCAATGAAGTTGGGTTTTTTAAAATCTTTTATTTTTATTTTTTATTTTTTTCCTGAGAGAGAGAGAGACAGTGTGAGCAGGGGAGGGTCAGAGAGAGAGGGAGACACAGAATCTGAAACAGGCTTCAGGCTCTGAGCTGGCTGTCAGCACAGAGCCTGATGCGGGGCTCGAACTCAGGAATTGCGAGATCATGACCTGAACCAAAGTCGACATTTAACCAACTGAGCCACCCAGGTGCCCCTGAAGTTTGTTAGTTTTAATTTAAAAAGTCCTATTTAATTTTAACTGCATGTTTTTCTTTGTTTCCATTTCCTTTATTATTTTTTTAATTAATCTATTTATTTTGAGAGAGAGAGAGAGTGAGCAGGGGAGGGATGGAGGGAGATGGAGAGAGAGAATCTTAAGCAGGCTCTGTGCCCACCACAGAGCTGGACATGGGGCTCTATGGCATCATCATGAGATGATGACCTGAGCCTAAATCAAGAGTTGGACGCCTAACTGACTGAGCCACTCAGGTACTTCTGTCTCCATTTCCTTTAAAACAAATACTAAGTTTTTATAAATGGTAACTGAGATAGTTTCTAAGTTACCTAAAGAGAATCTCCAAAACAAAGTAACCAACTAAATGCTAATTTATCTTCCTATAAGGTATTATAAACTCAAATGGAAAAAAATCTTACTTTTTACTAATACAGTAAATCCAAATGTGGATTAATCAGAGCCTTCTTTTTGTCTCCTTCTGGCTATTTTCAGCTATTTCATTGCTATTAATTTATCAAAGGAAATGCAGACAAAAGGAGAAGTTGAATATAAAGCAGTCAGTTCTGCTTCCTGCAGCATACTCACCCATATAAATTTTTTTAAATGTTTGTTTATTTTTGAGAGGCAGAGACAGAGTGCAAGCAGGGGAGGGTCAGAGACAGAAGGAGACACAGAATCTGAAGTAGGCTCCAGGCTTTGAGCTGTCAGCACGGAGCATGATGCAGGGCTTGAACCCATGAACTGTGAGATCATTACCTGAGCTGAAGCTGTACTCTTAACTGACTGAGCCACCCACGCACTCCATACTCACTGATATAAACGAGTCTTATATAATGGTTGTGTTCCCTTCACCAATTTTTTCACTAAAAATTTATTCCTGGGGCACCTGGGTGGCTCAGTCGGTTAAGCGTCTGACTTCGGCTCAGGTCATGATCTGATGGTTCGTGGGTTCGAGCCCCGCGTCAGGCTATGTGCTGGCGGCTAGCTCAGAGCCTGGAGCCTGCTTCAGATTCTGTGTCTCCCTCTCTCTCTGACCCTCCCCTGCTCACGCTGTCTCTTTCTCTCAGAAATAAATAAAAAACATTAAAAAAATTTTAAATTTATTCTTAACTTTTGCCTCATCTTGCATAAATAATCTCTACCTCCCAACTGTCCACAACTTCTATACCATCTTTACCCCTAATTTTTCTTCTTTTAGGTTCCAATGAAGAGGCAGCTTTGGGAAAGCTACCCTTGAGATGTTAAGATTCGGTAACTAAAAGTCAGAGGCAGAAAATGTAAGGAAGTGAGGTAACAGGAAATGGAGACACTGGATAAAAAGGAGAAATTTTAAGTTTAATTTCTTTATTTTGAGAGAGAGAGTGTGTGTGTGCGCAAAAGTGGGGGAGGAACAGTGAGAGAGGGAGAGAGCTAATTCTAAGCAGCATGGAGCCGGACATGGGGCTCAAACCCACAAACTGTGAGGTCATGGCCTAAGCTGAAATCAAGAGTCCCATGCTTAACTGACTGAGCCACCCAGGTGTCCTGAGAGGAGAAATTTTAAAACCAGACAAAATCTCTGTTTGAGAGCGAAAATACTTGGCATAAAATGTGCTACAAGTTGTGTACATATAAATACTACATTTGATAACAAATTAGTATGGGAGAGGGAAAAAGGAGATTGAAATTAATGGAAAGGCGCCTGGGTGGCTCAGTCAACTGAGTGTCTGACTTCTGCTCAGGTCATGATCTTGTGGTTCCTGAGTTCGGGCCCTCACTGGGCTCTGTGCTGACAGCTCAGAGCCTGGAGCCTGTTTCGGGTTCTGTGCCTCCCTTTCTCTCTGCACCTCCCCCGCTCATGCTCTGCATCTCTTGCTCTCAAAAATAAATAAAACATAAAAATTAAAAAAAAAAAAAGAAATTAATGGAGAAGGTCCTCTGTATCCTGTCTGTTCTTCTTTCCTTTAATTTTATTTATTTATTTACTTACTTACTTTTTTGCCTTTTTTTCCTTTTAAAGGGTCTAAAATGCCTTTATCAAACAAATCCTCTTAGACCTTCATAAATAATTGAGAGTCCAGTGACTTATTGGTGTTAATCATAGAGTAGTCAACAGATCAACAGGAAGGGGAATACATTACCTGTGTCCCCAGTGGGAAAGTGTCCAATTTCTGATCTGGTATACTATTGCCCTGGGTTGCAGCAGTACTTGTTAGGGTATCCTTTATTTCCCGGTTGGGGAAGGGAATAAAAAGTCCTTTGTTTGAGTCTGTGTTAAAAGAAAAGGCATACAATGAAGCACTGACGAGATTTCAAAGGCAACATGTCTTATGAAAAGATACTGGAAGGCAAGTCACAAGATTGATAGTTCTGGTGCCACCACCTGGAAACCACGTGAACTTGGGCAAACTGTTTAACTTCTCTGGTTTTCTCCATTGTAAAACAGTGATGATAAAATCTAGACTACCTATCTTTTAGGGTTGAAGAAAGGCTAAAAGAAAGTAATGGGGGGGTGTCAGCCTGGCTCAGTCAGTGGAACATGGAGCATGCAACTCTTGATCTCAGGGTTGTGAGTTGGACCCCCACATTGGGTGTAGAGATCACTTAAAAACAAAACTATATCCTAGTCCTGGCCACTCTAGAAACTGTTATCAAAAAGAGCCAGTTAGGGGGTACCTGGGTGACTTAGTTGGTTAATTGTCCAATTTCAGCTCAGGTCATGGTCTCACTGCTTGTGAGTTCGAGCCCCATGTCAGGCTCTGTGCTGAAAGCTGAGAGCTTGGAGCCTGCTTTGGATTTTTTGTGTGTCTCTCTCTGTCTATCTCTCTCTCTCAAAAGTAAATAAACATTTTTTTTAAAAAAAAGCCAGTTAGGATTTTTATTAGATTGGAACACTTGTATAGAAGTTTTTGCACATTCTTGATCAATACTTATTAATTGTAGAATTCTGGGATCTGGAGTCTTCTGGGGGAACTTGGATGAAAATAAGAGTTTCTTGTCTAGGGAGGTTTTTGCCCTAGCAGGATTATGTAAGAATTAAGATAGTTTCAAAAACTTGGGCCTTTGTCAAACAATGTGCTCTTCTGCTAGTTTTTATTTGTAGGCTCTGGCAACAGAAAGCTGCTGTAAGCCAGGGCAACTGAGAATACACACTGAATAAAGTCAGCATTTTGAAAATCTAGCCCCTCAGTCCATTTGGGGCTCTAAAATGCTTCCTACTTCTTTTAAGTTTATTTTTTAAAATTTATTTTTGAGAGAGAGACAGAGAATCTTAAGAGACAGGGAGAGAGAGAATCTTAAGCTGTCCTCATGGAGCCTGATGTGGGGCTCAAAACCACATGGCTTGAGATCATCACCCAAGCTGAAACCAAGAGTCTCACTCTTAATGAGTGAGCCACCCAGGTACCCCAAATACTTCCTACTTCTGAGTTGCCTTCTTGGATTGAAATTTCCTATTACTTCAGTATGAAATGCTCTTCCACCATTGTATTTGACAGAATTACTTAAAAGCTCTTAAAAGTTTATGTTTCCTGGATCCTATTGCAGTAATAACACAGGAAAAAAAGAAAAAACAAAGTAAAGCATAAATTAATAGTCTTAACCTGATTCTTAGTAGATAATGAGGATGGTTAGTAAACTGGGACTTTGAGTTCAGGCCTCCTCTTACCCTTATCCAACAGAACAACACTTACACTTCCCAGGTGTCCAAGACCCTGCTCCATCCTGTTTCCTTCTGCTGCACTTATATTCTTTTTCAGATTCTCAGGTTCTTTTTCTTCCAACCCCTCTCTTTGTTTAAGCAAATACCCCAACGTCCAAACTCTTTGCTAAATGCTACCAGACCTTCTCTTTACCACCTAAATCTGGATGACCCTAAATCTAAATCTCCACTCTGATCTCTGTTTTGGCCCAGACCTAAGTTTCTTGAACTTCATCCAAGGAGTGCCCCCCTCCCAGACGAATAAGAAGTTGATATTTTCTAAACCAAACTCATTATCTTCACTTCTAGGCCTACTATACTGATGCTCCCCACCCTCCACTCCAATCTGCATCTCACTATTGGCATTACTATTCAACCAATCTCTCAAGATAGAAACTAATTCTTTGACTCTCATCCATCTTACATATTAATTAATTACCAAGAGTTATAGAATCACTTTTTTTAATGTTTACTTCTGAGAGAGAGAAAAAGAAAGAGCACGAGCAGGGGAGGGGCAGAGAGACAGGGAGATAGAGGCTCCGAAGCAAGGTCTGTGCTGTCAGCACAGAGCCCAATGTGCGGCTTGAATGCACCAACTGTGAGACCATGACCTGAGCTGAAGTTGGACGCTCACCCAACTGAGCCACCCAGACACCCTTAGAATCACTTTTTTGGGGGAGAAGAGAATCTTTATTTTAACTTTATTCACTCACCATACAATTAACCCTTTACAGTATGTCAAGTTGTCAATCATCACCACTATCTAATTTTATTACCCAAAAAGAAACCCAGTTATCTGTCACTTTCAATCCTCTTCTCCCTGCCAGCCCTGGCAACCATCAATATACTTTCTGTCTCTATGGATTTTCCTATTCTGGACATTTCACATAAATGGAATAACATAATATTTGGCCTTTTTGTCTGGCTCCTATCACTTAGCATGATTTTTTTCAAGATATATATTGTACATGTATCAGTACTTCATTCTTTTTTATGGCTGAATAATATGCCTTACATGCATATACAATATTTTGTTTATCCATTCATCAGCTGAGGGACTTTTGGGCTATTATAGATAATGCTGGTTTCGTTCCTGTACAAGGATGTACAAGGATGATTGTGGTGAATTTTTCTTTGCTATTTTTTTTTTCTTAAGATTTTACTTTACTTTAAGTAATCTCTGTGCCTGCCATGGAGCTTGAACTCACAACCCCTAGACCAAGAGCCACATGCTCTACCAACTGAGGCAGCCAGGCGCCCCTTTGCTGTTTCAAAATAAGATACCCATTTGATCAATATATTTTAGGTGTAATTCTACTTAAAGGTAAAAGGAAATGGCTAAAAGAGTGAGCAGGGCCCCTTTCAGTTCAGAGTATATGTGTGCTAAATGAATACATACTAACTTTAGTAAGGCATTCATTGTTCTCCAATAATTGACCTTCTATCCAACATAAACTTTCTACTCAAACCACATGGTCACTCAACTGTCTCTATGGCCTGCTATACTCATTACCACTTTCACACAGCTCTTCACACGCATCCCACCAACCACAATGCCCTCCTCCTCCTCCTCTCAGGCTATTCCAGGGTTCCACAGCCTTTAAGGTTGATGACTTTGTTTCCACAACTGCTACAAAACCTTTTCACATCTGCTCTTAGCACAGTCTGAGCTTCTAAAGCATGTGTCCATCCACATCAGTGTTTCTCAAATTCAATGTTCTCACAAACTCTGAGAATATAAATCCAGTTTGAGAAACTTCAATTTAAGAAGCTCAGTATATAAAATGATATTTTAAAAAGCAGATTGTACGGGTGACAGTTTGGCAGTTTCCTACAAAACTAAATACTTGGTATTTACCCAAAAGAACTGAAAACTTATGTCCACACAAACACTGCACATGGATGTTTATAACAGCTTTTTTCAAAATTGCCAAATCTTAGAAGCAACCAAGATGTCCTTTAGTAGGTGAATGGATAAACTGTGATATATCCAGACAATGGAATATTATTCAGCACTAGAAAGAAAGGGGCTATCAAGCCATGAAAAGACATAAAGGAATCTTAAGTGGATAATACTAAGCAAAGAAGCCAATCTGAAAAGTCTACATACTTAATGATTCCAACTATATGCCGTTCTGGAAATGGCTAAACTATGGAGATGGGGAAGATGGCAGAGTAAGCAACATCCTGCATGTCTTCTGCCTGTGCGACAATTACACTGGCAGAATCTGTCTGATGTAACTATTTTGGAATTCTGGAATCTATAGAAGGCTTTCACTTTCCAGGGGAAGACCTGGAAGTTAAACTGAAGTTAACTTCAGTCAAGTTCAGTTCTTAGCAGTAGCAATAGCAACTACTCATGTCCCACCCTTCATGCAAAAGAATGAAGTTGGACCCTTACCTAAGATCATATATGAAAATTGCCTGAGAATGGATCAGACCTAAATGTAAGACCTAAAACTATAAAACTCTTAGAAGAAAACAGGTCATTGGATTTGGCAATGATTTTTTTGGATGAGACACCAAAGGCAAAGCAACAAAAGAAAAAACAGACAAATTGAACTTCATGAAAATTTAAAATGTTCTGCATCTAAAAACAATATCCACAGAGTAAAAAGGAAATCCACTGAATAGGGGAAAATATTTGCGGGGCGCCTAGGTGGCTTAGTCGGTTAAGCGTCCGACTTTCGCTTGGGTCATGATCTCGCGGTTCGTGGGTTAGAGCCCCGCGTCGGGCTCTGTGCTGACTGCCAGCTCAGAGCCTGGAGCCTGTTTCAGTCTGTGACTCCCTCTCTCTCTGACCCTCCCCTGCTCATGCTGTCTCTCTCTCTCTCCTAGAAATAAATTAAAAAATATTTTTTAAAAAAAGGGGAAAATATTTGCAAATCATATATGTGATAAGGGATTAATATCCAGAATATATAGAGAACCCCTAAAACTCAACAACAAAAACCCCAACTAAAAAGTGGGCATTAGGAGTGATTGTGTAACTCAGTCGGTTGAGGGTCTGACTTTGGCTCAAGTCATGATCTTGCTGTTCATGGGTTTGAACCCTGCATCTGGCTCTGTGCTGACTGCTCAGAGCCTAAAGCCTGCTTCAGTTTCTGTGTTTCCCTCTCTCTCTCTGCAACCCTCCCCCTCCCCACTCGCCCTCTGTCTTTCTCTCTCTCTCAAAAATAAATATTTTTTAAAAACTAACAATAGATAAAAGTGGGCATTGGACTTGAATAGATATTTTGCCAAAAGAAGATATGCAAATGGTCAATAAGGACATGAAAGACACTCAATAGGGCACCTGGGTGGCTCAGTCATTAAGCATCTGACTTTGGCTCAGTCATCATCTCACAGTTCATGAGTTCAAGTCTCATGAGTTCAAGCTCACTGGGTGAGCTTGAGTCCTGCTGAGGGTGAGCATGAGCCCTGCTTCAGATGAGCACCACTTCTCTCTCTGCCCTTTGCTCACGTGCTCTCTCTCTCTCTCTCTCTCAATAAAAAAAAAAAAAGATTCCCAACATCACTAATCATTAGGGAAATTAAAATCAAAACCATCAGTACTACCTCATACTCACTAGCATGGCTACTATTAAATAAAAAAACACACAGAAAATTACACATGTTGGGAAGCATGTGGAGATATTGGAACTGTTGGTCCAACTGTATGGTGGGAATATAAAATGGTACAGATGATATGGACAATAGTATTGTAGTTTCTAAAAAAATTAAAAATAAAATTATCATATGAGGCAGTAATTTTGGGCCTATCCTCAAATAAGTGAAAGCAGGGTCTTAAAGAGGTATCTGCAAACCCATATTCATAACAGCATTATTCACAATAGTTAAAACATGGAAGCAATCCAAGTGACCATCAATAGATGAATGGATAAGCAAAATGTGATATACACAAACAATGGAATATTATTCACTCTTAAAAAGGAAGGAAATTCTGACATATGCTATAACATCAATGAGCCTTAAGGACGTTATGATAAGCAAAATTAGCCAGTCGCAAAAAGACAAATACTGTATGATTCCACTTATATGAGGTAGTTAAAGCAGTTAAAATCATAGAGAGAGAAAATAGAATGGTGGGGGCGCCTGGGTGGCTTAGTCGGTTAAGCGTCCGACTTTCGCTTAGGTCACGATCTCGCAGTTCATGGGTTCGAGCCCCGCGTCGGGCTCTGTGCTGACCGCCAGCTCAGAGCCTGGAGCCTGCTTCAGATTCTGTGTCTCCCTCTCTCTCTGACCCTCCCCTGCTTGCGCTGTCTCTCTCTCTCCTAGAAATTAAAAAAAAAAAATTACAAAAAAAAAAAGGAAAATAGAATGGTGGATGCCAGGGACTGCAAGGAGGGGGACATAGAGAGTTATCATTTAATGGATATAGTTTCAGTTTTATAAGATGAAAAGAGTTCTGGAGATGGTGGTGATGGTTACACAACATTATGAATGTATTTAATACCACTGAACTTACACTTAAAAATGGTTAAGATGGTAAATTTTATTTTATATGTATTTTGCTACAATAAAAATAACTAGGAAAAAATTCTAAAACTATGGAGACAGGAAAAAGATCAGTGGTTTCCAGGAGTTCGAGGGGAAGAAGGGATGACTACGTAAGCACAGAGTTTAGGGCAGTGAAATTATGCTGTATGATACTAAAATGGCGGCTACACATCACTATATATTTGTCAAACCAATAATATGCACAACACCAAGAATGAACCCTAATGTAAACCATGGGCTTTGGATGATAATGACATGTCAATGTAGGCTCAGCAATTTTAACAAAAGTACCACCCTGGGTCAGGATGTTGGCAGTGGCAGAGGCTGTGTGTGTGTGTGTGTGTGTGTGTGTGTGCGCGTGTGTGTGTGTGTGTGAAGGCAGGGGGTATATGGGAACTCCATCTTTTCTGTTCAGTTTTGCTGTGAACTTAAAATTGTTCTAAAAAAGCATATTTTTAAACAAAAGACTAATACTTTTTAAAAGTGTATTACATACCTTTACATCTTTTAAATATCTTTCATAATGGCATCAAACAAGAACTCAAAAGTAAAGGATCTCACACTACCTGTGGACCTCTGAGTGTATCCCTTGACTGAGTCCATAGCCCTGAGTTTGAGGAATACTGATTTCTACCATCCACTTGACGTTTTCATATGCATTGCCTGGGATTATGTTACTTAGCTCTTTTATGTTTGTCTCATGTTCCCAATGCTGCATCGAGTGATTCAGGGAGTGGCTGCATTTTGATTTCCAGAGTATATATACCAGGATATATGTGTGTGTGTGTATGTATGTATATATATATATATATATATATATATATATATATATATATATGGATTATATGGATTTAGAAAACCAGGAAAATTTTTTTGTTGAAGACTCAAAAAAAGTTTCACTAAGGAGAATGGACTTTGAGTTGGGTCATTAAAACAAGGTAGGATTTTGATTAAAGCATGCCAAGCTAAAGGGACAGTATTAGTTCAGGGGCAGAGGAGGGAGAAAGGAAGAGCTATCTGAGGAGAGACAGTGGTTTGATCTGATTGCAGCATTGGAAATTGACATTCAGAAACAGGAGATAGGTTTCAGGCTAGGTTGAAGAAATAAACTGTGGCCAGAGTTGAAGGAAATCTTGTATGTCAAATTAAGGAGTCTTAATTTAGTAGGTGAGGGGAGCCATGGAAATTTTTGAGCAGGCAAGTATAATTATCACAGCTGAGTTTTAAGAAAATTAATCTGATAGGAAATTACAAAATGAACTGAAGGAAGAGACCAGGAGGCAGTTTGGTGTAATGCTTAAGAGGACTTTGATGACAGATGGACCAGAGTTTGCATTCCAGCTCTTCTACTTACTGTATAACTAGACAAGTTATTTCACCTTTTTTGGGTCTCAGTTTCCTCACCCATAAAACAAGGATAATTATAACCACCTTCAAAGTTGTTGTGAGGATTAAATAAGATAATGCACAGTGCCAGGCCCAGGGTTTACACTCAGTAAATGATAGCTATTACACATGCCTGTTAAGAGACCATTAGGAAAGGAAAAGGAAGGCTCATCAATTGTGGATCATACTATAGAGTATAAATGTTCAGCTGGCCTTTAGGGAAGGAGCAGCATCAAATCTTAGTATGGTTCTAAGCCTGAGTTCTAGGAAAGTGGTCGTAACACTGATGAAACTCTAGCTGCTGTTTAGGGCTGGAGGAAAGTTGTCATTTGGTTTTTTAACATGTTTAGTTTGAAGAACTGTAAAGTTTTCTAATGGAGATTCCAAGTATATACGAAGTTAGATCTATCTACCTATATTAAGATTTTATGTTTAAGGGGTGCCTGGGTGGCTTAGTCGGTTAAACGTCCGACTTTCACTTAGGTCATGATCTCACAGTTCATGGGTTCAAGCCCCGTGTCGGACTCTGTGCTGACTGCCAGCTCAGAGCCTGGAGCCTATTTCAGAGTCTGTGTCTCCCTCTCTCTCTGACCCTCCCCTGCTCACTCTGTCTCTCTCTCTCTCTCTCTCTCTCTCTATCCTAGAAATAAATAAAAAATAAAAAATAAAGATTTTATGTTTAAGTAATCTCTATACCCAACATGAGGCTCCAGCTTACAACCCCAAGATCAAAAGTCACACATTCTACTGACTGAGCCAGCCAGGTGCCTGAGATCAATATTTAAGAGTCATCTAGAGAGAGGGAATAAAGCAAGTTTTACAAATAGATCAATAAGGGCAAATAAGGAAAAAAGAGAGTCTAAAGACATAGGCTAGGTATGTTTGTTTTAGGGCTATGGGAAAAGAGAGAGGAACTTCTGAAAGAGTCAAAGATCATGTGGTTAGGAGAATAGGATGAAGATCTAAGACAAGAGTTTCCCTGTCCATTCTAAATGATTGGTGGGAAAGCACTGTTTGGAACTGAGCTAGTGGAAACTGTCCTCCAGAAAGTTTTCTCCTAGCTTGTGGCACAACCATTAGCATGGCATAACCACTTTAGTCATATTGGATTACCAACAGTGCTTACAGGCAACATTCCCAACGGGTCTAGCACAAACATGATTTTCAGTGGAAAGCAAAGCTCTTTAACGTTTCAAGGTAGCAACATAAATTTTATATTAAAAAAAAAAATCCAGGCAACAGCTGGAGCTTCCAAGAACCTTTAGAAATGGGCCTTAGCAACGCAGTTTTTTCAGAGGAGAGACTGTGCACTTTAAAACATTTTAATTCACGGAGTGAAACTTCATGTGTGCTAATGATTTAATATAACATAAATGAAGTTTAATTCAACTCATACAAAAACAGACAGTCAAATTATACTTCAGTGTACCTTCGTCATTCTAGAAATGGATATATAAATGTTTTTACTTAGAAAAAAGACAGGAAGGTTGTATACCAAATTATTCATTGGGATTCTCTCTAGGGGACAGGCTTATGAATGAATCAAATGCTGTTCTTCATGCTTTTCAGTATTTTCCACAAGTATTACAATAGAATTTCATCAAATTTTAAATATAAAAAGATGCTGTTTAAAATGAGATAAAGGGGGCACCTGGGTGGCTTAGTCAGTTAAGCATCTGACTTTGGTTCAGGTCATGATCTCATGGTTTGTGATCTCAAGCCCCACCTTGGGCTCTGTGCTGACAGCTCAAAGCCTGGAGCCTGCTTTGAATTCTGTCTCTCTTTCTCTCTGCCCCTCCCCCATTCACGCTCTGTCTCTGTCTCTGTCTCTCTCTCTCTCAAAAAAATAAACGTTAAAAAAAATTAAATGAAATTAAAATGAAATAAAGCAATCCATGCTCCATGACATATTTACACTGATGCTTCCAAGAAAGAAAAATAAAAATTATACTTCATGATGGCTTATTTTACCATTAAATCATGTTAAAATCACTTGTCAATAAATGTCTGCCAGGATAGACAAGTAGTAAGGAAAACAAAATACTGTATGTTATAAACTGGAAATTCTTAATGTCTAAACTTACACACTTCATCTATTAAAGTTATTGCTGAGATATTAGAGGTTAATTTTTAGAGGTTATAAATAATTTGATATATCCTTCAAAGGGACAGAGGTTTCTACAGAATAAAATTTTCTCAAATAAAAGGTCATCTAATGAGTGCCAAGTTAATCCATTAGGGTCCACTGCATGCAATTTCTCTTGTGGAAACCTTTCTTCTAGCCTGTGTGCCACAACCATTAATGTGGTATAACCACTCAAATCATATTGCACTACCAGGAGTGCTTTTAGGCAATGCTTGCCAGGAATATAACACAAACACAAGAGATTATGCAGTTGCAAAGGTTCAAGGTGGAGAAGCACAAGTTCTGAGCTACATTGATGCAGATGAGTCACCAGTCTCTGGTTAATGAATTAATCACCATAAGCAATGCTCCAGAGCCATGAGGACTGGCAATGAAAATTTCAGAATGTACCGAATGTAAACCGATATAAATGAAATTACATTCTGACTACAGCTTGTACTTAATGGGTTCTGGTAAGTGCCTGCTCAATAAATAGGGCTCCTTCTGGCAGTGAGAAAAGGAAGAAAAGCACAGTCAGTAAATCTTGTGCTTACTTCAAATTTGTTATTTCTCAACTATATTGTCCTCATCCTACCCAAGACTGCCCATAAAAATTGAAATAACTTCTGTTTTAAGCATTTTGTGATCAAAGAGAGAAAACTTACCAGTTTCAATTCTGTTATCAATATCAGCATTGATTTTTGATGCAGAGCTCTCATCTGTCACACAGTTTTTCATTGTCTTCTCCCTAGAGCTGCCACATAGAATAATTTATTTAAAACTCAAATTTAAAAGAAAACTCAAAAGAAGCTTTCTGAGATCACCACTAAATGCTATTTAGAAAACATTAATTCATGGTGATCAGATTTTTCCCCAAAATGCTCTAGAAAATATTAATTTCACAAATATTTCCACTAAACTCTATTTTTAAGGCCATAATATTTTTACTGTGAATAGTGAGAGAGGAAGATACTATAGTTCAGCCTTTAAAGTATGAAAGCCAGAACATTCAGACATTGTTTTCTTGACACCAAGTTAGGTCTGAATGATTAAAGGAATAGGAATTTTCTTTTGAATTAAAAAACTCATAGGACACAGAAAGGAAGGTTCTGCTACCAAGAATTATAGTGGGGACAACTACAGCCATTAGTTAAAAAAAAAAAAAAAAACAAAAAACAGACAAGAAAGACAAGTGTAGCATTTGATTGAAGTAGTATAGTAAGATATAAGTACAGGAAGTACAGATTGGGGAAGTACAGAAGACAGCCTAGACTATGAGATAGGCACTTTACATCCACCATTTTATTTAATCATAAAAGCTTCCCTATTATCTATTATCTTCATTTTAGGTTGGAGGAACTGGGACTCAGAAAGACTTTTTAAAAAAATCTTTACTCCCCCCCAAAAAATAATAATTAAAAAAAAAAATAAAAAATGTTTACCCAAACAAAACAGATGAATATAGGGGAAGGGAAGCAAAAATAAGAAAAAAACAGAGAGGGAGACAAACCATAAGAGACTCTTAAATACTGAGAACAAACTGAGGGTTGCTGGCAGGGTGTTAGGTCAGGGGATAGGCTAAATGGGCAATGGGCATTAAGGACAACACTTGCTGGGATGAGCACTGGGTGTTATATGTAAGTGATGAATCACTAAATTCTATTCCTGAAATCATTATTACACTATATGTTAATTAACTTGGGTCTAAACAAACAAACAAACAAACACACAAACTTTAAAAAAATCTTTACCCAAGATTGTAGAGCTTAGATACACTGTTAGGACTGGGCACTTGAGTAAAATTTTACTTCTGGTTTTACAATTACTATATGATAACTAAACAGAAATATGATGGTGCTAATTATCTGCCTTACTAGAAAATGTATTCAGTTACAAATTAATTCATCTCTGTATTTGTACATTAAACAGGGTTCCCCCCAATGACTTAAAATAAGAATTAGGTCACAGAATATATATATAAACAACTTTTTAGAAATATTGCATTTCTTTCAACAGCAGGGTGAATTTTACTCTATGTAAAATTCTCAATATACTTGACTTAAAAAATAGAGAACTAAAAAAATATATATAGGGAACTAAAAATGCTCTCTGAGGGTTACATTATAAGACATATAAAGGGTCAGGGGTGCCTAGGTGGCTTAGTCATGTTTAAGTGTCTGACTCTTGGTTTCAGCTCAGGTCATGATCTCATGGTTCTTGAGTTTGAGTCCTACATCAGGCTGTGCACTGGCAGCATGGAGCCTGCTTGGGATTCTCTCTTCCTCTCTCTCTCTGTCCCTCTCTCACTTGTGCTCTCACTCTCTCTCTCTCTCAAATAAATAGATAAACTTAAAAAAGAAAAGAAAAAATATAAAGGAGAAGAGCAGAGATAGGCAAAGAGAAGGATCCAAGGCTAACAGACATTTACTTCATTCATTCATCATTCAACAAATTGTTTCTTAATACCTATATATGTCTGGCACTGTTTAAGCACCAGAGATACTGCAATAAACAAGACAAGCAAAGTCCTAGTCCTCATGGTAGGGAAAGATAATAAACAAATAAATAAAAACTCATTTTTGGGAAGAATATTTAATGCTATGGAGATATGTTCATGATACCTTATCAAACTAAAAATGGTACATATAGGAAGCAAATTACTATAAAATAAATATTACATATGTATTATCTTTATTATTAATATGTATTTAGATATCTATTATATAACATAATTTTGGAGATAAGCACACATGCATATATAAGGCTAAGACGATATTTATCTTCATATAATTAGTGTTTATTTCTGGTAGTGAAATTATGAGTTGCTTGTTTATTTCTTGTGGTTTTTAAATGTTTATTTGTTTATTTTGAGAGAAAGAGTGAGCACAAGTAGAGGAGGTGCAGAGAGAGGAAGGGAGAGAATCCCAAGCAGGCTCCATACCACCAGTGCAGAGCCCAGTGTGGGGCTCAAACCCACGAACTGAGAGATCATCACCTGAGCCGAAGCTGGATGCTTAACTAACTGAGCCACCCAGGTGCCCCTCTTAATGGTTTTTCTATACTTTCCAAGTTCTCAATAACAAGCATTCATTACTTTTATCATCAGAAAACAATACTAACAGAAACATGTACATGTGTCTATAGGTAGGCATACAGAGGTCTATAAGGATATATACCAAACATTACTAGTAGTTAACTCTTGGTAGTAGAAAATGGGGTGATTTTTACTTTTCTTCACTGTATTCTTCTGTATTATGTAAATTGTAATGGATTTCTGTTTTTCAAAAATAAAGCTACTTTTTAAAAATAAAGAGCATGGGTTTTGTAGTAGAAGTTATGGTATCTTATTTTGTTCATGTTTTAGTAACAAGAAGTAGAAAAATCTACCTTTCAGATACTTTAGAGTTTCAGACACTTTAGGTCTGTTTACTTTGGTTTTGTAGAAAAATACTTTCCTTTCCTTCTAACAAATTTATCTCCATGGTAATGTAAACCTTTTAATTCAATAGGAAAAGACCATGCACTGATGTATAACTCCAAGAAAGATTCGGTAAGCATTTATGGGTATAAGTCATTTCATGGTATCCTTATCTGTAAGCTTTGAACAACAGCTTTAGAGAATTTTCTTTTTTTTTTTTTTTTTTGCTTTATTTATTTCTGAGAGAGAGAGAGAGAGAGAGAGAGAGAGAGAATGAGCAGGGGAGGGTCAGAGAGAGAGGGAGTCACAGACTGAAACAGGCTCCAGGCTCTGAGCTGGCAGTCAGCACAGAGCCCAATGCGGGGCTCGAACCCACAAACTGTGAAATCATGACCTGAGCCAAAGTCAGACAACGCTTAACCAACTAAGCCACCCAGGCGCCCCTAGAGAATTTTCAACAATTATATCTAAAGCAGACCCAATAGTTCAGCAAAGCAGAAATGCTCCCTCTGAGGGACAGATTCTCATCCTAGGTAAATCTTAATACATTGAATAGATACTTTTATTCCTGATCTGAGGATTCTTACAACTTGTGGAGATTCCTATTGGAAAGTGAAGACATTAAGCAGTAATTCACTGTTGTCTACATCCAGAACCAAACTAAAACTTTTTTTTGTAAAGGATTGTCTTACCTTTTTTCCACCTCTAAAAGAAAATTTTCACTGTTGCCCAACTGACTAAAATGCAGCTTGGCAGCTTTTCTCTCACTTGCTCGCACAACTCGATCATCTGGAGGCAAAAACCGTGGTCTGAGCATGTTTCTTTTTTGGAGTAAACAGTAGTGGGTCAGAAAACTATATTCACAGAGTAAAGACTAAAGATCAGTCTCATATTCTTTTGTTAGAGACAGGTCACAAAATAATGCTATTATGTTGTCATGGAGCAAGTAGTAACTCAGGGAGACTACAGAGATACCATAGCAACAATTGCCACATAGGTGTAACTACCCCTGCCAGAAAGTAGTTTATGGCAGCAAACAATCCAAAAGGCCTAATATTAATGCCAAAAGTTACACTGTTTCTGAAAGGCACTACTTAGTTTCCCTATAATAACTTTTCTAGGGGCATGTGAAATCCAAGTTTGTATTATTAAGAAATGTATACTCAACAATAAATTATAAAGAAAGGTGGATTACCTCATTTGAAGGAGTAATTATTATTCCTTACCAACTAACCCCCAGAGAGGTGTATTCATTTTCTATTGCTAATATAGTTGCAAATTTGGGGCACCTGGAAAAATAAATCTCAACCTGGAAACTCTTTGTTGGAGAGGAAGTGGTGGTGAAACCATCAACTGAAGAAAACTAAAGCTGGAAGTAACTGATAAAAATCATAGATTGTCATTCAATAAAAAAAGGACTCGTCATACATCCTGCCAACACAAAAGAGTTACATAAATATTGACTAATAAACAAATATATCCTGCCAGTGCACACTTTGGGCCAACACCCAAAAGGTTAGGAGGCAGCTGGTTTAATGTAAATTCTGGGACAAGGAACAGGGGAGGAGAGTCTCACCCAGTTTCTCCAGAGTTTGTAGCGTGTACACAGCAAAGAGCCTATAATCTGTATCTTTCCTGACAACAGGATTGAGTCTCAAATCTAGCTCTTTGAGGAAGGGTAAAGGCTGTAGGCGGGATACCTCCACTAATGAAGGAATGTTGTTATAATATAAATTCAGGTCTTGGAGTGAACATAAATACTGGATGCCCTGCAAGGAAAAGACCACATTATGAAAATGCACATTGGTAAGGACTAAGAATCTCATAGATACAAGTGTAAATATATCTATTACTTCCATCCTTAAACATGTTACCTAGGTCACTCATGAGAAAAGCAGCGTTGAAACTCCCATTTAAGATGCCTGAGGGGTGCCTGGGTGGCTCAGTCGGTTAAGCATCCGACTTCGGCTCAGGTCATGATCTCACAGCTCATGAGTTTGAGCCCCACGTCAGGCTTTGTGCTGACAGCTCAGAGCCTGGAGCCTGCTCAGTGTCTTCCTCTCTCTGCCCCTCCCCTGCTTGTGCTCTGTCTCTCTCTCCCTCAAAAATAAATAAACATTAAAAAAAATTAAGATGTCTGAGAATAAGAACAATGCATCCCATGAGCACTGGATGTTCTCTGTATTAAATAATTCATAGATACATACATTTCCTCCTTACAAAGTCTGACATGGAAATATCTGCAGTCAATTCTCTACTTCTGTTACTCCCCAATCACTCTCCCTTCCAGTGGTAGTTAGGCTGAATCACTTTTGCTCTTCTCTCACTTTGTCACATCCACTCTCCTGACCCTAGAAACACCTCGATTTTCAGGAGGAAAGGAAGTAGGCAAAAGAGATAGTTCCGGGGAGAAGGGCATAATAAAAGAAAATTAAATGTGTGTGTGTGTTGTTGTTGTTGTGTTCTTATATCTCAATGCCTCATGTTTAGGGTCAATGGATTATATGGAAAACAAAACAATGCTATCTCTCAATCTTGCATCCTGGAACAGTCTGAAACATTTCTTGTCCTTGTTTTTCCTTTCAGAATTACCCTACCCTTCCATTTCTCTGGGATACTGGAGAAGAAAAGTCACACTTTCCTCCTTTGCTGAAATCAATTATTTTTTTTTAAATGTTTTATTTATTTCTAGGAGAGAGAGAGAGAGAGAGAGAGAGAGAGACAGCGTGAGCAGGGGAGGGTCAGAGAGAGAGGGAGTCACAGACTGAAACAGGCTCCAGGCTCGAGCTGGCAGTCAGCACAGAGCCCGACGCAGGGCTCGAACCCACGAACTGTGAGATCATGACCTAAGCGAAAGTCGGATACTTAACCGACTAAGCCACCCAGGTGCCCCGCTGAAATCAATTATTGAAAATAATTGCTTAATTTTCATGTATTTGACTTTACCCCAACACTAAATTTCAGGACAGTAATTCAAAACATGTACATATATACATATATATATGTACAATCATAAACTTTAGTAGTAAAAGTGCTTACTATAGAAGGAACTCTGTCATTGACAGTTATTCCAGAATGGTAAAATTATTTATTTTATAAAATAAAATGTATTTATTTATACATTTATAAATGTATTTGTAAAAATACATTTTTTATCCTCCTCTCATTTAAAATTACCATTTTTTGGGGCACCTGAGTGGCTTAGTCGGTTAAGCGTCCGACTTTCGCTTAGGTCATGATCTCGCGGTTCATGGGTTCAAGCCCCGCGTCGGGCTCTGTGCTGACTGCCAGCTCAGAGCCTGGAGCCTGTTTCAGTCTGTGACTCCCTCTCTCTCTGACCCTCCCCTGCTCACGCTGTCTCTCTCTCTCTCCTAGAAATAAATAAAACATTAAAAAAAAAATTTTTAAAAATAAATAAATAAAATTACCATTTTTTTGTTGCAAAAAATTAGAAAACGCAAAGATATACACAAAGCATTTCTGAAAAGACCCTGTTTATACTTTGATTCATTTCTTTCTGGTTTATTTCAATTCCACTAACTTCTATATTGTGGAAGCGTCAGTAACTTTGGCCACACTTTCCGGGCAATACGCCATTAGGGTTCTATTTAAATGCGTCTAATGGCCCAACTCTAATCTTTTAATGTCCCTCAGTGTAAAAGTCAAGGAAATGACTTCTATCCTCCTCTCACTTTTCCCACTTGCATGAATTCATGTATTCCCCAAAGTTACACTAGAAATAACCACAAAACATTTACCCCCTGAGAAAATTAAGCAAAATTATTCAGAACTGCTAGAGATGAATATATACAGAAAAGTCATAGATGAAAAAAATGTAGAAAACATTTACCAGGTGCTTCCTATATGCCAAGCAGTGTACACGTGCTAATTTAATTAATCCTCACAATAGCTTTTTGCTCAATTTATAGAAGTGGAAACAAAGTGAGTATAAAAACAAATAATGACAACGTTCACTCAATTTTTTAGCCTGAAAATTAACATACATACATACATACGTAATGTGAAAAGAGAAGACTTAAACAACTCTGAATTAATGCTTTCTGCAACTGATGGGTCAAATACAAATGGCTGCTACTAAATAGTCTAAAGACCTAGTTTAACTTGCAGCTTCTATTTTTAGAGTCCTAGGTGGAAAGGCTTGCTTGGACTTCCTCTATTAGGATCCTTCATTTAGACCTTGAGATTGGGTCTGGCTTGTACTGTTGAACAAGTACCCCCTAAAAAGCACAAAATGGGTGGAATAATCCAGGAGATCATTAACTAATCCTGAATAGCATCTGTGAGTCCTTCATCTTGAGTCTTGCAAAGAAGGGCTTAATCAAGACAGGCCCACAACTGGGTAAAATGGGAACATGTGGAAGAAACCCATTTGGGTGTCTACCACAAAGAAAACAGAACTTCCACCTCTGTGCGCTCACACTGATGTTTGTAGAGCTCTTAGTGTATTTGCTAATCCCCACACACTGCTCAAGTCTGCTCCCACCCTACTTTCCTGTCCTGCTCTCTGTTCTACCATCCCCTGATCTAGACATTTTTCTTTGTTTTTATGACCACCATTTCCTCCTCCTCCATGAAAATATTATTTAGCAACAACCAGTAACAATCCAGTAACAACCCAGACCAATGTTTCTCCATGTGTACTCCATGTACCAACATCTTCAGAATCCCTGGGTATATCCTGAACCCACCCCACACCCACTAACTCAGAATCTCTCTCAGTTTAAGAACTAAGAATCTGTACTTTCACAAGTGCTTCTCGTAATTTTTTTACACACATAAAAATTTTGTACTATTGCTGTAGGCTGTGATCATTTAATATAATTTTCCCTGAGTACAAAAGAAGTTTTCTTCAATATTTTATTCCAAAAAATTCAAACATAGAATAAAGTCAAGTGAATTTTACAGCAAATAATAAAATTTAGTTTGGAAACATTTACAAGGAAGATCTTATATTCCCCAGGCTGGCTTTATCTCTTATTTC
Source organism: Hyaena hyaena (assembly GCF_003009895.1). NCBI lineage: Eukaryota > Metazoa > Chordata > Mammalia > Carnivora > Hyaenidae > Hyaena > Hyaena hyaena. The sequence continues at coordinate 1,273,866 of NW_024080649.1, read as the reverse complement.
TTCCCATCAACTGACAGTAATAATTAATTAATTAATTAATTAATTAATAGAGCTGAACTGGCTAGTCATAGAGTATAGAACTTACCTTCAGGCTAGTGATCAAATTTCTTGATAAATCTAAGGATCGAAGATTTTTAAAATTTCTGAAGGCATCACCAATGGAATGAATTTTTCCAGCGTAAGATCCCTGTAATGAAAGAGACTCCACCAGTTCTGAAAAGAAATCATCAGTAGATATATTATGATCTCTGCTTAGATAAACAAGAGTCAGTGAAAATAGGCCTTCCGTTCCTCCCATATCCCATTTGTGAAAGATCCTACATTGAAGGCTCATAAGAAGATCATCTTCCTTTTAAAAGCAGCAATATCACCTAATACAGTGATACCAAACCTTGGTTTTACAGTACCCCTGTGTTTCTCTATTCACCCTGAAGGATGTAGTAAAAGTCTCCAAAAGTTCTCAAAACAAAATTTAAAAAGAAATTTAGCAGTCCCACTGCCAGAATTTAGCCCTGTAGATAATACACAAAAATTTTCACTAGGATATATAATTTATACATATAGGTATCAATTGCAGAAAGGTTTTAGAATAGCTTTTTTTAAAAGAAAGAAAAAAGAAAAAGGAAATGATCACAGGATTCATTAGAAGAAAAGTAGAACCTAATGTCCTAAATAATAGTACACTGATACAATGGACAAAGTATTACATCTGTGGCTTTTTACAAGTCCCTTCAACTCTCTGTACTTCAGTTTCCTTATCTGTAAAATGGGATGATAATAACAGTACTTAACTCATAAGGTGTTAACAGTAATGATTAAATGAATATATATACAAAACTTAGGATAGTGCCTAATACATGACCATCGCTGTGAATGTGTTAATTATTGTTATGCAGTCATTAAAACGAATGAGTTTGAGTTGTAGATGATCATATGGAAAGACCTCCAAGATATTAAGTGAGGGAAAAGTGTGTATGTGTGTAACTGTTTTAAAGAATATATATACATATATATTTACTTTCTTCCATATATATTCATATATACATATATATTGACTTTCTTCCATATATATTCATATATATTCATATATATTCATATATATGGAAGAAAGTCAACTAGACTTCTAACAGCACTGAAAAGAGGAGAATTTCAAAATTGTCAATAGGAACTCATTGCCAAGTGTAGTGAGCCAAATACAATAACAATCAAAGCCGGAAGGAGGTTCTGCAAAATCCAATTTGTAGATAGGTGCCAGGGGACTGCATTGAAATAAGGTTTTACGGTGCTAGAACAATCTGGACCCTAGAACAATTTGGACCCTATAAACTCTGAAAAGTAATAAACTGAAGATCCCTTTCAAGACAAGACCCACATCAGTAAGAAAGAGAAGTAGAGTGGGAGTAGAATCTACATTGAGGTTCAAAGGAAAGAGAGGCCCAGATACAAGCTGGAAGAGAAGAAAAGATGGTAGATATTAGGAAGCATAAAGCTCCATTTTTTAGTACTTTGTGAACATAACAGAAGAGGGAGCTCCAAAACCCTGAAACTGGAAAGGCTATTCTGGCCCACCTTTTCTATCTAAAAGTATAGGAAAACTTACTGCACTTAAAAGAGCCACAGAAAAGGATTACAGTCAAATTTTATATGAGGTTAATAAAAGAAAAAAGAGAGTAACATCCCTAAAGTATGAAAGCACTCCAGAAAGCTACAACACAAATGAAAATTGTAACTTAATATTCTGAAACAAAAATATATCTGAAGTTAAAAGATATCAAAACAAAATGTAGTTCCTAGACATGTACAGGGGTCCACAAAATCAAAAGTATTTTTTTAATTAATGTCATAATAATATTAAAATATTAATTAGTTTTTCCACTGTTGCATTTATGGTACAAAAGGAAAAACTACTGGGGCCTTAGGATGACTCAAGGCAGTGGCATCAAACTTCACCCATAGTCACTGAGTTCTTTACTGTGGCTTTTCAAAATAGCCAGTTTCATTTAAGAATGTGCTTTAAAAAGCAGTAAAAATGGTTAATTTTAATAAGTTTTGAACTTCAGTACATGTCCTTTTTATTGGTCTGATTAAATGAGAACTATGCAGGAAGTACTTCTGCTGCATACTGAAGTATGGTGGGTGCCCTGTGTAATTTTTGAGATGTCAGCTTAACTAGCTGCTTTTTTATGGAACACCATTTATACTTGGAAAAACAAAAACCTTGATATATGATGGTTATTCAGACTTGATGGCAGACATTTTCTTGAAAAAAAGTGAGATTGATATTTCAGGAAAACAAGTGCTAGTACTTGTTGTCAATTCTAACATTTGAATTTCCAGCAGAAATGAGAATTTTGGAAAACTTTTATCTGCCACTATGAACTTGACAGCTTCCCAACACTCAAAGATCTTTCTAATGAGATTGATGACATTAACAAACATAATTTTTAAATGTTATATAGAATGAAATTTGTCAGCATTTGGAGGATCTACGTAACTCAGTAAGTTAATATCTTTCAAATGACTGGTACATGATGTCACAAAATCATGGATGTTTTACGTTAACATGTAATGGGTATCTTATGGCTCTTTTAATGAATTAAATAGATATTTAAATTTTTTCTGAGACACTGTTAAGAGAATGAAAAGATAAGACACAGAATGGGAGAAAATATACCTAAAACACATATCTGAAAAATAACTGATTTCCAAAATATACAAAGAACTCTTAAAACTCAACATTAAGAAACCAAAAGCTCAATTTAAAAATAGGCAAATTGTTGGACATCTCACCAGAGAAGATACTCATCTAGCAAATAAACATATAAAAATACACGCAACATTGTAAGTCATTAGGAAATTTCAAATTAAAACAACAATGAGATACTACCATATACTTATTAGAATGGCTCAAATCCAAAACACTGACAGCCAAATGTTGGTAAGGATGTGGGATGTCTTTGTCTGTTTGGACTGCTATAACAAAATACCACGCACTGAGTGGCTTATAAACAACAAACATTTACTTCTCACAGTTCTGGAGGCTAGACGTCCAAGATCAGAGTGTCAGCAGGGTTGGGCTCTGGTGATAGTCTTCTTCCAGGTTGCAGACTACCTACTTAGCCATGTGTTCTCACATGGCCTCTTTTATAAGGTCATTAACTTATTTTATGAAGGCTGTGCCCTCATGGCCCAATTACCTCTCATAGGCCCCACCTCTTAACATCTTAATCATCACAGTAGGCATTAGGATTTCCACATATAAATGGAGAGGGGGCACACAAATATTCAGACCATAGCATGGAGCAACAGGAACTCTCATTCATTGCTGGTGGAATTCAAAGGTGTAGCCACTTTGGAAGACAGCTTAGCAGTGTCTGATAAAGCAAAACACAGCTTATCCAATGATCTAGCAATCATGTGCCTTGATACTTGCTCACATGACTTGAAACCTCTATGTTTATAGCACCTATACCTGTACATAGAGGCTTATATGTATAAACCTGAATGTTTGTAGTAGCTTTATTTATAACTGCCCAAACTCAGAAGCAGGCAAGAAGCCCTTCATTAAGTAAATGGATAAACAAACTATGGTACCTCCACACAGTAGAATATTATTCAGCAATAAAAAGAAATGAGCTATCAATTGAGCCATGTAAACATATGAAGGTACCTTAAATACATATTGCTAAGTGAAAGAAGCCAGTCTGAAAAGGTTACTCGTATGATTCCAACTATATAACATTCTGAAAAAGGTAACAGTAAACAGATCACTGATGTATAGCATGGTGACTAGTTAACAATACTGTGTTGCATATTTGAAAGTTGCTAAGGAAGTAGATCTTAAAAGTTCTCATCACCAGAAAAAAATTTCTATGTAACTATGTAAGGTGACAAATATTAACTACATTTATTGCATGAATACATGTCACAATGTATACAAGTATAGAATCATTATGCTGTATACCTGACACTGATATAATGGTATATGTCAATTATCTCAGTTAAAAGATTTTTTTAGGGGTGCCAGAGTGGTTGAGTTGCCCAACTCTTGATTTCGGCTCAGATCATGATCTCACGGTTTGGGGTTCAAACCCCAGGTTGGGCTCCACACCAGTAGTAGAACTCTCTCTCTGTCCCTCCCCCACTAACATGCATGCTCTCTCTCAAAATAAATAATAAACTTAAAAAAATAAAATTCTTCAAAAAAAAATTTTTTAAAGATTAGTGGCTGTCAGAGATTACATATAAATGATCACAACCATATGACATTCTGAAAAAAATAATAGTAAAAAAGGAAGAAAGGAGCTCTTAATCATGTCTATGTTTTAGAAGTTCAGTCTGCTCATCATCCATGTAGAAGACAGACTTAGGGGTCAGCAGAAATGGGGGTGAAGTGGGGCACCTGTGAGGCTGTTGGTTAAGTACCAACTCCTGATTTTGGCTCAGATCATGATCTCATGGTTCATGGGATCATACCCCAAGTCAGGCTCTGGACTATCAGATTCTCTCTCTTGGGATTCTCTCTCTCCCTCTCTCCCCCTACTTGTCTCTCTCTCTTTCAAAAATGAATAAACTTAAAATAATATATTACCTATATAATAAATTAATGGAATTATTTTTAAAAGCCAAAAAGTACTTAATTATATATTTTCTCTACCAAATAATTATCATCAGCACACAAATATGTTCTAGTATATTGTGCCTTTAAAAAACTGGTTCTTGGTCCCACATCACATCATATCCCCCTAACTAATATTCCACTTCTACGTCCTCTTTTATAACCAAATTTCTCAGGAAAGGTTCTTACCTTCACTATCTCTTCTCCCTCACATATCATTCCCTTTTTTTAAAAAGCTTATTTATTTTGAGAGAGAGAGAGAGAACAAGGGGTTGGGGGGAAGGCCAGAGAGAGAGAGAGAGAGAGAAAAGAATCCCAAGCAGCAAAAAGCCTACATCCCATAAGCCATGAGATCATAACCTGAGCCTAAATCAAGAGTTGGACACTCAACTGACTGAGCCATCCAGATGCCCCTGTCATTTCTTTTCATCCCAACCCAGGTTGGACTCCTTGCTTTCCATTCTCCTGAAACTCCCTTAGTTAAAGTGACCAATGAATTTCATGTTGCCAAATCTAACAGACACTTCTCTGCTTGCTTAGCTTGTCAATAGCATTTGGCACAGCTATTATTTCCTTGGTGTACTATCATTTCTTAAATTCCAAGACACCATGTTCTTCCCTCTATATTCAACCTCTAAACACTAAAATGCACCAAAATGAGTCTGAAACCTTCTATTCTCCATCCACATTCTCTAGTTAGGTGACTTCATCCAGCCCTATTGCTTTAAATACCAGTTATTTGCTAATGTCTCCCCAAAATTTACATCTCTAACCCTGACCTCTCTCCTCGGAGATTCAGACTTGTATATCCAATTGCCTACTAAAAGTCTCACATTTGAATATCTAGCTGGTATTTTAAACTTAACATGTTCAAAACAGCACTCTTGATTCCCCTTCCCCAAACCAAACTTTCCCATAGTCTTTGCTCTCTAGAGAGATCTCTCTAAATAGCACCATCATCTACATAGCAATAACTTAAGCCAAGGCTAATTGTTATTTTTTAATATTCCCTTTCCTTGTGCCCCATATTCAAAATTTTTTGTAAGTCCTGTCCTGTCTACCCACAAAACACACACCTTGACTCTATTTCTTTTTATCTCCACTGTCATCCTCCCAGTCCAAGCCATTCATTATCTCTTATCTGTAACAGGCTTCTAATGGGTAAGAGTCATATTTTAAAAATAAGTATTAGATCAGGACGCATCCCTGCTTCAAATGCTTTCATGAAAACTGACAAGCTGATTCTAAAATTCTAAAAGAGAATAAAGGACCAAGAATAGTCTACATGACTTTGAAAGAGAAAAGAGTAAAGTGTCATCAAAACCTACTGTTAAGCCATGGTAGGTACAAAAGGGTGATATAGGTGTAGAAATAGACAAACAGAACAGTGGAACAGAACAGAGAGCTTAGAAATAGATCCATGTTTACAAAGGAACTTGGAATATAGCAGAGATACTATAAATAGGTTCCAGGGAAACTGTCTATCAGTATTTAAAAAAATACAATTATACCAAGTCACACCTCACATACAAAAATAAATTAAATTCCACGTAGATTAGACTCAATGGGAAGAACAAAGCTGCAGAATTTTTAGAAAAAAAAAAAGTATTCCTCAATGTAGGCAAAAACTTCATAAATAAGGTACAAAAATCACAAATCATAAGAAAAATGAACTTGACTACCTTAAGATGGAAACTTTCTGCATGACAAGGGATAATTTAAACATTTATGCGATTTTTTAGGGCAGAGAAATATACTGAAAAGCAAACATACCAAACAATCTGTAACTGCACCACAAGATTATCCCTCTGGGCACGAAAAAGAAAGTGTAGCCAGAAAATTCCAACAGTACAGAAAAGTACAGAATAAAAGTAAAAACTTTTCTCTCCAAAGATGATCACTGTGATTTCTTACATAATTTTATAATGCATATACCAACACATTAATTTAATTGAAAAATATGTATTGCTAAGTTTAAAAAAAAGCAAACTGCCAAAGAATATATATGCTCTTATTCCTTAAAAAAAAAAGATACCTATGTGCATATGTTTCTATAAGTAATGGAAAAGTTACAGAAAGAGGGAGAGGAAAGAATGTTCTTTTACTTTAGGTAATTTTGCATTGTTTGAATTATCAGAATGAGCACAATTAATTTTATTATTCAAATGACTGTATTAAAACAAGGAAACAAAAAACAAGAAAAAATCTGCCATATATTGTTCTAGCTTGAGAATGGAAATACATGTCCCTCCACCAAATAAAAGTGAATCAGCATATTTTTAAAAGGCACGAAAAATACACAAGTCTATCAAACCAATAAAGCTTTTCTTAGCTAACTTGTAAAATAGGGGAGTTCAAGGTAGTCTGGAAAAGAAAAAATAAACCTGAAATATCTGCATCGGTCTATTTATATACACACCAAACCCTTACCTTTGGTTGGGGGTGGAGGGATTTCCAGAGGAAGGAAAGATTAATACCCTCTTTGTTCCCTCATGTAATGCTTGTTACTAACATGCCCTAATTTTTATAAATTTTAAATAAAATTTTTTTTGAAAGAGAGAGAGCACAAGCAGAGGAGGGGCAGAGGGAAAGGGAGAGAATCTTAAGCAGCTTTCACGCCCAGCATTGGTTGGGGAACGTGGTGTTCCAGGAGAGCTAATCTCATGACGGTGAGATCATGACCTGGGCAGAAATCAAGAGTCACATGCTTAACCCACTGAGCCACCCAGGTGCCCCCTAAATAATAAATAAAATAAAACCAAATTATGTCCTATCTGCAAATAAAAAGTACCAGAGGAAGTAAGAAAGGCAACTTTTTATGTTACAGCGTAGGCTCTAGACGCGAGTCCTGGGTTAATAAACCCCAGCTGTGTCACTTTGGGCTGGGAAGCTTTGGGCAGGCGTCTAAACCTAAATGTTAACCTATCTGTAAAATAGGCACAATAAAAGCATCTGCTTTATAGGCTTGTTATGGGGATTAAATTTTGCAAGGCCGGGGGTGAAGGGAGCATTTAACTCAGGACCTGGCATTAATGATACAGTAAATTTAGTAAGAATAAAAGTCGAATTAGGAATGCTGATAACTTTTCCAATGTTTCTATCCCTAGAAACTCAGAAAACAAGCTGTGTGAGTCAGACCCCAGGTCAAAGGTGGGGTCAGCAGTCACTCAGCCAGTTGCACCCCTAGGACGAAGTCAGGGCTGGGGCACTGCCATAAGGGCCTTGAGAGATGAGCAGCTTGCCACTGCTTTCACAACAAGCCCTTTTCTGAGTGTCTCTTAAAAGGAGTCCACGCATCCAGATGGATCAAAGAAATGGCCAAGCTCTTGAGGTGGAGATTGGAGGAAGAGAGGGGTTGACGAAGGAACATCCTTTCCCATTTTACCCCAAACAGAAAAAGCCCTCCTGGTCTGAAATTTCAGAAAATGCCAAAATGAACGCCCTTTGTGCCTCAAGAGCACCACGACCTCAAAGTCGCTTCTCGGCACGTCCCCTCTCCCATCAATGCCTCTCTTGGGGCTCCGTTTTCTTCCGCTAGCTCAGACTTGATCCAGTTCTGTGTTCCTGGCCGCAGTGTCCCGTTAATCTAGTTTCTCCTTCTCCACTTCAGACTCCGTTCCTCTCGCCCTTCTCCCCAGACTCGGGTTACTTCATTTCCTTCACCACCTCAGTGTAATTCTTGTGCCTCAATAACCCCTCCTCCGCCTCAGGGACCGCTCCTCCACCACCCTTACCCCGCGTCGCCTCAGGTTTCCCACCTACCACCTCAGTTTTTTCCCCTCAGCCTCAGACCCCATACTCCTGGCCCAGACCCTCCCGGCCTGCCCCTACCGGGCTGCTCCAGGGTCAGCGCCCCCAGGCGGCGGACGCCTTCCTCGTCCAGATCCCACTGCTCCGCCATCCAGCCCGCCTCTTACCTGTCTCGGCCCGCGAGACAGGCTGGCGCGCGCCAGGCCCCGCCCCCTCCTCAGGCCCCGCCCCCGGCGCGAGCTGCCGAGCTCCTCGGGCCGTTATTGCCTAGGTCACGCGCCTGCCGGCTAGCCTCAGAAGTCCCGACTATGGTATGGAGCCAGCCCTGGCGGACACACCAAAAACAATAAAACAAATAGGGTGGCGTTGCGGTCGAGGATTATAGCTTTGGGGTAGGGACCTGGCTTTAGGACGTGTGGTAGTATATGGCCCCAGCTTTGAAGGATTTGGGGGCTGGCTTTGAGGAACTGGAAGAATGTGCCTGTTTTGAGGGATGAAGCGTTCTAGCTCTGAGGATTTGGGAACTTCAGGTCTGAGGGGCGGGGGTGTGCTTCTTGAAGAGGTGAAGGTCTTCCTATCTCAGTGTTTGGAGCTGTTGACCAGGCACTGACGACGGGTGAATGGAAGGGTGTCCAGATCTGAAGGATTAGAGTAAGAGGTGGGAGGCAGCTCTCTGAGACATGCTAGGAAGGGAGCCCCAGATCTGACCCGTTGGGGAACTTGACTCTGAGGAGCTGAAGTCCGGTCTTTAGATCATGGGCTGGTTCTAGCTCTAGAAATTGATTTGGAAGGCGCTTCTTTGGGAGATAGGGATCAGTGTGGAAAAGAAAGATATTCTTTGGAATGGGGTGAAGACGATTATGCTAGGGCTACCCCATTTCCTGTAGTCAGTCTGACAAGAAGCTTTTTGCCCCTCAAGTACTACAGGTCCTCAAGCTTACCTGTGACTGAGGCTCTCTCCAGACTGGGATAGTTCTAACAAACTCCTGTGCAGTCTTTGGGAGGAAAACTCCAGAAAGAACACCCACAGCCTTAACCCCTACCCTCACTTCAGCAGGCACCTCTTGAGAGCCCTCTTGTGGATGGGACACATACCTGTAAGAAGAAGGCAAACTCTTAAGCCAATACACTCTTGTCAAGCCTCTCCTTAATAAGAAAAGAGGACTGAAAACAGAACTGTGGCTCACCTTCAAGGAGCTAGCAGGTTTTCTTTGACACCCCAAATCTATACACTAGGAGCACTTACACTGGGCTCTCAACCAGCTAATCATCTTTAAGGACAACAGAAAGCAAAATCAAGAGTCCTTGCATGTTTATGCTTTCTGGTCTAGGTGGGGACCTTAGTTACCATCAGCTTGTCATGTTCAGCGTTAGCCATGTTTAAGAGGGCCCAGACTCAAGAGCCTAGATTAGCTCATTAGATGGGCTTTTCTCCCTCTGCTTCTGTGAATCCTGACACCATTTAAAAATCTGTCATCTTTCTCATGTCTCCTTTAACTCTTCTAACCTCAAATGTGGCATATATAATTGTTCTTCTTTATCTCTGAATATTTAGACCAGGCTTATTATAAGAGAGAACTCCACCCCCTTCTTTGTTGCATGAATTTATTTTCCTTCAAAATAGGAGGAGCTGTCAAAATAGGAGATGCAGGTTTTGTTGGAGAAGTGGGCTTTTCCTCTCTTGAGCAACCATTTCTTTAATACTCTTTCCCTCCGCCAACATTTTAATGCAAATTCTGAAACATTCAAACAGGTTGATAGAACTATATACTCACCACCTAGACTTTATAGTGAATGTTTTGCTGTATATGTTTTATCACATGTCCATCTATTTATCCCTTTATCAACCCATAGTTTTTTGTTGCATTTCAAAATGTTGTATCAGTACATTGCACCCCAGTTGATTCAGCATGCATAATATTTACCTAGAATTCAAAATTGTTCTATGGCTCTTTTTTAGGTAGAATTTCCCATGTTTTAAATTTTGTTTGTAAGAGTAGTGCTCCTTGAGGGTTTATTTTAAAATATGATACAGATGATGTGTATGTTTGATGATTTGTATGTTTATATGTTCTAGTTGTTTATACTGTTGAGAAGCTAGGTCATCTTGAAGCAAAATAGACAATTCACTTATGAATACATAAATCTGAACTTTTAACAATGAGCTGAGGAAGGTTAATGATCATTGATGCTTTTGTATATATTAAAAGAAAACCATGGCATTCAGCTATCCTGCTATGGCCTCAATAATGTAATGTCTCTGCAGGTTATGACCCTAAGAGAGGTCTGCATGTGCTCAGTGGGGTGGGGAGCACCTCCTCATAATTCTCATTTTTAAACGGCTTTATTAACATATAATTCCCATACTACAGTTTACCATTTTAAGGTTTACAATTCAGTGGTTTTTAGTATATTTACAGAGTTGTGCAAGTAGTACCACAATCAGTTTCACAACATTTTCAATATCTGAGAAGGAAATTCCATACCTGTTACTAGTCACTGCCCATTTCCCCCCACAACTTCTCCAGCCCTAAGCCACCACTAATCTACTCTCTACAAATTTGCCTATTCTGCACATTACACATAGATGGGATCATGTAATATGTAGTCTTTTGTTTCTGGCCTTCTTTTACTTAGCATAACATTTCAAGGTTTCATCCAAGTTGTAGCATGTATCAGTACTTCCTTTTTATTGACAAATAATATTCCATTGAATGGATACCCTACAACTTATTAATTCATTCACCAGTTGATTGACATTGGGTTGTTTCTACTGTTTGGTTGTTATGAATAATGTTTCTATGAACATTTCTCAGTAAGTTTTTGGGTAGACATAGGTCTTCATTTCTCTTGAGTTTATACCTAGAAGTGGAATTGCTGGGCCATATAGTAAATATGTATTTAACATTTTGAGGAACCACCGAACTGTTTTCCAGAGCAGCTGTACCATTTTGCACTCTTACCAGCAGTGTAAAGGAGTTCCATCCTTGTCAACACTTGTTGTTATCTGTCACTTTGATTCAGGTCCTCCTACTGGGTGTGAAGTGGTATCTCATTGCAAGTTTTGATTTGCATTTCCCTGATATCTAATGATGTTAAGTATCTTTTCATGTTCTGTTGGCATTTGCATATCTCCTTTGGAGAAAAGTCTTTTTAGATTTTTTACCCCCCTCCCTTTAAATTTGGTTGTTTAACTTTTTATTATTTTTATTTTTATTATTGAGTTGTAAGTTTTTTATTTTAATGTTTATTTATTTTTGAGAGACAGAGAGTGCGCAAGCGGGGCATGTGGTGAGGAAGGAGAGAGACAGAGAATCTGAAGCAAACTCCAGGCTCTGAGCTGACAGCACAGAACCCAGTGCGGGCCTTGCACTCACAAACCATGAGATCATGACCTGACAAAGTTGAATGCTTAACTGCTTAACTGACTGAGCCACTCAGGAGCCCAAGTTGTAAGAGTCCTTTGTGTAGTCTAAATATAAGTTCTTTATTAGATATGTGATTTGTCAATATTTTGATCAATCATGTGGGGTTGTTTTTTTACTTTTTTGTGGTGTCCTTTGGTTTTTTAAAATAATTTTTTAAATGTTTTATTTATTTCTGAGAGAGAGAGAGAGAGAGAGCACGAGCAGAGGAGGATCAGAGAGAGAGGAGATACAGAATCTGAAGCAGGCTCCAGACTCTGAGTGAGCTGTCAGCACAGAGCCCGACGTGGGGCTCAAACCCACAAACCATGAGATCATGACCTGAGCTGAAGCCAGACGCTTAACTGACTGAGCTACCCAGGCGCCCCTTTTGTGGTGTCCTTTGAAGCACAAAAATTTTTAATTTTGATGGACTTTTATTTGTTTATTTCACTTGTGCTTTTTGTATCTTATCTAAGAAGGCATTGCCTAATCCAAGATGATGAAGATTTTGTTTTCTTCTAAAGCTTTTATATTTTTAGCTCCTATTCTTTAGATTTGGTCCACTTAGTGTTGATTTTTGTGTATTGTGTGAGGTAGGGTTCTTTTTCTTTTACTTTTCTTTCTTTCTTTCTTTCTTTTTTTTTTTTTTTTTTTGCATGTGAATGTCCAGTCATCCTAGCATCGTTTTTTTAAAAAGGCATTCTTTACCCATTGAATTGCCTTGTCAAATTCAATAAACCATAAATCTAAGGGTGTATTTCTAGACTTTCAATGCTATTCCACTTAACCATATGTTTCCTTATACTAATAGCACACTATCTTGATTACTTTAGGTTTTTAGTAAGTTTTGAAAGTGGGAAGTGTGAATCATAAAATTTTGTTCTCCTGTTCCAAGATTTTTTTTTTTTTTTTTTTTTACTATTTTAGGTCCCTTGTATTTCCATATGAATTTTAACATCAGCTTGTCAATTTCTGGGGGGGGAAAAGGCAGATGGAATTTTCATAAGGATTCTGGTCAATCTGTAGATCAATTTGGAGAGTATTGCAGTCTTAGCAGTATTAAGTCTTTTGATTCATAAATATGAGATTTTCTTTAGGTCTTTTAAAATTTACTTAGGTCTTTTAAAATTTCTTTCAATAGTGTTTTGATCTTTTCAGAATACAAGTATTACACTTGTTTTGTTAAATTTATTCTTAAATATCTTGTTCTTTTTGATATATTGCTTTCTTAATCTCATTTTTGGATTCTTCATTGCTAGTATATAAAAATACAGTTGATATATATTGACCTATACCCTTCACTCTTGTTGAGTTCATTTATAATAATTTTCTAGTGAACTCCTTAGGATTATCTGTATGCAAGATCACATCATCTACAAATAGAGATCGTTTTATTTCTTCCATTTCAATACGGTTGCTTTTTATTTCTTTTTCTTGCATAGCTCTGTTTTCATTCTCCCCATAGGAGGAGCCTGGCATGCCTCATGAATCAGCAGAGGATTTGTTTCATTTCAACGTTGGGGGCTGGCATTTCTCAGTTCCCAGAAGCAAACTTGCTCAGTTTCCAGACTCCCTGCTGTGGAAAGAGGCTTCAGCCTTGACTTCTTTGGAAAGCCAGAGGCTATTCATTGACAGAGATGGTTCCACATTTAGGCACGTGCATTATTACCTCTACACCTCCAAACTCTCCTTCTCCAGTTGTGCAGAACTGAACTTACTCTATGAGCAAGCACTGGGTTTGCAGCTGATGCCTTTGCTGCAGGTAAGAAAGTCTTGTCTTCCAGGAGTAGTCAGTAACATAGGCTTTATAGCACTAAATGTTGTGTCCTTTCCTATACTGGTTGCTGGGATGAATAAGTTAATGGGAAAGTGTGATGAGTGAGTTAAAGTAATAAATAATAGGGGTGCCTGGGCGGCTCAGTCGGTTTTAAGCATCCAACTTCAGCTCAGGTCATGATCTCAAGGTTCGTGAGTTCAAACCCTGCATCAGGCTCTGTGCTGACAGCTCAGAGCCTGGAGTCTGTTTCAAAGTCTGTGACTCCCTCTCTCTCTGTCCCTCCCCTGCTCACATGCTCGTTTCCTCTCTCTCTCTTTCTCTGAAAAATAAGTAAACATTAAAAAAAGTAATAGGGGCACCTGGGTGGCTTAGTTGGTTAAGCGTCCGACTTTCGCTTAGGTCATGATCTCGCGGTTTGTGGGTTCGAGCCCCACGTCGGGCTCTGTGCTGACTGCCAGCTCAGAGCCTGGAGCCTGTTTCAGAGTCTGTGACTCCCTCTCTCTCTCTGACCCTCCCCTGCTCACGCTGTCTCTCTCTCTCTCCTAGAAATTAAAAAAAAAAAAAAATTAAAAATAAATAAATAAATAAATAAATAAAGTAATAAACAATATACCGGAAATGCATGTCCTGAATAAAGGGTTTCATCCTGACTCTGCCTTATTTATACCAGTACCCACCACAGACCCAGGATGGGACTTAACAATCTGCTGAGAGGGTGCCCTTGACTTTTGGAAATCCTATTTTAAGATTCTTCTTGAATCTTAATTTTCCTCGAAACTACAGAAACCATTTCTGTGGCTTCTCTTAAGTAGTTTATTCTTAGTTTTAGGACAATGATTTTTTTTTTTTAACTAGAAAAGCTAAATATTATGACTAAAAAGGGCCATTGGCCATGCTCCATATTAATTCCACTGTCTGGACAAAGTGTTGTTTACTCCATCTCCACAAGCACTGACCCAGCAAGTCATAGTTCAGCTTAGGGCACTACCAACTGTGCCTCCCCAACACCTCTTAGAAGAAAACTGAAGTAGATAGTGCATGTCTGGGTCATATAGGAATAAGAACATTTCATACTGTGTGTTTTTAAACATATTCCTTATTAAGTAACTTAATGTTTTTTTTTCCTTAAGTAATCATGCATTTTGAAATACTCCAGTGCAAGTTGATTATAGTATTCTTTTCATTTCTTTTTTCTTTTACTTTTTAAAGTTTATTTATTTTGAGAGAGAGAGAGAGAGAGCGCCAGCAGGGGAGGGCCAAAGAAAGAGGGAGAATCTCAAGCAGGCTCTGCACTGAGAGTGCACTGACAGGACAGAGACTGATGTGGGGCTCGATGCCATGAAACGGTGAGATCATGACTTGAGCCGAATTGGACACTTAATTGACTAAGCCACCCAGGCTCCCCTTCTTTTTATTTGTTTAAAGCTACCCACCTGAAATACATTTTTTTTCAACTACCCCTGAAGTGGAGAGCTAGAATTGCTTACAAATGGCTTCAAAAGTACTAAATGGCCTGGCATGTCAGGATTGCTGATGCCAAGGCACCATTTTGTGAAGAAAAAAAGGGAGTCACTTATTCATTGCAGAAAATCAAAGAGATCAGGGCAATTTTTTGAACCACTTTAAAGAACACAAGCCTATTATACAAACAGTTTAGAAAGCCCTTTAACTCCTTTCCTGTCCTCACTTCCCAAATGGAAACAAAATCTATCTGGGAAGAAACTTCAGAATGGGACGGAGCAACTTAGAGGCCAATGAGCTGGTCCAGTTCCCAAGTTCCAAGTTGTGTGAGCAGTAGAAATATTTGAAGAATCATGTGGCTCTGCCTCTCTAAAAGATATAATAAAACAAGTGCTTATGTTTTGGAAATAGCATTTTCAAAGAAATAAACATTTAGGCTGGCCGAACTGAAATGATGTTTATTCTTTAGAAGAGTGTAAATACAGCTGGAGAATCAATGGTCATCTCAAGCAAATCAACAGCCTCACACATTTCCATCACTTTCCCCATTGCTAAGGCCTGTCCATATATTCAGGTTCTTCCATAAATGTACAGATGCTTTGCTTGGAGAAAATGGAGTTTTTCAGTTATTAATCTAAAGATTTTCCTCAGGCAGCCCAATTTAATTCATTTGGGCAGTATTTACTGAAAACATTTTGGGTACCAGACATTATTCCTGTGGGTTTTAAGGAAAACATGGTATGAAAATATGATGTCACATGTGATTTTAAACTTTCTAGTAGCCATGTTTTAAACAATTACAAAGTGACAGTAATTTTAATATTTAACTAAATATATTTAAACTACTATCAACATGTAATAAGTATTTTAAAACTAATATATTTTACTTTTTTGTACTAAATCTTCAAAATCTGATATGTGTTTTATACTTATAATACATCTCAGAATCAGATGATTGCATTTTAAGTACTCAGTAGTCACATGTGGCTAATGGCTACCATATTAGACAGCACATATCTAAACTGTTCTTATGTGTTGGTGCTTCTCACTGTAGCATCCCTCAGATTTAACTCCTAGTAATAAAAATGGGACTTTGCTTCCTGGTAACTAAAGTTACTATGCACTCAACAGATCATATCCTACTCAGAATATGTTACTCAGTAGGCTTTTTTGGAAAGCCATGTAGAAGAGCCAACAATCAGAATGAGATGGGAAGTTTCTGGAGTACAGACACCTGGTCTCACACTGCTGCTACACTCCCCACCCCTCCTTAACCCCCCACATTTCCACTCTTTCTCCCAGCCTTCCTCCACCTGCCCACTCTACCTCCTTTCAGCCTGTAGCTTTGGCCTCCAACTGGCACACTCAGTATCTATTATTGTCTTGATTCCAAGCATAGCATTTATTATGTATTGAGAACCAATCAAGAACCAAGCAGTGGAGATATAGGAATGAACCATATAGCCATACAATGTCAGGTAGCAGTAAATTCTATGAAGAATAGAGCAGTGTTTCATGTGTAATAGTGAAGGAGGCATTTCTGTATTGTAGGACTTCCTGAGCCTTCAGAATGTGTTTATATGATTTTCTTTTTGTGTGTGTAGTTTTTCTGTCAGTCACTGCCCGTGTAGTACTGGAGCTTAGTTGAAAGAATAAAACATTTATATCTAACCTGCTTGTTTTTAAATGTACAAATGTGTAGTATGTGGAAAGGAGATACCAAGTGACTGAGACCAAGGAAGCTACTCCTTTCAAAAGAGTGGTAAGGGCAGGCCTCACTGACAAGGCAACATTTGAGCAGAAACCTGCAGGAGAAACAAGTCATGCTGCCGTCTGAGGAAAGAGCTTCCAGGCATAAGGAAAGGCACATAAAAACACCCTGAGGTTAGCGTGACTTGAAAGAGGCAATCTCAGAGGCCACTGTTTGGTACAATGAAAGGTAGAAGATCAAAAGTGGATGGTGAGGTCAGAGGAAGCCAGTGGGCAGATCTTACAGAGTCTTATAGGCCACATTAAAGACATAAGATCTCTTCTAAATATTATAGGTATCTTTGGGAGATACTTAAAGAAGTAAACTGATCAAATTTAAGTTTCAAAAAGATAACTAGACCTTGGGTTAAGCAATGGATTCTCAGGTACAACACCAAAAGCACAAGCAACCAAAGAAAAAAAATAGATAAATTGGACTTCATCAAAGTTAAAAACTTCTGTGCTTCACAGGACACCATCAAGAAAATGAAAAAGACACCCCACAGAATGAAACAAAATATTTGCAAATCACATATCTGATAAGGGACTTGTATCCAGAATATATAAAGCACTCTTACAACTAAACAACAGAAAGACAATCCAATTTTAAAATGTGCAAAGGATTTGAATAGACATTTCTCCAAACAATATATACAGATGGGCAATAAGCACATGAAAAGATGTTTAACATCATTAGCCATGAGAGAAATCCAAATGAAAACCACAATGAGATATCACTTCACACCCCATAGGATGGCTATCATCAAAAAGACAGACTAGGGGTCCCTAGGGGGCTCAGTTGGTTAAGCCTCCAACTCTTGATCTTGGCTCAGGTCATGATCTCACAGGTTCTGAGATGGAGCCCAGCATCGGGCTCTGCACTGACAACACGGAGCCTGCTTAGGATTCTCTCTCTCTCCTTCTTTCTCTCTCTCTCTGCCCTTCTCCCTCTCTCTCTCTCTCTCAAAAAGATAAGTAAATAAATTTAAAAAGAAAGAGAGAGAGAGAGAGAGAGAGGCAATAACAGGTGTTGGCAAGAATGTGGAGAAATTGGAACCCTCAAACACTGCTAATGAGAATATAAATTTGTACAGCTTCTTTGGAAAACAGTCTGGCAGTTTCTCAAAAAGTTAAACACAGAGTTACAATGTGACCAAGTTAATTTCACTTCTAGGTTTATACCCAAGAAAAATTAAAACTAACATCTACACAAAAACTTGCAGACAAATGTTCATAGCAGCATTACTCATAGTAGCCAAAGAGTAGAAACAATCCTTATGTTCACCAGCTGATGAATAGGCAAATAAAATATATACGTCCATACAAATGAATATTATTTGTCAGTAAAAAGGAATGAAGTGGGCACCTGGGTGGTTCAGTTGGTTGAGTGTCTGACTTCAGCTCAGGTCATGATCTTGCAGTTCAAGAGTTTGAGCCCCACATTGCTCTCTGTGCTGACAGCTCAGAGCCTGGAGCCTTCTTCAGATTGTGTCTCCCTCTCTTTCTGTCCCTCCCGCACTCACGCTCTGTCTCTCTCTTGCTCTCTCAAAAATAAATAAATAAGTAATAATAATAAATTAATTAAAACATAAATTTAAAAAATCTTTTTAAGGAATGAAGTACGGATACATGTAACAACAAGCATGAACTTCAAAACATTAAGCTAAGGGAAAGAAGCCAGATGCAAAAATGTATGATCCCATTTATGTAAAATATGCATAATAGGTAAAGTTATAGAGACAGAAAGTAGATTAGTTGTTGCCAAGCACTAAGGTAGAGGGTGGGAAGGATAGGGTGGGCAGGATTAGCAATGACTGTTAATGCATGCAGAGTTACTTTTTAGAATGCTGAAATAGAGTGTAGTGATGATTGCACAATTCTGTGAACACACTAAAAACCATTGAACTGTACAATTTAAATTGGAGATTTTATCATTCATATTATATATAATGTGAATACATTTCACATTAAATATATTTCAATAAAACTATTTAAAAAATCATTGACTTCTGTCTTGATATTAGACCAGGAGTCATCAAACTATAGCCCATGGATGAAATCTAGTCCACTACCTTTTTATACAATCCTGTCAGCTACAGATGAGTTTTACATTTTTAGATGGTTAAACAAAAACCAAAAGAAAAATATTGTGTGGCACATAAAAATGATATGAAATTCAAATTTCAGTATCCATTAAGTTAAAAAAAAAAAAACCCATTTATTTATTTTTGAAGGAAAGAGAGACAGAGCATGAGTGGGTAAGGGGCAAAGAGAGAAGGAGACACAGAACCTTCTGCTCAGAGCAGGCTCCAGGCTCTGAGCTGTCAGCACAGAACCCAATGTGGGGCGCGAACTCATGAGCAGTGAAATCATGACCTGAGCTGAAGTCAGACACCCAACTGACAGAACCACCCAGGCACCCCTGTGTCCATTAAGTTTTATTGGAACACAGCCATGCTCATTTGTTTATGTATTATTTATAGCTGCTCTTGAGCTACATACAATACAGAGTTGAATAGTTGCAACAGGGACCATATTCTCAAAGCCTAAAATATTTACTCTCTTCCCTTTTACAGAAAAAAATTTGCCAACCCCTGGCCTATACTCCAGTGAGACACAGCAAGAAGCAGGAAGACCAGTTAGGAGGTTCCTATAGCACCCAGATAAAAGATAGTGGTAGTTTGACCTAAGGTGGCAAAAGAAGTGTTCAAATTCTGGATGTGTCTTGATAAAACTGACACAGTTTGCTAATGAATTGTTGGTAGGGTGAAAGAGAATACATAATTCCTTTGTATCCTGAGCATTAAGGTGAATGGTGGATTCCAAGGGATGTGCAGGGTTAGGGGGAGAAATCAGGAGTTAGGATTTGAATGTGTTAAGTTTAAGAGACAAGAAAAGGGTATTTATTAAACATCCAAGTGGCAATGGTGAGAAGGCAGCTGAATGTATAAGTTTTGGAATTCATGGGAGCAGTCTGATCTAGAGGTATAAATCTGGGAGTCATCAAAGCTGGTATATAAATCCGTTAGCTTGGATGTTCACAGGGGAAACACAGAGTAGTCATTCCAGGTCTGTACATTAACATTATAGTACTTCCTAGAACTTTCTATGTAATTTGAGAAGTCCCCTTTGACTAGATGTAAACTGCTTCAAGCCTCTCACAAGCTTTCAGCCTGGTTGAGAGTCATAGCTGCTACTACAGTGTGAAATTTCTCTTCAGGGTCACTCACAAGGGTTCAAGGTTTTTGGCAGACTGTCAGTTCCCTTTTACTTGCCCCCTTGAAGCCCACTGAGGACTTAGTATAACAGCATATGCTTGTATTTCCTTTTCCACCACCCTCTGGGGACTTCTACCCTTGGAAGCTTAAATTATTCTCCCTGTGAGCATTCTGCTATCAGCAAGCAACCTGAATACACCTGCATTCCTTGTGCTCAAGGGAGCCAGGAAGGTTTTTGTTTTTTTTTTTTGCTGATCACACAAATGATGCTTTTAGGAAAACAGACCAGTGACAGTCTCACAGCTCCTATTACTCACGATGTTAAGACAGATTACCAGTGTGGTCTTGGAAAGGAAGATTACATAAACAGTAGATATTCATCCTAACAGTGTAGCTTGTCTGTGGATATGGGTAAATGGACAACCCTTGACCTGGCAACTGCTTGCCTTGGCTCATAGCTCAACACATACCCACACCTACATGCATGTGTGGGCACTCACACACAACACTTTGAAGTCCAGTCATGTCCCTAAGCACCCAAACACCTTCTCTCCACACCTTTTTACTTGCTGTTCCTTCTTCCTAGAATGCTTTCCCTTTAAGATTTACCCTAAATATGGTCCAAGGGAAGCCTAGCCTGACACTTGCAGGCAGAGTTTTTGTCTCTCTGCTCTGCTCTCAGAGTTAATTCCTGTCACTTATCAATGCTGATTCTATTTGGATCAGGTATTCATATGTCTTTCTCCCTCACTAGCCTGTATTCTGTTCATGTTTGCATTTCTAGTATCTCATAGTGCCCAGCCTGTAACAGGTGTTTAATAAACATCCACTGAGGGGCGCCTGGGTGGCTTAGTCAGTTAAGCGTCTGACTTTCGCTTAGGTCATGATCTCATGGTTCGTGGGTTCGAGCCCCGCGTCGGGCTCTGTGCTGACTGCCAGCTCAGAGCCTGGAGCCTGTTTCAGTCTGTGACTCCCTCTCTCTCTGACCCTCCCCTGCTCACTCTCTCTCTCTAGAAATAAATAAAAAAAAAAAAAAAAGAAATCTTTAAAAAAAAAAAAATAAACATCCACTGAGAGAACACTGAATGGCCTATGAAGGCTGAGTCTACTTCTGCAGGGTGAGGGCAGTGGAGAGGCAGGTTTGAGATGCTGAGAGTTGTGTCTTATTTGATTTCTTTGGCTGATAGCAGCCATTCTCCACATCCTTTTGTTGTACTCACCTTGCTTCCCTTGAGCTGCAGATTGATTGCTGGCCTTCCTTGTTTTTACAAGGCAGTTGCAAGCTCCCCCAAGCTCCCTCCAACAGCCCACATCAGAACATTAGGCATCTCTAAGCACTGGTTGTCCTTTAGAAAACCTCCATGAAGTCCTAGAGTGCTTCCAGTAGTGCATTCGTCAGCCGTCTTTTGGCAACCATACCTATACACATACACACTCGCCCCCATGCCATTCATCTTGCATTGCTTCTGATTGACATATTTTTTCACTACTATCTAGGCCAAAAGTAACATTAATTATCCTTGTGCTAGTAATTAGCCATCTGAATTTGGGTCCATATTTCCCTAAAGAAATCCTCCCTCTAATAACTTTCTAGGTCACAGCATGTGAATAGTAAAAGTCATAGAAGTAATATTCAGGCCATTCAGAAGTGGAATTGAAGTCCATAGAAGACCTGCCAAATACTCTGTGACAATTTCAGCCAACAAAGCCAAAGAACAGCTGGAAGCTAGGCTCTCTGAAATTCTCTTCACTCATCCCTTACTTCATTCATTCTATGATAATATATTGAGATTCCTCAGGCACTGTTGTGGGTGCTGCAAATAAAGCAGAGAACAAAACAGGCAAGATCATAAGGGTATTGAAGGTTTTATCTACTAGGGAAGACTAGCAGATGTTAAATAAAAAAGTGTTACTAAGAACAATAAAGCAGAGTGAGGGGGTTAGGGACTGTGTTCTTTGGGTTCTTAGAGCACCCAAAGGGCTTCACACGAGTAGAAGGCCTTGTGTTTCTAGAAGCCAGAGCAAGGGTTGGTTGAGAGAATTTAGAATAACCTGGTTAAGGCTCCTGGGCCTAGTGCATGCAGCATGACTTGACTGGCAAGAATTGTGATCTTTTGGGATTTATTTGTACGTTTTTTTCTTTTTTAAAAAAATTTTTTAATGTTTTATTTATTTCTAGGAGAGAGAGAGAGACAGCGTGAGCAGGGGAGGGTCAGAGAGAGAGGGAGTCACAGACTCTGAAACAGACTCCAGGCTCTGAGCTGGCAGTCAGCACAGAGCCNACTCCAGGCTCTGAGCTGGCAGTCAGCACAGAGCCCGACGCGGGGCTCGAACCCATGAACCGCGAGATCATGACCTAAGCAAAAGTCGGACGCTTAACCAACTAACCCACCCAGGCGCCCCTGTATGGTTTTTCCTTAAGGTTTTTCAAACATACCTTTCTTGGAGAGAATGGTACAGCTCACACTTCACATTTACAGAAGTAGCAAGAAATGGAGATTTCATTTCTACAAAATAGATCATTCTCCCCTCAGCTAATACATCTCTCAAGCTAGTTGGAGTGTCATTACTGACCCACCCCACAGGGTATACCTGGGTACCAAACAGCACTTCCAAAAAGGGTGTCCAGGCCCAGAACAACAGGTTGCTCTCCCAGACAGGGATCTCCCTCCCCCAGTACATTCCTTCCACAATGGCTAATATTATAGAGTTGTTCAAAGGCACTGTTGTTTCCTCCACTGGGACAGAATTTCAGGATTTGAATCTGCAAGTGAAATAAACAGCAAGTTCAGGTTCTTCTGATGCTATCAGCTTAGCATGGGTTTCGAATGGTCTGCCTGTCTCTTGCAGGCTCTCCCTAGTTTTACTCTCTTTTCTTGCTACTTCACCCAACATCTTTTGATCCATCACCAATCAGACTCAAGTTGAGACTTTTCTTCCTGTCATTCTGTCTCCTCCTTCTCCTTCATCCTTGTCCCTCTTCCCCTTAGATCTTCCCTCTGGACTTTAGGTCCCAACTTGGAATCACTGTCTTCACTGCCCTCTGAACTCTCTGAGCACTGCCCAGTGTAATCCTATGTTGGCTTTTCCTATGGTTTTGGATACTCAGCATCTTTGGATACTCAGTTTTTGTTAATGTAGTCTGCTTCTCTGCCAGCTCATTTTGGGCTCCCTCACGTCTCATTTTGCTCTTCTTTCCAGAGGACTCAGCCTCCTAGCTCTCCATTTATGTGAATTCTTTCATTTAATGCAGGAGTTGAGCATTTACTATACATCAGGTTCTAGACTAGGAGCTGGGGATGCTTCCAAGTCAGTCCTTCCTCCCAAAGCCTGAAAGAATGGGCCTGAATCCAAGCCACAGAGACCCAGATAGAGAAAGTTATAAGGGTTTATGGGAACAAAGGAGGATGACCCCCTCTAGCTAGGGGAGACTCCAGGCTTTTCAGGCAGAGAAGGGAGAAGATAAGTGTTTGGAGAGTATATATAATTGAGGAGTCATTATAGAATGTAGTGTGTCTTTGGAGTTGTGTGGAGTTTAGTGTTGCTGATGATGGAGTGTGGACAGAAAGGATGGTAGGAGATGAAGCTGGAAAGGTAGTTTAGGACTTGACTATTAAGAGGAAGGAAATTAGGGGCACCTGGGTGGCTCAGTCAGTTAAGCATCTGACTTTGGCTCAGGTCTCGATCTCGTGGTTTGTGGGTATGAGCCCTGCATCGAGCTTTGAGCTGACAGTACAAACCCTGCTTGGGATTCTCTCTCTCCCCCTCCCCTACTTGCACTCTCTCTCTTCAAAATAAATAAACTTTTAAAAAAGGAAATTAACATTATATTATTTCCTTTAATCCTTACAACAACATCTTCCAGATTTTACTATCTCGACTTTGCCTGTGAGGAGCCTGAGGCTTCTAGAGGTTAAGTGTCAGATGGGAGGCAGCTGGTCAAGAGCAATAGTTAAGAGAACAGACTCTAGAATCCTGGCTTCCATTCCTAGCATCTCCTCTTACTTGGAGAACTAAGTACTCATTCTCTTCTTGAGTCTTTGTTTCCCATTTGCTAAAATGGACTGATAATAGTAAAACCTACTTAGTGTGTGTGAGGGGGGCTTTAGGAGGGTTCAATTTTAAAATGCCTAGGCAGGGTGCCTGGCTGGCTCAGTAAAGTGTGAGACTCTTGATCTTGGGATTATGAGTTCAAACCCCACACTGGATATAGAAATTACTTAAAAGATAAAATCTTAAAAAAAAAAAGTGCCTGCTCTTAAGTTACAGCTCTTAAGTGACCAAGCAAGATTCAGACCCCAGTCTGTCTGAGTTCAAGGCCCTATGCTTGTTGTGTATAACCTGCTGCCTCCATTGATTGTGAAGGACCTCACATACAATGCTAAGAAGAATTTGGATGCCCCACAGGTAGTGGGGAGCACTGAAGTTTTTTAAGATGCAGAGTAGTTTGGACTCATTTGCATGTTTGAAAGATCACGGTATGGAAAGGGCCCAGGGGTGACTGGACCAGGACTGGGGAAAGGGAAAGGAGAAGAGGGTGGAGCAGAAAGCAGGGGATGGAGTCATAAGGCGTGCTGGCTGACTGAGTGGAGACAGTGTGAGTATCAGTCAAGTCACAGTTCCTGCTTTAAATCCTTCAATGGCTTCACTTAACCAGGGGATATGTCAAACTCCTCAGCCCAACTTACAGAGCTCTTCACTCTCTGGCTCTTGTTTACTGGTCTAGACTCAACTTCCTCACTCCCTCAACCTCCAAATACCTTAAAGCTACAATCAAGGCACAGAGGCAGGTGGCTCAGTATATATCTCTACCTACCATCTTCCCACTCTTTCCTGTCACTCCTGTGAAGTCACTATTTTCTTTGTCCCTTTTCTTAGTACAAATACTACCACATTATATATTATAATCATATTAATAATAATAATTATTAATATTAATATCATCTCATTTTAACTCAATCCTGCTCACTCACTGATGCAGAAACTGTTCCAGTCTGTCACCTTCCTAGAACCTCAACTTTATTTCTCTTTGCCTGAGGCCAACTACTCCCTCATACAGAAACCAATCTCTCACCAGTTTCCCTCCTTAAGATAGCTGACAGCTCCACATAGAAGCTAAAGTTGTGTGCAATCCTGACCAAAAAGGGATAAGAAAGCCTAGATTTTCTTGCAATGCTGTGGAAAGAAATCCTAGGTTCCTAGAGCTCCTGAAACTTCAAAAAAAATGTTGGCTCTTATTTCAGTATATGGAAATTGTTAATTTTCTTGTCTTTTCTCAGCTTTCCCTCAAGCTGAGAGCTCCTTGAGTCCAGGCACAGTTATCTGTGGCTCTGGTGATACACAAGCATTTCTCAAATGAATGAATGACAGACTCCCTTTTGGTGTCACACATGCACTGTTCTTCCCTCCCATTATTCAGTGCTCCCAGGAAAGCACTTCCCACAACCCCTACATTTTCCAACCCTTCCACAAGTCCACCAGCCACCCAAAGTGAGGAAGAATTCCCCCACTTCTAGTCCCCTCCTTTCAGAGTTTAGTTATGTCAGTGTAGTTTATAGGTACGGCCACTAGAGGGCCTTCTCAAAGCTCAGAATTCCTATGACCAGCTTCACAAGTTTCACCTGTGTAGTTTAGATTAGAAGCAGGTTCTTTTATTAGTTTCATACTGAACCTAAGGTGATCTGTTGATTTCGAGGCTCTTAGAGAAAGTTGTCATGTGGTGCCTTTTAAAGACTACTCTTCGAGCTATCTCCAATATTTGATGGAAAAATACTATTTTCTTCTAGAGTAGGGACAGGAAAAATGGGCTTGATATGATAATCTGCCCCCTGTACAGGACTTTTGAGGGAAAATAGGTCCTTGAGTGAAGGGCGGCACGAGCACGAGCCCCTCTTTGCTCTGAGCTTTATCCCTCCCTATCTGGGGTGCTCCACGTCAGCCTCAGCCCACCCCTAGTCACCTGCTCCTTCAAGTTCAGAAGCTCTGGACGTGAAAGACTACTTGAGCAAGTCACAAATCCTTTAATCTCAACTTCTCATCAGCAAAGTGGAAATGGAGACATTTACCGCATCTATCTCACAGAGCTATGTCAGGGAAAATGAGCAAATATATGTGACAGGGCTTTGAAAAATGCGGTACCCTGTGCCACCTCCAATTCCCTGCTTAGATCATGTTCCAGGATTAGGATGAACACAGCCAATAAGCAGAGCACAGCAATTATAACAATTCCAAAGGGTTTTTAAACTGTTGAGGTGAAATGATAGAAAATCTCAAGCTTTTAATGATTAAATATAAATTACTCTTTAGCTTGTGTAAGATAAATTTCTATCAATCAGCATAAAATTATAACCCAAAAAGATTGTTTAAAAATATAAAATAGTCAAAAAATAAATAAATAAATAAAAATAAAAATATAAAATAGTCACTGAAATTTTGAATATCAGCATGTCATCTTATAGACCTAACTCTTTATATTTATGTGTGACTTACTAAATTTATTTCAAAACCCTTTACCAAAGTAACTCACATACTATTTTTTTCTGGTACTTTGCCCTAGAACTGGTAGTCATATGACTTAGAATTTTCAAGGTAGTAATTTTCTGTATCTAACAGACTCTAGATAATCTGAAGGAAGGGAAGCATCACCTACGTGTACGGCCTGCAGACATACCTGTTGCTGAGAGAGCATCTTTGAACTACTGGCGAACATGGAAGTGTATCAGCAAACCCTCAGAATTTCCTATAAAAAGCCCAGCCTTCACAGGTATACCCAGAGGCTGATCCTTCCTATAGCCCACACCAGCTTTCCTTCTCTTCACCCTAACAGAAGTAGCTTCCATACAGAGAATACTCTGATTTCTGAACTAGTTCTGGATGATTTCTTAACCTCCCCATCATCTCCTTTGATCTCGTACCTTGGCACATGCCTTTTTCAAGGCTGCTTACCCACTGGAACTAAACATCCTCTTCCACATTCATTCCTCTCCATAGTGGTTTTACTTGGGCAAGGCTGGGCTGCATTCTGCCCCCTCCTAATAGAGAACAACACTAACCTTTCAAGTCACCTCTAACCACCACACAAGGAATGTCCCCAAATGATCACTGTCTGATGCATGCCTTGCAGTATAGATTGGCCTCTCTGAGACATGAGAACAGCCATTCATGACTGCTGATGGGTTTTGAGCTTCCAAGAGAGTCAAATGCATCTATTTTGGCTGTGGGTCACAGTAGTTGGTTTGATCAATAAGAAAGAAACAGACAGGTAACAAGTATGAATTTAATGACTTTGGGTACATAAACCAAAATGTTACAACATACCTATTGCCCTTCCTTATATAAAAAAATAGATTTCTGTGTCCTGCTCCCCACCATGCTCCTGCATTTGGCGTTAGAGTTACATCCAGAGAGAGAGACACAGGGAGAGAGAGAGAGGGAGAGAGAGAAAGGGAGAAAGGGAAAATAGGCACCTAGTGGGGTCTATCTCTGGGGTGATCTCTCCATCTTCCTCTGGGACCCTTGGATCAGTGAGAGCCCTAGCCTCTGAGAGGTGGTGATCCCCCTCTGAACATTCTCTTCCAGGCCTCCATGATAAGGCACCTTTGGGGCTCATGGACACACCACTGTTAGACACAGAAGAGGAAGTGCACTACTGCTTTCTGCCCCTAGACCTAGTGGCCAAGTATCCAAGCCTGGTGACTGAAGACAATCTGCTGTGGCTGGCTGAAACTGTGGCCCTAATCGAGTGCGAGTGCAGTGAATTCCGCTTCATTGGTGAATGCTTTGTCCTGGGGGTGGAGGGCTGATAGGTAGGGTCTATCCACCACTCCCTATTCCACACTCCATGGAGGCTCAGCTTTGTAGTGAAGGCCTCAGGAACGTCCCTGGGCTGAGATGGTGGAGGCAGGACAGAGCCTTCTGGAAGGCTAGCAGATTCTCAGCATTAGACTCCCACAAACCTCAGGGCTATATTATTCCCTGTTCATTGGGGTAGGCCTGGCTGTAAAGGGGCACTGGTAAGTACCTGCAGTGATCAGAGGCCACAGGAGTTGGTGTTAAGGGCAAGGCTCTGAGCTGGGCTTCAAAGTCAGCGACTCTCTAGCTTGCCTTTATGTATCTACCTGAGCTCCTGCCTCAGTTCCTCTCACCATAAAATGAGAAAATAGGGTTTCCTATTCCTGTTCCTATTCCTTTGTTTCAAAGAATGGTCCCTACCTGCTCTCATATCCACTAAGCCCAGAATAAAAGGGAAGGAGGGAATATGGCCAAATCATTGTAAAATTGCTTGAACTAGTGGCCTAAGGAGAGATGAGATCTTCAACCCTGGACAGAGAGAAGAGCCTCTCCCCACCCTCCCTCTCCCCACCACCCTAGGACAAGCTCTGGTTAGGGTGTGAATTGAATGAGCTCTTTGATTCCAAGATACTACTGCCACCTAGATGACTAGGACAGGAAACACCCAAGTTGTAGTGGGGGCCAAATGCCTGGAACCCTAGCTATTCCTACTTACAGTCACCTGGAAAGTTGTCTGTGATGTGCTTCTGAATCTTCAAGTTGATTCACACAGGACGTTAGTGTTGGCTTCATCTCTGCCTCCCACACTGCAATCCAGGCAGGGACAAACTGCAAGTGCCACCTGCCAGCCCAGGCTCAGCTGGGCCCTTCCTCTGTAAGCGGCAAGTCAACTCTCTCTTTTGGAATGACCTGCTCTTGGGTCAAGACTCACAGGGTAAGTCTCAAGGCCAATATGCTCACCTGCGAGCTCCAGGCCAGGCCAAGGGAGGCTACACCCATGGACTCAGTCACAGGAAAACAAAGTAATTTGGAGTCTTTCACCTTGAAACCACAGACTCAAAGCTAATCTAACCAGGTATGTTTAGAAGTTATTTCAGAACAAGGAGAGCCTAGGATATGTTGCAGTACCACAAACCTGCCAAAACCTAGAGCTACAGTTAAATCAGAAATAACCTCCTTATCTCATGTTGTTTCCCTTTGCTTTTCAAGTGAATTTTCTACGCTCACAGAAGATTTTACTACCAGATAATTTCTCCAACATAGATGTGTTAGAAGCAGAAGTAGAAATTCTGGAAATCCCTGAGCTCACTGAAGCTGTAAGGTTATACCGGATGAACATGGGTATGTCACCAGGGGAATCTTGCCCCTTGCCCGACATTCTAGGGCAGTCGAGGCTTGAACTGTTAAAGCCAACCACTTTGGGCTTTGGGAGGTGGTGGGAGAAGCGGGTGTTTTGGTTGACTTAGAATCTGAGAACAATTTCAGCCTGAAACCTTGTATGTCCTCTGTCTACTCAGCCTTCCCACTGAGCTGTAGGTCATTCAGCTCAGCCTGGGTGGGGAAACCAGACCTGAATGTCCTAGGGAGGGAGGTTGGGCCCAAGGGCAAGCTTCCCAGGGGTAGGAGAGGTCTGCCCTGCTTGTGGAAGTGGTGGGGAACTGGGAACTTGCAGCACCTGACTGCCTCTGCCATCCTTCCTCTTCCAGGCATTGCTGGAAGGCATGGGAAACTCAGGCAAATTTTCTATTAGTGCTTCAGTTATCTTACCCATCCCCAAATTCCCTTGTTTCCCTACTTCAAACCTCTGGCTGTTGTGCCTGTCGCTGCCTGCTCCTGACACTTCTTTTTTTTTTTTTTTTTTTCCTTTTAACAGTCTTGAGATCTTTTATTATTATTATTATTATTATTTTACATTTATCATGCCACGAATTCATAGGGAATGGGTTGCAGCAGCTCAGGCTCCTTTCCATTGGTTCTCACAAAGTGTGCTTCTCTGGGTGGGGCAGGCTGGTGCTTCAGTTGAACCCAAGTACCTTTCTCCTTGGCTTCTTTTTTCTGATCATTTTCCTTCACATGCTTCAGGAAGCTATCTCGAAAGCTATCTCTTTGAGTGCTTAATATGCTCAATACGTACTCAAAGTTCTCCCAGCCTCCTTCCCAGGCAAAATGGGACGAGTGGCATCCTGAAGCAGGTCTCAGGAGCCTGTTCCAGGGTCTACAATCTACTTAAGATGGGGTGAGTGCAAATCCCTCCTTCAAGGACTTCTATTTCTCAGAGAACATGGGTCATTGAGAGATGAGTAGCGGTATCTGTTCCACAAGAGCTATGTGAAGATGGAGGGAAAGCATGTTTGTCATGCAGCAGCCCCCAAATACAAAGTGTGGTTTTTGTCTTTTGAAAAGAACCATAACTAAGGGAAATGGCTCCAGTAGCCTTGGAGATGGACAAAGCTGCCCTCAAGTCCCAGCTCTGCCCCACCTAGCTTTATAGTTTGGGGAAAGGTACTGAATTAGCCTCTCAGGATAGTTTCTTCATCTGTGATAAGGATGGCATGACCCCTCTTGTATGATCCAGGAAAATCACCGAGCACCTTGCCTGCTGACCCATTGTTGCCCCGGGACAGGATTTTATAGACTGTGTATTGTGCTTACTTCAGGAGAACAAGGTCCTGCCCATGAACCAGTGACCCAAATACCCAATCTGAAAGTAACACACACATGTCTCTGGGGACAATTCTGCCCAGGAGCGTAGGAGCTGTGAATCTGAGAAGCCTGTAATGCACATCAGGGTCTGTGCTATGGGGTTGCCTTCCCCCATGGATGATAATTAAAGCAGAGCTTGGAACTAAGGAAGATTCCTGCTGAGGATGGGGCCAAATGGTTGCTGTACTGAAGTTTCTGAAATTCAAATGTTAATGATTCAGCAAATTAATCCCCTGCCCAACCCTACCTCCCAACAAATAGCTTTGGCCTCTAAACCTGAGGATCCTAAAATTATACAGATTTTGAGGGGATCCAGATTTGGCTATGCAAGCAAATAAGCTTTCTCTCAGCTTCTTTAGTACTAATTCAAGGCAGCAGTAGGAAGCAAGACCCAAAGCTTCCAATAGAGTCATTACTGTGAGGGGTCTAGGAGTCACCCCATTCTCGCCGGCACAGGTGGCTGTTCCCGGACCTCCTGTCCTCCTCCAAGCCCTGGGAAGGGAGGCCGTGCAGCAGGCCTGGAGTCTGTGAAGCCGTTGTACATGATGGCCCTGGGTCTGCTTGTCAAGTACCCAGACTCTGCACTGGGACAGCTCCGCATCGAAAGCACGCTGGATGGAAGTAGACTGTACATCACAGGGAATGGGGTTCTCTTTCAGCATGTCAAGTAAGGCCCTCCTCAGTGAATAGCCCAGTTCCACTCAGGCTGGTCTTTGCCTTTCTCCAGGAAACAACCTGGGGCCCTGCCTATGACTCAGAGGAAAGTAATGTCCTTGGGGGCAAACCCATCATTTTAGCTACTCTCACTACCACCACTAAACTCAGGCCTTACAGGAGAGGACTGGTTCCAAAGGCATAAGGGTTCCCAAGGTTCAAAGGCTTCAGACTGTTTCATATTTCTGTTTTCTGCGATCCACTGCTATTCTCAGCCCTGTGCTAGGGCTGAGATGACCAGGTCACAGTCACACCCCTTAGGTTGCTAGATATTTCCCCTGCCATGCAAACCTTCCTACACAGGTCCTCTCTGCAAATCTTGGGAGGCTTGCTAGACACACAGAAATGCCAGAGCTGGGGGTGAGCTCCAGAAGAAAAGCAAGGCAGGCTTCCCAAAAGAGGTGATACCTGGCCTGTGCCTCAGGGGAGAAGGTTATAATGTCCCCATTAGTGCAGAAGAATGGATTCTAATCCTGTTTTATAGAAAAGTAAACTGATGTTTAGAGTGGAGCAATTAACTTTCTTAGGATCACAAAATATACTGGTACCAAAACTAAATGTAGAAGTGAGTTTTCCTGAGCCCCTGAGGAGGTTAGCCAACTCTGGGCCATTTGGGCCTTTGTGGCCCTAACCATCCATCTCTCCCAGAGATGTCCCATCCCTGATGTCACAGAGGGAAAAGACAAGTGCCTTTGGAGGCAGGAGTTGATGTTCAGACCCCCAGCCTCTTTCCTGGGCACACAGGGTATTAATAATCTTCCCAGACTATGTCAGGCTGCCACAGTCACTGAGATGTCATGGAAAGATACTTAAGGGGGCAGAATGGGAGTGGGTGGTCCCTGGCCTGGCTTCTGGAACTTCAGGCAGAGCCTAGAAGCTTAGAGTTAGTTGATTTAGAGGGCTTTGCTGAAGTAGGTCAAGCTCAGCTCCAAATGGTGAGTCTGTGCATCCAAGCTCATTCTCCTACATCACCAGATTTCTGGTTAAATCAAGGAAATGAGGTTAGTAGCCACGGGTTTGAGCCAGTGTTAGGGACAAGATATTCTAGGCATGAAAAGTTGGCAAGCTGGACTCTCTTGGGGTGCAGTGCTGAAACTCTTTCTAACAGGCCTTTCCTCTGGGCAGGAACTGGCTAGGGACTTGTCGGCTGCCCCTGACTGAGACTATATCCGAGGTGTATGAGCTCTGTGCCTTCCTGGACAAAAGGGATATCACCTATGAGCCAATGAAAGTAGCCCTGAAGACTCATCTGGAGCCGAAGAGTGTGGCACCCGTGGATGTGCTCAGTAAATGAGGAAGCTTCTTTTTTTGAATTTAGCATTAGAAGAGGGCTTGGGTATCAAAAATGAAAGTTGAGGCTGGCCACAGTGAGGAATTGTAGATAGAAGAGGAGAGGAAATCCAAAATTTGTAGGTTTCCTAGAGGGAAAATTCATGTTAAGTTACTCTTCCTCACCTCAAGCCCATGAGTAACCTCAAGTAGTACAGACTGACCTCATTAGGGGGCCACATGGGTCTTTGAGAGCTGACACGTTATGCTCATTTGATCCTCACAGCCATCTAAGGAGGAACAGTTCCTGGGTCCATTTAACAGAATGGAAGCAGAGGCTCAGGGAGCTTCAAATTATTCAGTGAGCTAGTGATCAAGCTGGAATTTGAATCTGGATCCAATGTTGTTTTCACCAGCTGCCTATAACTATTAACAAAAAGTTTTTAAGTCAAGTTTCCACTGTATTCTATAATTCAGCAACACTCAACATTTACTGAGCACCTACCATATACCAGGAAAGAAGGAGACATTAGGAGTACAGAAGCAAGCAAAACAGACCCAGTCCTTATCTTCATGGAGCTCACAATCTACTGATACACCTCTTCTTGGTTGTATAACCTATACCCTTTACTCATTACAAAGCTCACTAGAAACTAGTTCCCACACATCGGAACAAAGCCTAAGTCTAGTCTCTCCCAGGAAAAGGGTCATGGATTCATCTTCCCAAAATAAAGCCCCATTCTCCAGACATGCCTAGAAGCTTGGTCTCTATACACTGACAGTGATTTGATTAGTGCTGGCAGTGTGACATTAGCCAAACCATAAGCACAGAGAATCAGGGGGACTTCCCTCCACATGAAGAGTTATACACCAAGGACACACCCAGCCAGAAACCAGAGACAGTTGGCAATGTAGGTAGACAGGAACATCAGTCCAGCTTTCTTGAGAGAGGTGGGTCGGGGGAAGAGCACCAATGCCCTTGGGATTGGGATTTTAGAGGATTTACCGTCCCATCCCCAGAGTCAGCTGACCCTCCAAGCTGCCATTCCAAACCCACTTCACCACCCAGGAAACTGTAAGGTGAGCTGCAGGGAAGGCCTGAGAGAAGGTTGGTGTCAGGGATTTCTATTTCTGCTGCTTCTCAGAGGAGGCAACACAACATGACTGAAGATATTGAGTCTTAACATGCATTATTAAATAAAATGCCCTAATTTCCCTTCTGGCCATGTGATAACATTCCTTCTTATTGGTTTCCTTAGATGAGGAGTGGATGGCAGAAATCACTGTGTATTCCCCCCAACAGATCATCAAAGTTTATGTTGGAAGCCATTGGTATGCAACCACCCTGCAGACCTTGCTGAAGGTATGCTGGCCCCAGAGCTATCATCCTTTCCTTTTGGCTTCTGTGGCTGAGCTGCTTTAGAATCTGTCACCTGACCCTCACACAGCCTTTAGCACCTGCTTAGAATAAGAACTTCCCCTGCCAATGGCCCAAAGTGCACTTACTTTATGAGCAGGATGCTACAAAGGCCCTCAGGAGTTTGGGTAGGGAAGAGACCAGTCTGAGGGGCCTAGCTAGACTGAGCAAGACACGGTAGGGCTACAAATGACTTAAGAGGGTGGTTTAGGGGCCAGAGAAACTTGAAACAGGGTTGTTCTTGTCCCTGGATGCTCTTCTCCCCACAACTGCTCCTTATATAATAAGACAGGGAGCTGGAAATCCCAAAGCCTAGGAAGGTCAAGAGAATGAAGTAAAAGAAGACTGACCTGCCCCTTACTAAAGACCAAGCCCTTTAACTAACAGACTAACAAGGTCTGGTGTACAACCCCTTGCAGTATCCAGAACTTCTGTCCAACCCTCAGAGAGTATACTGGATCACATACGGACAGACTCTACTGATCCATGGGGATGGCCAAATGTTCCGACACATTCTCAACTTCCTGAGACTTGGAAAACTGTTTTTGCCATCTGAATTTAAGTAAGTGATAAATGAAAGGAAATCACGTGATGAAACTCCTTCCTTCTACAATAGAAAAATCTTGAGTTTGCAGCCTTCAGGGAGAAGGTTATTTTATTTCCAATATGTAAATTGCTGTTCAAGGCAGCAGTTCTGAAGGCTGTGCCTCTATGCACACTCTTATCCCAGCTGCCCAGCCTGATGAGATCTTGTCATTTGCAGGGAATGGCCCCTCTTCTGCCAGGAGGTTGAGGAATACCACATCCCATCCCTCTCAGAAGCCCTTGCCCAATGTGAGGCATACAAGTAAGGAAACTTTGCTCTGGACAACATGTTCTGGAGTTTGGACCTTTATAGTATTCTTGAGAATCCTAAGTCCCATCTCCCTGTTCTCCTTTGGGCAGAGTGGGTGGAGCAGGCCCAGGAATGGCCAGTGACCTAAATGAAAGCCTTTAAGAGCCCTTCACTGTCGCTGTCTAGAGCTAATTTGCTTAACGGCAGACCTGACCGACTGGTCACTGACTCCCTCTTGGAGCCTGCAGGTCATGGACGCAGGAAAAAGAATCTGAAAATGAAGAAGCTTTTCCCATCAGGAGGCTGCGTGTGATGACAGAAGGGCCAGGGTCACTGGTAGAGTTCAGTAGGGATGCCAAAGAAGTAAGTCCCAACCTTCTTTGGTTTGGTGTTGTCCTCAGAGAATCACCACAGGCTTGAGGGGGAGGCTCTACTATTGAGGGGCATGGCAAAATTAAAGACCAAGGCCTACATGGATTCCTAGCTTGGTAATTGGTGTCTGAACTCTGAAAGAGGCACAGGGAAGTATATGCCACTCATGGTCTAGGATGCTGATAATATGCTCCTATGGAGTATAAGAGGCCCCTGGGCTGGCACTACCCCTACTCAGGCTGAGCAAAGCAAACAGCAGATCTGTGTGGAGGACAGGATTGATTTTGATGAGCAAATGAAGTCTTAGAAGCCCACATTATTAGGTCTTGGGTGAGGCTTCAATGTGGAAGCACAACATTCTCAGAGCTGCTGTGTCCTCCCTGTTCAGACCACAGCCTGCATGCCCATGGACTTCCAAGACTGCAGTGACAGGACTTCATGGAATAAGGCCAAGGGGACCTTGACCAGATCCAGCCAAACAGAGGAGGCTGAGCAGTACTCCCAAACCATCCAGGTGTCCCTTTGCCGAGGTGCCAAGAGGGCGGGCAATCCCAGCACATACTCCCACTGTCCTGGCCTATGTGCCAACCCCAAATACTGGGGGGCCCACCCTGAGAGTCCTCCCAAGAAGAAATGCAGTACAGTCAGCCTCACACAAAAACCTGAAACCAAAGACCCTCCTGTCACTCCCATGCAGAAACTCATCTCCCTGGTGAGGGAATGGGACATGGCCAATAGCAAACAGTGGGAATTCCAGCCAGTGCCAGTTCCCCGGAGCAGCTTCATGGAAGAAGCTACTCTGCAGCTCCCTTCGGGAAGTGAGGCTGCTTCCCAGCCCAGCACCTCAGCTTCCTGGAAAAGCCATTCCACAGGCTCCGAGAAGCACCTGGATCTGCAGGCAGGGGCTGGAGCTGGAGCCAAAGACAAGGGGCCAGAGCCAACCTTTAAGCCATATTTCCCTGTGAAAAAAGCCGTCACCCTGAAGGACTGGGGCAAGCAGAAGCCAAGGGAGAAAGGTGAGTCCTCTCCTATCCTTGATAAAACTGAGAGGGCAGGGACACCTAGGTGGCTCCATCAGTTAAGCATCCAACTTCGACTTAGGTCATGATCTCATGGTTCATGAGTATGAACAGAGAGCCTGCTTCAGATCCTCTGTCCCCTTCTCTCTGCCCCTCCCCTGCCTATGTGCAAATGCTCTCTCTCTCAGAAATAAACATTAAAAAAAAAAAAAAAAAACAGAGAGGGGCGCCTGGGTGGCTCAGCCGGTTGAGCCTCTGACTTCAGCTCAGGTCACGATTTCACTGTTGTGGGTTTGAGCCCCGTGTTGGGCTCTGTTCTGACAGCTCAGAGCCTGGGGCCTCCTTCAGATTCTGTGTCTCCCTCTCTCTCTCTGCCCCTTCCCTGCTCATGCTCTGTCTCTTTCTCTCAAAAATTAAAATGTTTTAAAAAAATTTTTTAAAAAAAAGAGGGCAAAACTTGGTCAAGGCCACAGAATGAATTAGTGACGAAGTGGGGCTGGAACCCTCTGTTCACAGCTCTGCTAAGCAGTATAGAGATGACCAGCACACTGGCATGGCTTGTGAGCTAAGAGTCTGCATGAAGCACATAGGAAGAGGGTATCTATGAAATAATAGGAGCACAAAGGAGGCTATGGGCTGAGAAGTGAGCAGGGGAAGGAAGAAGTCTCAGGTGCTTGGGGAAAACAGGTCCTTGGTCTAGTCGGAGGCCAGGCTTCATGTGTGAAAGTGATGAGAAATAGAGCTGAACACATAATTCATCAGGACAGGTCTTGTGAGCCAAGTTCAGGACCTGGTACATTGTTCTGATCCTAAGGGGTGTAGGCAGCCACTGAATCATTTTAAACAACAGCAAGAAGTCAGGTGTGCATTCAGAAGGTTGCTCCAGGAATAGAGGAAATACAGCAGCAGAAGCAGAAATATTAGAAGAATAAGGCCATTCTAAGTCAAACAGGCTAGGCAATTGGGGGAGGAAGTGGGGAAGGATCTGGCCAAAGAGGGGCCAGGTTTCTGGCTTGTGTGACTGCGGGGGAGTGGGTGATTCCTGGGGTGGGATGGACAGGAGAAGGAGCCACAGAGGGAGGTGTATTGTGTGTGATGGGACAGTGTGGAGACAACCCAGAGGGGTTTGCTGAGACCTGTCATACTGGGCTGTTTCCTCTGCTCCCTCAAATTCTTTCTACAGTATTCTGTTGATTTCCCTTTCAAAGGTTTAGGCCCTGCTTGGAGGGGCCTCCTTGGGCCCTGCCTGTGAGTCCTGAGTTGGCCTGTCAAACATACTCTTCAGAGTAGACATGCATCAAAAGCTCACCCAAAAAACTCCTCTCATTTTACAGTTTTCCATGATATCTAGTCCCCCAGCTAAGGTATTATCAGCTCTAGTTGACACCAGCCTTAGTTCAAGAGGAATTTGGAAAGTTCCTTGGAGTTCTGAAACATAGGATTGCACTTACAATGCTTCTAGGATAATGGAGAGAGGAGAGCCAGGACAGGTACCTGTCAGCAGAGGGTGTCACTGCTGAGAAGCTGCAGCCAGAAGGTTGGGGTGACTCACTGTGCTGGTCCCGTCCCTGCTTGGGCTCTGAATTGGTTTAAACAGAACTCCCACCCCATGTCATTTTTCACAGAAATTCCTGGCCCTGAGCAGCCTTTGCCTGAGGCCAGTGAGGTGGACAGCGCAGGGGTCATCCTCAAAGTGACCCACCCCCCTGTGGTGGGCAGTGATGGCTCCTGCATGTTCTTTGAGGACAGCATCGTCTACACCACACAGATGGACAACCTCAGGCATACGCCGCCTACAGCCAGCCCCCAGCCCAGAGGTGAGACTCTGGAGCCATACCTGGCCCTGCACTTCCCTGTGGAGATGCCTGAGCCCCCAGTCAGGGTGCTTCAGAAAAACAGTTTTCCCTCAGGAGCCCTACACCTCTCTCCTTACTCCAGGTTGGCTCTAAGGCCTTAGCCACAACAGTTGTGTCCATATCCACTCTTTCCTCCACAGAAGTGACTTTCCTCAGTTTCTCTCTATCCTGGGAAGAGATGTTTTATGCACAAAAATGTCACCGTTTCCTGACTGACATCATCCTGGATTCCATCAGGCAAAAGGACCCCAAAGCCATGACAGCTAAGGTGGTCTCCCTGACCAACCGGCTATGGGTATGTGTGACAGGCCCAGACCTTGCTCTTTCTCTGTCCGTCCCCTTGTCCCCATAAGTGGTGCCAGGCAACTGGAAGCATGCCAATGGGAATAGGTCAGGGACACAAGGGTGGCAAGAAGAGCAGGGATAGGAAGACAGGTTCAGTGTCATCTGGACCAAGACTTCACTGAGAGGTAGCTTGGGATAATCGTGGCCTCCGATCCCTGCAGCTCCTGCAGACTCAGGGAAGCCCCTGGTCTGCATCCCACTCTGAAAGGCAGGAAATAAATGTGTGTCAGGCAGCGGCTTCCAGCCCTGCCTGACCAGGGGCTCTCCTGACAGACCCTGCACATCAGCCCCAAGCAGTTTGTGGTGGATTTGCTGACCATCACCGGCTTCAAGGATGACCGGCACACCCAGGAACGCCTGTACAGCTGGGTGGAGGTGAGGGCCACTTGTACCCCACTGGGAAAGATGACCCTGTGGACACCTCAAATGGACACTGTCTTGCTTCTGGGCCAGCACTGCCCAGAAGGCAAGGCAGGCAGCTAGACCTCTGGTCCCTGGTCCCAAGGAGGGAAAAACAATGGCTGAAATTAGTCCAGAGTGATCAAAAAGCAGTATTCGGGCCACTGGTTTTTTTTAAGTTTTCCTCCAATGGTACCAATTTTGCCTTTATCACTAACATCCCAGCCGTGCTTGGGAAGCACATCACATGAGCTCAAGCTTTTGGGGTGTTGAAATCTGAGAAACTATTTAGAGTCAGACCTTTCTGACCACTAATACCAACTTCACCTACTTAGCCATATCACCACTTTCACACATTCCTTTCATATATAAACTGCTTTAAAGCATTCTTCACCAGAAAAAAAAAAAAAAAGGTTCAATGAGGTCGAAGGAATAATCGAGGTTTTTTTATTTTTGTTTTTTGATTCCTTAAAATAACTTTAGGGTTTGAAGTTTTCATTTTAATATTGTAGCTGATGAAGACTTAGTTAATTTCTCATTAATCTGGTATTTTTTGTAATCAAGTACATTATTATAATACTTTTCACCCTAAAACCCTAGTTCCCAGTTACTATTAGGTCTCTGGCCAGTCTATTGATTAGAAAAGTAATGTCAGCATTTGCAGCTAGAAAAGTGGAAAACCAGTGGCCGGAAATGTACATTTTTGACCCTCTGGTCATTCTGGTAGCCATTCATAGCCACAAGCTTGTGAGATGCCTCTGGGCAGAACTGAGCCCAAAGAATCAAAGGTCCCCAAAAATAGACCTTGCCCTACCCCTGCCCCTGCCCAGATGGGGAGGACCCCGCCCACTCAGCTACAGTAGGCAACCAGCCAGGAAGTAAGGGATAAGATGGGCCTTTCCTTCTAGCTCACACTGCCTTTCGCCAGGAAATATGGCCGCTGCGTGGACCTGCTCATCCAGAGGGGCCTGTCTAGGTCTGTCTCTTACTCTATCCTGGGCAAGTACTTACAAGAGAGCTAGGGTGACCAGAGATGCTGC
Source organism: Hyaena hyaena (assembly GCF_003009895.1). Classification (NCBI taxonomy): domain Eukaryota; kingdom Metazoa; phylum Chordata; class Mammalia; order Carnivora; family Hyaenidae; genus Hyaena; species Hyaena hyaena. The sequence goes on along the minus strand of NW_024080649.1, from coordinate 1,234,126 downwards.
CCTCACAATACCCCCATCTGCCAAGGCTCATTTAAAGAATGCATATGCACATATGAAAGTATGTCAGTCTATTTTTATTATAAATAAAGAGTAATGAGTCAAGGGCCTGGACTCTCTCTCTGAGACACCAAAGACCAACAAGTGAAATAATTTTAGAGAACAGCTCTAATTGAAAGCTCTTCAAAAGGTGTTGAAAAAATATAACCAAAGTGACCCAGGAAAGAAGGGCTGGGTTTGGGCAACCAAGGCAGTCAAGAGTTAAGGCTACAATAGAGGTGGGCTTGCCCCTACGCTTGAGAAGCTTGGCTTTGAGACCAGGGATTGGGAAGCAACTGCTGGGAAACCACCTAGGTTCCTCTGAGGGGTGAGGCAGTCCAGTCACTGTCCAGTCACTGCTCTACTTGGTACCCCACCCGCCTAGAGCATGGAAACCCATACCTTCTGCTCTAGCCTAATCCTAACGTGTAACAGGTAAAAGCCAGAGAGGGAATAAAAGGGGACATGGGGCCAGAGGCTCAGGATCAGGGCACTCATTCAGGCCTTGCAGCCAGGCTCCCTAAGCGAGGTCCCTGCCAGTCTGCCAATGGGCACAGACATCAGAAAGGAGTAGTCAATAGCGCAGTGCATGTGAGCTGGAGGTGGCCCAGGTACCAGCCACATTTGGGTCATAGCAGATCCTGAGAGAGGTGATATTTCTTGGACCTCCAGGTGCTGGGTCCACTGCCTGCCTTCCAGCCCAGGCTCAGACCTGTAGTTGACAAGCTAGGTATGACTGTCATTTTCCTCAACTGAAGGTCCAGGTGGATGGCCCACCTGGGGTATGGCCCTATCCCACACACCCCCATTTCCTCCTAAAGGAAAGGCAGGCATAGGCCTGGGCTGGGGAAAGAGGACAAAATGATACTTACATAGGAAAAGTCCTCAAGACCCCTGCCCAGGGCCTGCCCTGACATATAGCTGCTGTCAGAGCCACTGGATCCACTGGCTGATGGGCACTGGGATGAGACCTCTGAGTCGTCAGGAGCTGGGGAGGAGGAAGGTAAGCTGTTGGCAGGGAAGGGCCAGACCCTAAGCAATGCCCTCTTGCCTCTGGTTAAGCCCAGACCTACTCAAAGACAGCTGGCTGCCCAGCTCCACTTCAGCTTCCAGCGCTGCTTCCTCTGGGAAGCTGGGAGAATACAGGGGCCAGCGGAGTCCCAGAAGCGCCGGGTCTCTGTACAGATGTAGGTTGAGGGATCCCAATATGGAGCAAGAGGCAGGGTCTCCAGGAAGGGAGCTCGAGGCTCCCAGATAGGGGCTCTCATAGTCAAACGGTGCTACAGCAATAGAGGCCCGAGAGCGAACTTCTGTGTAAGAGAGAGGGTCAGACTGGGACAGGGCAGAACCCACCTGGGCCAAGGTCCTGAAGGGAGCACAGGCAAGAGCTGACAGGAGTCCATGTTACCTCCCATTCAGCCTTCCTCACCCGCTCCCCCCTGTAGCCTGCCTGCTACCTCGGCACTTCAGGACATAGTTGACAGTGCGGTCGTTGATAGCTTCCTCGCTGGGGGCGATGTCCTGAAAGGCCTTGTTCCCCACACCCATGGACATCATCTCAGCCATGCGCACCTCTGGGGGGAGAGGGAGTATAGGTAGGGCCTCTCTGGACATCAGCCTTGTCCTCGGGCCTCTGTCTACCACCCCCTTGAGTAAGTCCTTCTTGTACATCCATGCCCAGCACATTAGCCATCCTATGCACTGAGCCTTTCTGGTGCCATGCTCTCCTCCCCACAATCCTGGGGGCACGGTTAACCAGGTTAACACTGTCCATAGTCAGGGATAGTGACAACAGGACTGCCTGACTTTGAACTTCCTTTCCTTACACTCTGGCTGCTGCTATTGGACCTCCCTGCTCCCAAACATTTCCAGGTTCCTAGGCCCTGTCTGGGGCCCTGTGGGACATAAGCTCTCCAGGGAGGGGACCATTGGATAAAGTAGGGGCAGGGACCCACCCTTGTTGTGGATAGCCTGCCTCCAGAGCAGACGAGAAATGTCAGCTGTCCAAGTCTGCTTGGTGTCCAAGCTGGCAGCCTGCAGCACAAAGGTGTCCTTGGCCTTGCGACGGCGGAACCAGATCTCAAAGCGCAGGTTGTTATCCCCACAGCACTCAGTGAGGCCTAGGTCTGCCATCTGTGTGGCCAGGAGAGGGGCTTGGTGAGGTCAGAGGGGGTGAGGGTGAGGCAGGGACCATAGGAGGGGTGCAGTGGGCCTACCTTGAAGGAACGCTTGTAGGTATATGTGTCAATGCCCGTGGGTCCTCGGCGAGGCTTGCTGAAGAGCAGTAGCTCCTCAAAGAGGAAAACACGGCGCAAGGACTTACGGCGCCCAGTGCGTACCATGAACTCATCCTGTCGCACCAGCTGACCCTGTTCCTTGAGGTTAACCTGCCAAGCTGGGGCCCAGTGAGTGCCCAGCCTTTCCTGCCCTCCTCCCTTCACACCCACTGCACCTGCCCACCACGACCTGGCATGACTCACATCACAGCCCTGGATGGCGTCCATGGCTAGCAGGTCGTTGCCATGTCGCAGCTGGAAGCGCACAAGGCTCTGGGCGGCCCGCAGGGCACTCAGCTCCTGCACGGCACCCCCGCAGGCCCTGGCCAGTTCCTGCAGCATCAACGCATACTTGCTCATGCGCTGGATGGGCTTCAGGAGGTAGGAGGCCAAGTCCAGGTGGTCCCCCAGTGCTTGCTGCTTATCCTGCCAGGTGGGTGGGAGACCATCAGGTGGCTTCAGGGTACTTCCTCCATCCCCTCCTCCCCTAAACTCAGGCTCATCTACCTTGAAGAAGGCATGACCAAAGCTGGTCATCAGAGCATCAGAGCGAGGTTTATTCTTGCTGTAGAGTGCATACATCCCAAACTGCAACCGCTGTGAGGAGACACAGATCAACCCAGGTTCAAGGGGGCCAGGTACCCTCACCCTGAGAGGACCAAAATGCTAACCAACAGTTCCCAGGGAACTGCGGATCCCTGTCTCCCTGGCTTTGAATGAGGCAACCTGGAAAGAACAGGCACTGTGCAGAATGGGGCTTGCCCACGGGGCCTCTGCTCCTCTCACTGCTCTTGAACACCACTCTGGGCTTCCTCACCTTAGACAACTCCTTCTCTTGTTCACTACACTCAGCCGCTTTGACCTGTCTCTTCTTTGACCACTGAGCCTCTTCCCTGCCCCAAAGCTTTACACTTAATCTTTCCTCTGGATGGAACACTCTGAGTCCAGCCCTTCCCCTGTCCTGCCCCTCAAAGAGGCCTCTAACTGCACCACCCCCTGGCCCCACTGCTAAATCACGATCATGTATGTATCCTGATTATTTTGTTCCTGACCCAAACTATAATCTAGAATTACCTTTTTTTACTTTTATGTCTCCTTTTCTACTAAACGTGACTACCTAGAGGGGCAGGGACCTTGCTGGTCTTGCTCACAGCTATACCCAGCACAGAGCCTGGCACCAAGCATCTACCCAAGAGCTCCTTATCAAGTGTGGCAGAATCAGGTAGGGGCCATGTGGCCTGTGGGCTTACATGGCGCAGGAATGCATAGGCAACCCGGGGTGGGTGCTGGGTACAGGCCTCCAGTTCACGCAGGAAGAAATGAAAATGGAAGTCCCGCAGCTTCTCCAGGTTGCCAAAGAGGTGGGCACGCTGGCCACGGAGGCCCTGGGGCACATCAGGGCGGTCCAGCTCAGGGAAGTAGTTCTCCATGGTGTAGTCAAGAGCACGGACATACTCCCGCTCTGTAGCCACCATCTCTGCCAACACCAGCTGGAGCCTACCAGACAGGTGGAGTCAGGATTCAAGACGTCTCTCCTGCCACTGCCCTCCCTGCCCTGCACACTGCCTGTACCTGTTGGGGCTCCTGGGGTTAGAGCTGCCTGGTGGAGGCATGGTAGGGGATGACCCTGGCTGGGCACCACCTCCAGCCTCTGGTCCGTGGGAAGCAGCCACAATGGCCGCACGGTGGCAGTGGTGAGTAAGCTCTCGGAGACTCTGCCCCAGATTCTGATCAAGGCTATATGCCTTCCTCAGGGGAGGGGTGGCAGATGCACCAGGGACATGGCTGACACACAGACTAGCTGTGCTGCCCGTCGTGGTCGTCGTCAGTGGTGGCTTCAGTGCAGCCTCTAGTTTCTGGTCCAGGGCCAGCCAGGTGTCCTGGCAGCGTGCCCAGGCCCAGCGGCATTCCTGGCGGATGCCCTCGGAGCCCAACCCTGTGGCCAGAGCCCACATCTTTCGGAAGTGGGCAGGAGGCAAGTCAGGGTGCTTGGTCCAATGCAGCTGCAGCCGTTGTAGCACGACCCCTGGGCACTCCTGCTCCAGCTGTGCCAACACCCGCTGCCCCTCCTCAGCCCATGTCGAGGCCTGTAACACCAAGGCCAGAGAGCCACTGAAGGTGGACCCACCAAGACCATTGGGCCTTCTCCTCCACCCACTCTCCCGGCCCCACAGGATGATGGCTCAGGCCATACCCCCATTGGTTGAATTTTGGGGTCAGACCAAAGACAAGGAGAGAGGAGGCAAGATGTCCTGAAAGAGCTCAGGCTGCGGTAAGGCTAAGAAGCCACTCCTCCATCCCCACTGACCACCAGGAACAGGACACCTCACCCACCTGCTTGAAAAAATGCAACAGCCTCTCAGCATCTGCCAGCCGCTGCCGCCGCTTGGCCAAAGCCCTAGAGAAGTCGCTCAGCTGGGCTTGCAGGGCCAGAAAGCGGGCCCCAACAGGGCCCAGTTCAGCAGCCTCCCAGCCAGCCAGTGGCTGCAGAAATTTCTCCCCTCGCCTGACCTGCTCCTAGAGAAAGAGACTGGGATTAGCAGACCTACGCCATGAACAGTCTTTTCCACAGACATCTACACGTCATTATCAAGTCTCTCTTGTGACTGAAGACCTTCCCCCCACACCACACACCCCACCCACTCTCCTCTGTCTCTGTGCCTCTCTACACACCCAAACTTCCTAGAGGAATCGTTCGCCTCGGTATCAGGTATCATTGCTTCTTCACCTCATCAGCCTAGTGCAACCTCACTGCCACCTCCATCCCCAGCAATTCTTAGGCCTCATCTGACCATTGCTCAGCAGCCTCTAATCCTCTTTTTCAGTTCCCCAACCCCTCCCCACTCACCCTAGTCTCCTCCTGTCCCCCATCCCTCATCTGAGCCATTCAACAGTGGCTGTCCTGAACACAGTCCACACTCTCTCCCCTCAGGCAATCCTATGTGACCGTCAAATGTCACCCACACACCCGCATCTACCAAGTGACCCTCTACGCCTAGGTCTCTCTTCTGAGTTCCAGGCCAATCCCCATGGGTCTCAGACCCTCATGGTCATCTCCAAAGCACACCCAAGACTGGATTGATGAATCCCCTTGCCTCAGAAGGCCCTTGTCTCCTGGTCCTTCTCTCAGGAGGGAACTCTACTCACCCCTGCAACCTTCCCCTCCTTTTTTTAAAAAAAAAAATTTTTATTTGAGAAAGAGATAGCACACATGTGCAAGCATGGAAGGGAGGTGAAAGGAGAGAGAGAGAATCCCCAGCAGGCTCCACGCAATGCGGGGCTCAATCCCACAACCCTGGGATCATGACCTGAGCCAAAATCAAGAGTCATTCAACCAACTGTGTCATCCAGGCGCCTCTTCCTTCCTTACCCCATGTATCAAATCCCAGAAATTTCTAAAATCAGTCTCCTCTGCCACCATCTGACTAGAGAAAGCATCATTCCCACTAGGCCACTACAATTGCCTCTGTGGACTCTATATGTCCATCCTTCAAATCACTAAACAGAAACTATGAATCATCTTCTAGAATGTGGATCTGATTATGTGACTTTTCCACTTAAATTTTATACAGCTACAGGATCCAGCAATCTAGCCACTGACTACTTTTCCAGCTTCATTTTACCTCACTCTCCCTCCCTTTACTGCACTGCATTTCAACCTCACTGTCCTTCTTATGGTTCCTCAGGCAAGCCATGCTCCTTTCTGCCACAGAACCTTTGAACATGTTCTTTGTTCCCTCAGCTGGGAATGTCTCTTAACCCCAACCCCTCTTTCTCCTGGTTAACCTATCCTTCAGCTCTCATCTCAAAAATCAGGATCTCAAGAAAGCCAGACCAATACCCCTTCTGGGTCAAGTATTTTTTTTTTTTTTTTAAATTTTTTTAATGTTTTTTTTATTTATTTCTAGGAGAGAGAGAGACAGCATGAGCAGGAGAGGGTCAGAGAGAGAGGGAGTCACAGACTGAAACAGGCTCCAGGCTCTGAGCTGGCAGTCAGCACAGAGCCCGACGCAGGGCTCGAACCCACGAACCGCGAGATCATGACCTAAGCGAAAGTCGGACGCTTAACCGACTAAGCCACCCAGGCGCCCTTGGGTCAAGTATTTTTTAATAAACTCAGGTAGAACCACCTGCGCTATTTCTTTCCAGAGCTTTTGCCTCCATTTGCAAACACACATATGTGGCTTTCAACCTTTGATTACAATTGCTCTCTGCTGGACTATAAATTCAAGGAAAGAAATGGATTTCCTTTCACCCATGCTGCATTCTTAGTCTCTGGCAAAGTGATCCAATACCTAGGAAATAAACAAGTAACCGAACTCACCTGGGCAACCTGGTCCAGCTCCTGAAAAGGACCTTGGGCCTGGAGCAGCATGTCCAGGGAGGGCTCCCTTAGCCCCTCAAGTGCTGGCCAGCCCACCTGCTGTAGCCATACTTCAATCTGGAGGGGCACAAGCAGGGAAAGAAATGCTGCTGTGGGGTGGACGTCATGCTTGAGATCAGAGGCAGGGCCCATCTGGGCAGATAGTTCCCACCTGGTGCAGCCCACCCTCCTGGGCCTCCAGAGTCTGGACCAACTCTAGTGCCTGCACTCGCTGGTTACTCTGCAGGGTCAGCTGGTGCAGCAGTCCATCTACACGGCCATAGAGCTCATCAACTTCATCCACTGCTGGCCTGGTACAAGGTACATGGTTGTAGGGCTCTTGTTAGATGCCTTGCTCCACTCCACCCTGTCCTGGGACCACAATCCTGGCTGGTTCTGAGCAGCCAGCTAAGTTCTTGGCATGGAATATGGTGGGCTGGGGCAAGATCTGGGATCTGAGTTTGCATCTACCTGTAGTCTGGGCTCAGGGTCACCTCTGGGACCTCTTGCTTCAGCCATGCCAGCTCCAAACTCCCCTGGCACTGTAGCCATGCTAGCCGGGGTGAGTCTAGCACGTGCTGCATCAGGACCCGTGCCTGCTGTAGCAGCCGACTAACTTCCTGTGATTAAGGGCAACAGGCAGTGGAAATGAGCATTGGAGAAAAGGAGGAAGACAGGGAGCATTTGGAGAGATGTTGTGGGGACACTCACCCCAGACTCCATGGGCTGGGGCACAGCCTTCATGCTCTCAATGGCCCCGTGGAGCAGGGTACAAACCACCTGGCAGCTTTGCAGTAGGGCTTCCAGACGCTGTGAGCAAGGACAAGCACGACCAGAGTAGTGCAGTGCTGGTCCCAAGCATCCTGGATCCCAGGCCACTGCAGCCAGCTTTGCACTGCTCAAGCCAACCCAGGAAAGGCTCCTCTGCTGGCCAGGTTGCCTGCTGCCCCCCATGTCCCCACCCACTGCACTGACCATTCGGAAGTCCAGCCAGGTCTGGTGGCAGTAAGGCAGGCCTCCTCCCATTGAAGCTGGCAACCCAGAAGTGGAGATGTGGGTCAGCAGGCTCTGATGAGAGGGCAGCTGCTTCAGCTGGAAGAAAAGAAGGTGTAGTGGCTCCTGCCTGGTGGGGAAGCATCCCACCTCCCCCGCTGGCCAAAATGGCTCAGTACCTGCAGCCTGGAAGGTACCTCCTCTGGCATCTTTCCCACTAGCAGCACCTGGTACACTGATCCTGGGGCTGCTTCCTGCAAGGAATTTGAGTGCAACCATGTCCCCAACCCTATTTAAAAGGAATGGCTGAAGTCAGGAGAAGATACAATCCTGTACTCACTTGTAGTTGGCTGAGCCCCCAGAAAAGAGAAGAACTTGGGGGACGAACTCGGGCATCCACCAGCACGGTCAATCCCAGGGCCTGTACTTCGGGCCTAAAGAGACAGGCTTCAGTTCAGTATCAAATCCCCCAACCTTACCATGTCCTGGCTCCAACTCCACCACCCCCCCCCCCCGCCCCCAACCTCCTCTCTGTAACCTAGGGATGCTTCGCAGATAGAGCAGAAGGCGGATGAGTTCATGGCTACCGCACGTGGGGAAAAACCAGGCTGGGCTATGGGCACACAGAAGCAGCACTGCCCGGCCTTCTACATCCCGAGTCCCTGTGGGGAAAAGACAATGAACACCTGTCCTATCAAGTCACCCCACTTCCACCACTTCTAGTCTCTCCGACGTAGTTACCTGGTAAGGTAGCCATGCCACTGGCCAGCAGCTCCCAGGAAAGGTCTTGGGCCAGGAGGTAATTAGCAGGCTTAGGGAGGCGAGATCCACTGGGGTCTTGGGAAGAAAAATGGCTTGGGTGTGCATTGGGCACTCACTCAGAGACCCCTCCTCAGACCTGGGCTTCATTCAGCCTGAGTAGGGTCAGAGCCCTCCCCAAGTCTTGGTACCCACCTTTAGGAACCCCCACTTGACCTCCTTGGCCCAGCCTCCCTTACCTGGCTCCAGTAGCTCTGACGATGTCTCAGATAGAGGCCCTTCAAGGTCCACAGGATCACTGTCCAACCTCTCAGGACCCAAACCAGCTGGCATTAACCTGCCTGGAACTTGGTCCCTTGCCAAACCTTCCCCCTGACTATCACTCTCGCCCTGTGCAAGGCTGAGGTGGGAGGACACTGGACATAGGAGGCTCTCCGCTCTAGAGGGGATGGGTTTCTCTAACTGGGCTGAGGAACCTCCTAGTGTATTCCCCTGCCCATCTACAGCCATTGGTCCTAGGGGTGACTGAAGCTCCCTAGGCAGGGAGCTGTCCTGCAGCCCTTCTCCTTGGGCTGTCCCTGCTGGTGATCTTGGAGGATTGGGGTCCTTAACCTGCACGTGGGGAACAGGCTCCTCCTCATCACAGGCATCCCTGAAGCTGCACACAGCAAACCTCCAGTCAGTAGCATGTCCTTGGGATTCTGGGGACTCATCCCCAACCTCCAAAGGCCCTTCCATCACCCTCTCCTTAAGGGTGGGCCTGCTCAGGGCAAGTGGGAGAGGGACTGGGCCCTCATTGTGAGGCTTCTGCTCATCCAGGAAATGGACTGAAGACAGTCCCGTAGGGCTCGGTGGGTGACCCAGGTAGAAGACACTAGGCCATAGCAGGAGCCAGTGTTGGTTCCCAGGTAGAGGTAGCACAGATGCGGCAGCAGTTCAGGCCTAAAGAGACAAGAGAAGGGCAGGGGTCGCCCCTGAACGTCCGCGCTCACACTGCCCTCAGCCAGAGGGCTCCTACGCTCAGACGCGCACTCACGCGTTGCCGGCCTACGCGTGAGGGCCGCACGTGGCGTGGGCAAGGCGCTGCCTCGTGCTGACGCCCGCCCGGCCCGGCCCCGCCTCGCCGAGACACTCGCGCGCCCCATCCATTCCCCCCTCCAACCCCCCGCAGCCCTCAGACCCCCGGACGCGGAACCGAGAAGCCGCGAAGCCGCGCCCTCGAACCTTCGGCACCGCCATCGACGGCGGGTACAGCGCACCGCCCCGGCGTCCACTAGCGCCGCCTCCTGGCCGCGGGGAGGGAACGCAGGCGGCGGAAGACCCGGCACCGTGCCGCCCCCTGGGGGCCGGAGGACGAATCTACATCCCATCCGCTGCCCGACGGCATCTGCCGGTCTCCTGTGAAAGCTTGGAAACTCGGGCTCTCGCAGTGTCCCAAAGCCGCCACCTCCGCCGCCTCCCACCCTCCGGGCCAGGCGGCTTGGCTCCACCCCCACCTTCAGGGCCCGCTTACTTTGACTAGGCTGCTCTGTCGGCCGGCGGGCGGGGGGAGCAAGGACTACTAGCAGTTCCAAGGTGCCCACGCCCCGGAGTGCTGGAGAGGGAGAGCGCTGGAAGCGGTCCCCCTCGGGCAAAGGTGATGTAGATGCCCGTTGATGCGTGAATGGGTGACTGGGCCGGGGTTGGGGTGGGGGCGTCGAGGGAAGGGGTTTGTGGGAGTGAGGGGATCTGCTCTCGAATGCACGCAGTATGGGGGGAGGGGGGACTGCCCCACTCTGTCAGCAAAACTGGGAGCACTCATAACTCGCAAGGGAAAAAAAAAAGTGTGGGCCCAAGATCCCAGGAGTCTCCCTAGAAAGAGAAACTCCTTAAGGCCAAACCAGCAGGTCGGGGCTGCTAGGAACCAGCAGGGGTATCTTCATGGAGGGTAGGAGGAAAGGGCCCCTCCTTTGCAGTCTTCAGCCTTCTGCCCAGGCCCAGGCCTAGGCACCAAGACACAGGTTTTATGATTCCAAGACCCTATGGGGGACTGCTGTCTGGGCTGGAGGGAGGATGGGGGCAGGGAGACCTCTGGGGTAGGAACTGACCCAGGCCTGCCAGAAACCACTAGGCCCAGATCCTCCACTCTGGTGCCTTCCTGGCACTTTCACCTACACCCCCTCCCCACAAAGTCCAGCCAAGTCAGCTGGGACTGAGGTCAGGGTCCTGGAGCCAGAGACACTAACCCAGACCTGCTATTTCACTTACCTTTTGGGTGAGCTCCAGCAACTCAGTTCTTTTTAACCCTTACTCACCTGTAAAAAAAAGAAAGTCATTCCTCTTTTCCCCCTGGGATTGCCATCAGGACTAGGAAAGACCCCATAAGTCAGATGACCACTCGCTGCCAGCATTTGGGCTATATTCATGCCCTCCCCATCATTTCACCCTCAGTCAGGGCATCCTGAACTGGTGAAAGTTACCTGGAGACTTGACCTGTGAGATCCCTCCCAGCTCTGAGGTACTGAGGTCCCTTTAGGGCATGTGTGCCTGGCCTGACACTCCCCAGAATTTGTAGGAAGATTATAAGAAGGTAGGCTGTGTGGTCAGAAGAACACACTGCTCCATAACATGCTCAGACCCTTGGCTCCTGGGAGGAGAGAGGGGAGTTGGGGGCGGGGGGAGGTGCCATGGCTTCCTTGACTCTAAAGCATGAGCCTGGAGGCTGCAGAGGAGCAAACCAGGGCATCAGAAGCAGGCACAGTGGGAACAGCAACCTGCCCACCCCATCCCAGCTGCCACATCAGCCCCCAAAGTCCAGATTGTCAGACCAGCTACCTAGGAGCCTTCTTCATGAGCTGATTTGGCTGCCAGAGGAGGTTGGAATTGTCCTGCTCCATCCGCAATTCCCAGCTGGGTCCTCTGGTCGCACCCTCCTCTAGCTTTAGTGAACATCAGGATCAACCTTGGCTCCTTCCCCAGCTGTCCTAGGGCCGCCCCATTGAGTCATTGCCTCCTGCTCCCTCCCTTTCCTTCTGTTGCCCACTGTCTGCCCACCCCAGTCACTAGCCAGGCCTCCTAAGAGCTGAGGAGACCTGCTGGCAGGCACACATACCCCTTCAATACCAGAAGCAGGCAAGAGTCCCCAAGCCACAGGCCATAGCTGACCCCAGCACCGCTGGGTACGGGCAAACAGATAGATCCAGAGTCAGGGTCAGCCTTTGGTTGGTTTATTCACTCCACATAAAATGTGCATTGTAGCTACATGAAAACATTGTGTTGTCATTTCTGTACTTCCAGCATTTAACATAGGGCCTGGCATAGAATAAATGCTTAGGGGTGCCAGAGAGTGGTCACGTTACTCCTCCCCTGTGAGGCTCCCTATCCTTGAGCCAAATGTAAACCAGAGTCACAAGTAGATTCAGAGGCTGAATCTGAAAGGGAAACAGAAAAGGCAGAGCTGCAGGATGCACAGTCCTAGGATGATAAAGATGTAGATAGAAAATGGGGACATACTGAGGCCTAGTGGGGAACACTGGGGGCTGGGCCTGGAACAAGCCCAGGCTGCTGACCACAGGAGACCGTATGGGCTGAGCTTGCAGGACTGAGCAGTGACTCATGGGGCCCATCTCTGTGGCTCTGCTGGCAGCAAATTCTACTCACAGCAACTTTTTCCACTGAGATCATAAAATAGGGTTGGACCTCCCTCCCCTGCCCCTTCCCCAGCCTTCCCTCAGCCTCTCTTTCCTTGCCACCATGAATCAATCAAAAACAGGAGAGAGGCTATGGACCTAGTGATAAGAGACCCAAAGTCATTGCCCTCACTCCACCCCTAACTTTGCACATTCTCTTCAGTACTGCCCTAGATAGCAAGGGTGACAATATCCCCAAACCTTCCAGATCTCGCTCACTTTTGGCCTAAATAAACTCCAAACTCCATACTGACATGAAAAACTCATCTGATCACAAATCTTGTCAAAGCCCATGCCCATCTCCCCTGGTCAAAATCCTTCTTTCTTCAAGGCCTGCATGCAACTCAGGGTGCCCTGAAGGCCATGTCTGCCATCTTGTCCAGTCAGGTGGTGAACCATAGACAAGCTCCTGACTTTCTCACTCTCCTACATCCCAAGTGCCTGCCTCTCCCTGGTGTGCTCACCCTCTATCTCTGACTAACCCCATCTTCCTTGCTGTCGCACCATCCTAAGTTACCGAGCATCAAGCCCAGGAGCTCCTCTGCACCCTCTCTCCTACACCTTTAGTAGTGTGATTGTGTGGATTTGACTGCTACTGCGTTTCTAATCTAGAAATTCTCAAAGGATGTGGTCTCTATAGTCTTCCTCGAAGGGAGCTGATTAAGATTATAGATTTCTGGGAGGTACCTGGGTGGCTCAGTCAGTTGAGCATCCGACTCTTGATTTTAGCTCAGGTCATAACCTCACAGTTTATGGGTTTGAACCCTGCATTGGGCTCTGTGCTGATGGTGTGGATCCTGCTTGGGAATCTGTCTCCCTCTCTGTCTGCCCCTCCCCTGCTTCTGCATGCGTGCTCTTTCTCAAAATAAATAAACTTTAAAAAAAAGATTACAGATTTGTGGGTCCCCATTGCCTTGCTTAGGGCAGGCCCAGGAATCTGCATGTTTGACAGATTCTCGGTGATTGTGATTCTGAAGCCTGAGAACGGCTGCCTGCCCTCTCCAGCCTTTTCATGTCCCGAGCCTGCTTGAGCAGATGCAGGCCTCCCATCCCCAGCCTTCCTTTCTACCAGTCCATCCTCCACCTGGCGTTTCATTCATTCCATCTGACACCACTTGCACTTGAGCTCTCTTAAAGCACATCACTGGCCACACCACACCCTAGATCACAGTTCTCCCAGGCCAGCTCTCTACCACCTCCAGAACTCAGCAACATCACCCCTAGAGGCTTTGTGTCTCTGGCTGGTCTCTCCAGAGCACAACCACTGCTCCTGGCTTTTTGCCATGTGTGCTTTGGGGATCCTTTGTTTATACTGCTTTCTACCTGGAATGCACCCACCCAACTTTGCCTGTATTGTCTGAACCCCAGCACACACTCTCACCCACACTAGCTCCTCCCAAAGCCCTTCCAGATCTCTGCAGGGCCCCACAGCACTTTCCTTGCTCCTTGCCTTGCAGTGTAAGAGCTGTAATAGTATGGGGTGCCCAGGTGGCTCAGTTGGTTAAATCAAAATACTTCTTGGGGTACCTGGGTGGCTATTGGTTGATTTCAGCTCAGGTCATGATCTCACAGTTCGTGAGATCGAGCTTCGTGTCGGGCTCTGTGCTGGCAGTATAGAGCCTGCTTGAGATTCTCTCTCTTTCTCTCTCTCTCTCTCTCTGCTCCTCCTGAGCACGTCTCTCTCTCAAAATAAACTTAAAAAAAAAAAAAAAAAAAGACCTGTAATGGCAAACATTTATGATCCCTTACTGTGGGCCATGCTGTATACTAGACTCTTCTATCATTCTTCTATATTATTATTTCATCCTGATAGCAAGCTTATATAGTAACTGTTATTCTTTCTTAGAGATGAGGACACTGAGGCTCACAGAGAGTATGTAACACACCTAAGGTGACATAACTGGTAAGTGACAGTTGGACTGTTTAACTACCAGGCCCTATCACTGCCAAGTATAAACAATGTGAGGGCAAAGCTCAAGTCACTCTTCCTCCCATTTTCCCATTCATAACACAGAAAAAGTAAATGCTTGTTGACTAAATGTGTAACCTTCACAGTATCCAGAGTCCTTCAGATCTATAGAAACAGAAAGTAGGTTAGTAATTACCCAGGGCAGACAGGGGATGAGGAGTGACTGCCAACAGGCACACTGTTTTCTGGGGATAATACAAATGTTCTAAACTTAAGATCATGATGAGGGTTGCACAACTCTGTGAATATATTAAAAACCACCAATCTGTATATTTTAACTGGGTGAATTTTATAGTATATGTGTTATATCTCAATAAAGTCAGATATTTTCTTAAAGATTCTTCAGACACAGTGGAAATTAAATTTGGGACTGCTATTATCTAAGGGTTTTATTTCTGTCCCTAGATGTTTCTGGGCCCCACACTACCCAATTTGTAGTATAAACTCACAGGGTAACCAGCTCCCTTGAGATTGCCCTCCCACCTGCCATGTGCAGAGTATTTCTGTTTATTCATCCTACACCTGCCTGCAGGTTTTCAGGAAGGCTTATCTGGTCCCAGTATGTAGTGGCTGCATCATTGGGTACCTTGAGACCTATCTTCTGAGGTCTCCTTCCCTACTGGTCTCCTGCATTTTAGAGTGGACTCCCTTCTGTGACCCTGTGCCCATACAGTGATACCTGGACTACTACTGCAGGCCCCCTGTTCAGGAGGCCATATTGGGAAGGGAGAAGCGAGAGGGGAGGAGGGCCAGCACACCTAACAGTCCTTTCCAGGATCTCTATTCTAGACGCCCCAAGGTAGGCAGTTGAAAGTTTCTGCTTCCCTCATCAGATACTTCAGTTGCTCCCCCACCCCCAGAACTCCCCCATGGACACAGGACACCCATCCATCCAAGAGATATTTAATGTGTCTTAGGTTCAAGATACAAGACACAAGGCAGTTACTAACCCCAGGAAAGTTACCTGCCACCCAGTGAGACCCCTTATCACTGCAGCCAGGCATCCCAGCCCCCAGAGCAGTGGAGTGGTGGCCCTGGAATACCTGGCTTCTTTCCTATTTGGGGAATGTCAAGGTGGTAGTGTCTCAGTGGCTCAGAGGCCACTATCTCCCCTCCTCAGAAAATCTAGATCCAGGGATCTGAAAGATCCAGACTTGGATGCAGAGTGGCAGATCTTCAGAGTGACCCCTGCCAAGAAACAGCCCTGATCTGAAGCCGGGACCAGCCCTGTGACCTTGATCCTGTAAAAGAAAGAACTATGGCCCCAATAACTGTCAGCAAAGGGAAGGAGATAAAGCAAGAATTGGACACAAATTCCCACTACCCCTCAAAAATTGGCTATAGGTAGCTGACCCAATAGGTAACAAAGTCTAAGGTTGAGACCTGCTCCACCTCCCACCCTAGTGCCTCTGAGAACCAGCCCCTCAAGGAGCCTCATTGACAGGGCGCTGTCCTTGAGCTGGTCCTGGGTGAGTGAAGGGCAGGAAAGGCCAGCATGAGCTGTGGAATGATGCCCTTGCTTTGGGGGCAGGAACAGCTGCCTAGAGTGACTCCAGGGAGACCCACTGGGGAAAGAGCATCAGCTTCCCAAGTGAGTGGGCTTAACCTCTAGAAGCTCTGGACTGGGTCTTGAGCTAGGGTAAGGACCTTACTGAAAGGGAAGACGGCAGGAATTTGGAGCAGGGAGGGTAGTGAAAGGATCCCTGTGAGGACCAGCCCAACACCCTTCTGACCTGCCACAAGGAAGCCCAGTTGCTAGTTCAGGCTCCTCTGGCCTCCTGTCAGGCTAAGTGGACTCCTCTGCCCTTTTCCCAGGGAAGACTTCCCACAGGCGACCCAGCCTCCGACTCCTCCCTGAGTCTCGGGCTACAGTCGACTACCTTTGTTGAACTGGATGCACCAGTGAGAGTTGGCTGTGCCTGGACTAAGATGGGTGCGGTCTTCGTATCCCATGAGGGGCTGTAGCTCCTGCTGCTGGGGGATGTCAGCGCTGCTCTCACTGCGAGAGCGGCCAGCTTTGGCCAGGCTTGGGGGAAAGGCGAAGCTAGCGCGTGGATCATACGGCAGGCTGAAAGGGTGCTGGGGCTCTTCAGCAGCCATTGGGCAAGGAGGCAAGCGGGTCATAGTCGGGGCTTGGGTACAGGGTGGGGATGCCAGGCTTTCCAGGGATGACATGCTTTGGTTCCAGCCCGTCTGCATGTCCACAGGCACAATCTTGGTGGTTTCCGAGGACACATAGACTGCCAGATCTCCCTGCCCACTCTTCCAGGGTAGCTCCTTCTCTGCACAGGTTGGAGAGGGGGGGATGATGCGTGGGCTTGGACACACCTCAAGGCTCCCTGAGGACAGAGAATACACATGAACTCATTAGTAACACATTTGAATCCTTCTCAAGTATAACTGCATTTTCATAAATAAATTCATTTCACATTTGCCCTATTACATCCATGTGTGCAATTAGTTGATGAATGCCTCGCGAAGGGAAAGCACTATAGCTACTTTTGCTCTCATTGTATCCTCGGCACATAGAACAGGCTTAGGCACATGGTAGGTGCTCGGCAAATACTGACTAAACAAATGAAAATAGCTAAAGCAAGAGAAAGCAGGAGCCAGGCAGGAAAAAAAGCCTGTCTGTGATCAGCCCTCACCGAGTTGTAGCACTGGCCTAAGAAACCATATCCTGCCAGGCCCATCCCAGAGGAGAAAGCGGTGAGGGTGAGGGAAGATCTCAAGGCTCTACACCAAAGGCTTTGGTGCTGGACACCTGCCTCAGCACCCATCACACCCCTTTGGTAGGACAGGAGTGTGAGCTCATGCAAACCCAATAGCAGGCTACCACTGTGCCACAAAGGGGACCTGAGTCAAGAGTTCCAGGACTGCTGGCAGCCAGGACGGAAGGCTGGACCACTGTATAGCAGGAAGCCTGAAGTTCTGAAAGAGGAAACCTGGGAAAGAGAAGCCCCTGGCCACCTAACCACCCGCTGCTCCGTCAAGCACAATGCCTTGCATATAATAGGTGCACATATGTACCTGCTCATTAAGGAAGTCCTGAGCAGTTGAGTACAATGTTAAATGTATTGATGCTGTGATTGGAAGTAAAATTACCTCTTTTAAAAGACCTGGAATATTACGTTTTAACAATAACAACGATGACCAAACTAAAGCAACGGAAGAATTCAGTCTTCACCTTTGGAAGATGCTTCATTGGTCTGAAAACTGATTAGTGAAAGGAACAAAATCAAGCATTTATTCCAGTATGAACTGTACCTCAAAGTAACGAAGTCATTGATGAGAAGTTTTTTTAATAGAAGAATCGCTAGTAATGCAGATGAAAAAACAATGTAGAATATGACCACTGTGCAACCCTGGATGAAATGTTGGATCTAGTAAGATCATCAGTGACTGCTAAGACTGGTGAAAAGCTGATGGCGGACTTCATAATGGATGGGTCAGGCTAACATCTAAACCCAGTGATCAATATTAACCTCATAAAAGGGAAATGACAACATGGGATGTGTTCCCTGATGTGATGTGATACAAAGTACACCATCACTGCCTCTGAAGTAAGTATTCTTACCAAAACATCTCAACTGAAATCTGATCTAGATTTAATTGCTGATTTAAAGGAGATATAAGGCATGGTGGAACATATTAAATGATGCTTTAGGGATGCAATCAGCAAAATCCAGACAAGATTATTTCAGTACATACATTGCAGGGGCACCTGGGTGGCTCAGTTGGTTGAGCATCTGACTTAATTTTGGCTCAGGCCACGATCTCACAGTTTGTGGGATCGAGGCCTGTGATGGACTCTGTGCTATAACATACAGTTTGCTTGGGATTTTCTCTCTCCCTTTCTCTCTGCTCCTCCCTTGCTCATGTGCATGCAAACTCTCTCTCTCAAAATAAATAAATAAACATTTTAAAAAAGAGTCTTTTAAAAAGTTAATAATGAACAAATGAATACATTGGAAGGGAATAAAGGAGGTACGGGGACCTGTAAATCAGGGCTTTTCAAACTTGACACCACTGACAAGATGGAACACAGATACTTTGTTATAGGGCTATCCTGTGTATCACAGGGTATTTAACAGCATCCCTGGCTTCTACCTACTACATGCAAGTGCACCTCTTCAGCTGTGGCAACCAAAAATGTCTCCAGATATTGCCAGATGTCCCCTGTGGGCAAAAATCACTCACTACTACCCCCTTGAGGACCACTGCTGTAGGTTAAAAGAGACTTATCAGCTTAATGTCATGTGAGGGCCTTGTCTGGATTTTTATTTTAACAAACCTACTGTAAAAAAAAAAGAATATTAAGACAATCAGGTAAATTTGAACACTGGATAATTGATGACAGAGACTTTAGATATAATAATAGTACTGCAGTTATATTTTTGAAGAATCCCTATCTTTTAAAGACGCATGCTTAAGTATTTATTGACAAGGTGATAGGATACTTGAGATTTGCTTCAAAAGAATCCAGTGAAGAGAGGGGCATAGGTGAGGGGAGAGATGAAATAAGATTGATTGGAGTAGGTTAATTTTTTTAAATTTTTTAATGCTTATTTATTTTTGAGAGAGAGAGAGAAAGAGAAAACTTGTGCTAGCAGGGGATGGGCAGAGAGAGAGAGGGAGACAGAGAATCTGAAGCAGACCTCACGCTGTCAGCCCAGAGCCTGATGTGGGGCTCGAACCCACAAACCATGAGATCACGACCTGAGCTAAAGTTGGACGCTCAGCCAACTGAGCCACCCAGGCACCCCAGGAGTAGGTTAATTATTGAAGCTGGGTAATAAGCAGATAGTTTACTTTATGATTCTGTCTATTATATATTTTGTAATGTTCTATAATAAGATATTTTAAAATGACACCTGAGGATGCTGAAGCCAACTAACAATGACAAGAGTAAGTTAAGTCTCCACATATGGAAACATGTATGTATTGTTTCTATCCACTAAAATGCCATTTTGATGAATTCAGGTTCCTCCCCCAGGCCAGACTGCCACTCTCACCAGGTGCTCTCTACCTGAGGGCAGGTGTGCTGAGTATGAGTCACAGCAGAGCCTGGTGTAAGGTTTGCTTGTCACCTCATACTCCTAGCTAGACTGTAAAGGGAGGCAGTAAGGCAGTGAAAAAGCCGCAGGCTTTGGAGTGAGATGGGTCAGGTTCAAATTCTAGTTCTGCTGTGGGATGCTAGACAAACCCTAAATCCCTTTTTCTCTATGAACTCAGTTTCCCCACATTGGTTGTTGTAAGGACTGAATTAGATCAGGCATGTTGGATGTCTGATATAAAGGAGATGCTCAGGAAATGCTGGCTGGTGAAGAAATGAGTAGGAAAAGGGAGTCGTCTGGGGGAAAGGCCATGCGTGAAGAGGGAAGAAAGCAGTTGCACAGCTCCCGCTTGTCCTGGGTGGGGGTGGGGGCCTGGGAGGAAGCCATTACCTGAGACCTTGCCCTCTTGGAGAACTTCACTGGTGGCCCGAGCCACAAAGATGATCCCCTCGTCGTCCTCCTTCTCTGTCTCCGAACTGTCACTCTCTTCTTCCTCCTCAGACTCCACAGTTAAGATCACAGCAGCTGCACAGGGACAGGAACTGAGTGGAGGTGGCCAGCCCAGCAGCTGCCTCTTGGTACTGCACTACCCCAAGTCAGCTCCCTGTCCACCCAGGCAGAGCCCACAGCTGGCAGAGCCTCCCCACCTTATCCTCTGGCTATTTCAGCATGGCCTAGGGGTTTGGGGCTAAAGAGGAAGCTAAGTGGGGCTACAGAGCCCTAGGAGGCCACCAGGGAAAGCAGAGTCCTGAGAGGAAGCCAGGAGGGAAGTCATACTTTCCAGCTCCTCCGTCATCTTCTCTTAGCCCTGAAGCCTATCATCAACTGAAAACACGAGCATCAGGAGAGGTGGAAGGCCCAACAATGCTCAGCTCATCCAAACCCTGGTTTTGCAGGTAGGACACTGGGCCCCACAGGTGACCCCTCCTTCAAGCTCCTCCCTTCTCCATGACACTTTCTCCATATCCTTAGGGCCCTAACCTGTAGTTAGCTATCAGACACCTCCTGTCACAAATTAAGAACTACTGGGGCGCCTGGGTGGCTTAGTCGGTTAAGCGTCCAACTTTCGCTTAGGTCATGATCTCACGGTTCGTGGGTTCAAGCCCCGCGTCGGGCTCTGTGCTGACTGCCAGCTCAGAGCCTGGAGCCTGTTCCAGTCTGTGACTCCCTCTCTCTCTGACCCTCCCCTGCTCACGCTGTGTCTGTCTGTCTGTCTCTCTCTCTCTCTCTCAGAAATAAATAAAACATTAAAAAAAATAATGTCCAGCTTTGAAATCAAGTAAGTCCAACAGGTCCTTGAGGGAAGAAGCCTCAGTCCGTGGCACTGAATGTAGCACATAAGAGGTTTTGGCTGATGGGCATCTGCCCCCCACCCCCACTCCCCGCTTGCCTGTGTCCTGAACGCCCAGGTCTCGAGGAGGTTTCCCATTTGTGGCCTCAGTGTTAGCCAAACCATCCTTCTGAGGACCAAGAAAAAAAAAACCCTAAGTCTCTGGACTTGGCTCAAAACTCCAACCCTGTTGTCTGGTAGGGTCTTCCTGACAGAGTGGGGGAGGGAATCAATCAATCAATCCCAGTGGTTCCATCAGCCCTTGACCCTGCAGGCAAGTATGGAGTCTAAGGAACCTATGCCCCAGCAAGGGCTCTGGATGCCTCAGCCAGGGCTGAATTAGGGACTCCTGGAGCTCCCCCTGCCCCTAAGCTCAGGAACCTGCCTTGCTCATGCTGAGTCACTTCTGGTAGGAGGTCCTGCTGCCTCCCAGCATGTAACCCCATGGCAAGAGGCAGATCTCCCTCAAAAGGGCTAACCTTACCCTCCTGAAACTCTAGGAAGATAAAAAAACAGAACCCAAACGATCGCAGCCACCAAGACCCTGAGGATTAGCCAACTAGGGGTTCTCCTGGGCTCAATTCCGATACTTGGGAGCTCAAAACTATGTGCCATCAGCCTCCAGCCCCAAACAGAAGTCCCAGAGAAAGCACATGCCTTCTTGCGACTGGTCTTGCGAGGTCGTGGCTTGCTCTTGGTGAAGCAGATGTTGTGCTTGGTGGACTTAAAGGACTCCAGCCGCCGTTTCATGTTCTGCTGGAAGACCTCCTTGTCCTGCCGTTCCTGCGCATCCTCCGAGATGAAGTGGCGGCTGCAGCTGGCTTTGTACTGGCAATGACAGCCCCACCCTTCCATGAGGCTGGGAGCCTTGGCCTCCCACAGGAAACCAGGCCATAGCACCATGTGCACCATAGACCCTCCCAGCCCAGTTTTTCCAGAACTAGCCATGGATTTAAAAAACAAAAAATACAATAGGAACTCAGCCAGACACACTGTATTCTCAGTTCACTGGGGGAAAAACTCCCCTTTATCGCTGAACCTATCCCCCCAAATCTGGCTGTCCCTATCTTCCACTGCCCTTCCCAGTCCTCTCTGATTTGAAGTAACAAGAGGCAGGGAACCCTGTATCTTGTTTCTTGGGGCTGCAATGAGACTGTGAGGGACATTTCTTTCTTTGCACTTCCATTTAGGACCCTAGTCCCTGGCCTACACACCCCTATCCAGCTATATAGGATTCTCCCTCCATGAGAAACTCTCCAGCCGGCCATTTCTGCAACAACTTTGACTTCCAGAACTATCTCTCCTGACACCCTGGACTCTCTCAATCCCAAAAGCCACCTGCACCCAACTTACAACCACCCTCATCATCTATTCCTTCCCACTCTTTCTCACAAAGACCATGCCCACTATATACCGACCTAGACTGCCAGATAGAAATACTGCCAGCAGGTCCAAATCATCTTATCCGGGCTCACGTCCCTAGTACGACCCTTTCTTCTACCTTGTATTTTCTGCTACCCCAAGCCAGTTCTAAGAGCTCCCTTCAAGTTTCCCATCTGCCTCCCCCACCTAATTACCCAGAGGGACCCCTCTTTGCTAGGGGTACAGGAATTCAGCTCCCTCACAGGCCTTCCCTAAACCCTGGCCTCCACTTTGCTCAGCCCACTTCTCGCTGCCTCCATCAGTTCCCTGCTCCCTCCCATTTCCTGGCCCTCCAGCACCTTTTCTCCTTCCCTCACCATGTCAACTGGCCCACCACCCTGCTTTTAAGCCTGCTCCTGCCCATTCTCCCCCAAAGAAAACCTTTCCATTGAGGCCACTGCTTTCCTTTTGCTGCCTAACTTTTATACTCTGATTCTGACACTTTCCCTCATACCCATTACTTTCTTAAATACCAGAAATACAACTCCAGGGTCCAGAAGTCCACAGTGCTGCTTTCTCCCTGGTCACCAGTGCCATGGCATGACCTCTGGTTAGGCGCTGGCCTGACCTGTGTGCAGGATCCAGCCGTCCTTCTGGCCCAGGTCTCCAAGACACCATCTGCTACTGTTCGTCTCCTTTCCTTTGCCGGTTCCCTTTCCTCTTCTCCCATGTGCATTTCTCACACTGTTGTCCTTGGCCTTCCTGTCTCACCTCCAAATGCTCTCTGCAGTGAACTCTCTATTCCCCCAGCTTCAGCTAGCCCAGTCACAGACACCATGCAGCCATCACACCAGCTGCATTTGAATCACCTGGGCGATTTATTAAGGCCATAGATTCTTAGTCTCATTCCATACTACGAAATCAGAATCTCCAGGAAGTAAAGCCAGGAATATGTAGTCTAGCAAGCTCCCCCAAGGGATCCTGATGTTGCCAGGTGAGGAAACCTCTGATAATAAAGACTACTTATGTTTATTTCCAACCCTTATCTCTCTCCTAACCTATAATCTCATATTTGTAACTCTATACATAACACACACTCTCTCTCTCGAATAACATTTCTTTGAAGAACATGAAGAATTATGGACTGTGTTATGGTATAACTAAATGGATTCAGAACTAGTTGAGTAACCATACCCAAAAATGCTTGATCCATGTCAGTCTGGAGGAAAGTCTTTAGTAGCATGCCACAGGGCTCTGTCCTCAGCTCTATCCTGTTCAACATTTATGTTGATTTGGATGAATACAAAGTTAACAGGCTTAGCAAATTTTCACATGATGTGAATCTGAACAGATATTTGGTGCCAGACATGGGATCCAAACGATGGAATGATGGGCTAAATCAAATAAGATGACATTTAACAAGGATAAGCACAGTCTTACTCTGTTTTTTTTCCCCTAATTGATTACATAACAACTGGTTGAACTGCACCCACTGACCAATCTTACGCAAACACATCCATAGACAATCAATTATTATGTACATCCTGATGTGATACAATACATAATATAAAGCACACCTACTGAATGTTACTGAATCTGACCAGGCTTCTAGATTTAACTACCAGGAAATACAGGGGGTAGAGGAACATGTTAATCACTGCCACTGGAATATAATTAGCAAAATCTATAAAATGGGAAATTCCCTGAGACAAAGTATCAGGTTCTTCAATAAATAAATAGCAAGTATGAGAAAAGGAAAAGGAATTATTAGAGATTTTTTTTCTTTAATAAAGAGACATATTTACCAAATGCAAAGTGTGGGCTTTATTTGGATCCTGATTTAAACAAACCACCTGGAAAAAAAGATGTTTATGAACACTGATTGGATATTTCATGTGAGAATTACTGTTATTTGTTGTAAGTGATAATAGTACTAAGATTTTATACATACATCGTATATGTAGAGTTCTTGCCACATAGAAATATATATTGAAATATTTAGAGGTGATATGTTATGTCTGGAGTTTGCTTTAAGATAAAAAAGTGTGGATGGGATGAGGTAGGGATACAGAATGTAACAAGATCAACCATGCATTGATAATTAAGGGAGCTGCATGATGGATAAATGAGAGTTATTTTATTCTGTCTAGTTTTGTGAATGAGTGAGATGTGCCTTAAGAAAAAAGTAAACAAAATGAAACAAAAACCCCACAGGTTGGATGAGACAGAGTTTAATAGCCATTAACTGAGGAAGACATGGGAGTATGCCTGATTATAAGGACATTTTGGGGCCTCAGAGTGGTAACACAAAGCTTGAAGGATTCTAGGCATTGGGAAGAGAACTGTAAGTTCTAGAACTAGAAAGGTAAGAGAGCCTCTATGCCTGCCCTGGTCAACCACATCTAGAACAGCATTCTGGGTCTTGTTTCTTATGACCAGAAAAGACATACAGGGAGAGGGGATGCTGGCCTGAGGGCAAGAAGGCCTGTGAGAAAGGGAAATGTCTTGAAACCTTCGAAGGCTTATTCTGCAGAGCTGCAGAGAGTCAAATTATGACCCATGCCAGCAAGTTAAAAGAAGCCAGTTCTGTCTCAACGGTAGAAACAGCCTTGACTGTTAAAACTGCCAAGATTGGTAAAAGTTGCCTTGCCTTCCCACTTCAGAAAAGTTCAAGGTAATGGCATGCTGCCCCCTTGTGGGATTGCAGCAGATTCCTTCCCGGATGGGCTGGGCCATTCCAGCCCCAGAGCTTCCTAACCTGTATTAGACTAACACTACCTAAAAGTGATGTCTGTCTTCCACATCCTAAGCTGGTCTCACAGGCTTCCTCAGCATTCCTGCTTCTGCTTGTGACCCCATCAAGCCTTTTGTAGTCTGTCCCCTGCTCTCTCCCTCAAGACAACCACTCAATCCTATGTGCTCCTCTCCCTTACCACTACCCAGCTCTGATCCAGTGTTTCACTCCAGCCTCCCTACTGGCTCTCCCAGCCTTGCACCTCGCCCCTCCAATTTGGTCTATGCTCTGCTACCAGAAGGAGATCTCTTTAAACAGTGCTTATATCAGGCCAACCCTTTCTAAAACAAAAAACAAAAAAAAACAAAGACAAAAAAACAAAACAAAACAAAACCCCTAAAAGTTATTATAAGATAATGCCCACACTCTTCCACTGGGCACTTATAGCTCTCCACTAACTGGTGCCAAGTGCCTCTTGAGCCTGCAGTCATGGTCTCCCCAGACCACCCCCCGCAACTGCCCCCAGCCCCACTCCCCCTGCCTGCTCTCACCCTGCGGCGTGGCTTGTAGAGGCCTCCACAGAGCAGATGGTGCATCACAGCATCCTCACGGTCCCGGCCGCTGCGTACCGTGTCAATCACCTGCAGATCCAGACACGCTCCACTGCCACTCTCCCTCCTGCAGGAGGCAGGGAACATGCGTGCTAAGGAGGGACCAGGAGGACAGGCCAGGGGAAGGGCAAAAAACAAAAGTGCCCACAAATCTTTCCCAGAAGGGATGCAGAGAGAGGGCCCAAGAAGAGAGGAGTTTGAGAAACTGGAGGGGGATTCAAGGACTTACAGCAGGTTGGTGACAGATGTCTCTGCCATAGAATTGCGGCTGGGCATAGAGGGCAGAGTGAGACCTGTGGAGGACAAGATATGGCCTCCCTGCTGGGGCCAAGACAGAGGTCAGAAGGCAATCAGTTGGAGGGTAGCCCAGACAGTCAAAGGGTAATAAAAAGAACAAGAGTTAACACTTATTCTCCTCCTTTGATCTTCTAGGTACTGTGCTGTGCACTTTACATATTGAATCCACAGAATTCTGTGACATATGTATTCTTATTCCTACTTTCTTACGACAGAGAAAACAGGCTCCAAGAGGATAAGGGACTTAGTCAAGGTCACAAGCCTGAAAGTGATAAGACTGGAACTGCCTCCGCTCACTCTAGAGTCCAGCTGTTTCTCACCTTTCCCTACTGCTTAACACACTCTGAATTCAGCATCAGGTCAGGCTGGTTCCTGCAGGTGCCACTTTACCAGTCTGCTAGGAATTCCCAACTCCCTGCTCAGGTCCTACCTGCTTGTCACCCCTTCCTGTCCTGCTCTGCTGGGTACCTGCCCACCCACCACTGGCTGCTGGCCCACCTGGTCCACGAAGCTGATGGCATCCCGGATGTTGAGTCGATAGTACACATCCCAGATCTGGTCCCGGATGCGGTAGGCTGACCGCCGCATCAGCAGCTGACTCAGGTACTTCTTGTCAAACTGCTCCCACCTACAGAAGATGTCAGGCCAGCCCTGAGTGCCATCCCCAAGGCCTAGCTGGCTGGCCTTTCCTCAGATGAGGTAGGAGCACTGCCAGCATTGGCCTGGCTCTCTTGATATAGGCCTCAGCCAGGGAGAATATTGAAACTAGACCCTGCCCTCATGGAATTTACAGCATTACAGGAAAGCCTGACTTTAAACTGAAGTTATTACAAATAACCAGAATTGCAACAATAACAAGAACTACATAGAATAATTATAGAGTATGAAGGGATTTGTCCTAGTCAGGGAGGCCACGGAAGGCCTCCCCAGGAGCTTGATGCCTATGGTGAGATCTGAAGGAGGAACAGTGGTTAAGTAGGTGAGAAGGTGAGGAAATGTTCTAATACACAGAATATGTGCAAAGGTCTCAGTGGCAGGATAGGGGAGCACAGCGGGTCCTGAGGTTCTAAACCAGGGTCCATGTAATTAACAGGCAGACAATCAAGGACAGAGTACAACACAAGTAGGCCAGAGTCTGGAAGGTGCCAGACCACACAGGGCCAGGCAGGCCTCATTGGGAAGACTTGTCTTATTCTGAAAGTACTGGGATGCCACTGAAAGGGCTCCTGGCAGAGGTCACCCAGCCCAAGCCTGGCTGTGTCCCTTCTCAGAAGTGTGGCACATCCCCAGTGCTGCCCTGGCTGGTGGCTCTGCTGCTGCTGAAGGAGCCTTGGGGGAGCTCCCTCACCTGTCCCTCCAGTAGTGATAGCCATGGTGCCCCACAACGTCCTCCACTGCAGCCAGAATGTGGTCAAAAGTCTAGAAGGGGGGTGGGTAGGGGGACTGGATCAGGACTCTGCTTAAAATAGAAGGAAGAGATGTATAGGTGGAGGGATGGGGTTCTGGTACCCACGTGCTCATGCAGCTCCTGGTTCAGGGTGGGTTTGTGATGCTCACTCCTCTTCACCTTCAGCCACTTGACCAGTGGCTTGATGGTTAAGCCCTACGGACAGGCAGCAGGTGAGCCCTGCCCTATCCAGTTCCCTGCTGCCTTCAGTACCTCCACTTCACTGCACTCAAAATCTGAGAAGTCAGGCCTCTGTATCCCCCAGTAGAAAGAGGAGCCCCTGTCCCAAGGGCTCCATCCCTCCCCCAGGGCCTGCCAGACCCTCTCCCTACCCAGCCTCATGGGCTCTCCCACCTGCACAATGACTGTGAAGAAAACCACCACAATAGTGGTGGCCACAAAGTAGTCCTTGGCAGGGACCTTGGTCCTGTCCAGTAGGATGACGAGAGCGAAGGCCACAGCCCCACGCAGGCCCCCATAGGACATCACCACCTGGTCAATCTTGTCCAGAGGGACCAGCCGGAACTGATTCAGCACCCACGTCTGCAGGACTACGCCTACAGCAGGAGGGAGGCCAGTGGGAGCAGGGCTTTGGGGATGGAAGACCCAGGAGTGGATGGTACCAAGTATCTGGGCTATGGTCTGACAGGGGCTAGGAAGGATGAGCAATAGTGGGGAGGCTTAGGAATTGACAAGGATATGGACTCAGACTAGGAGATGAGCTGGGGCAGGGCAGGAAGTAGAGAGGGAAAGCAGAGAGTGCTGGCAATACCGAGGGCTCGGAAGAACAGGATGAAGAAGAGGGTGCCCAGCACCAGCCCAGAATCCCAGGCCCACTTAGAAGAGTCCACAGCCGAGATGCCAAGCAGCATGAAGATGACTGTCTCAGCACAGCTGGCTAGAGTCTTCATTGTGTATTTGACAGCTGTGCGTGACTTATGGGAGATGTTGGCCTCCACATACTTCTTACAGCCCAGGCCACACATAGTCACCCTGAAATAGGAATTGACAGACAGGACATGTAAGGAAGGGTGGCAGAAGCACAGCCTGTGGGGTTCAAGCGTGCTACAAGGAGGTGTGTTGCCCATCACAGATGTCAGACCATCAGGGCTCAAGCTCAAGGAGGCATGGAGACTGTCTCAGGACAGCTAGTGGTGGTCTTGGAATAAGGGTCCAAATCTCCAGGTTCCCACTCAGTGCCTCCTGGAGGGGAAGGTGGGAGAAATATGCTCTGATTAGCATCCTTTCTGAGGCAACTTTTGGAGTACTGTGGCCACTGGAGCCAGTGGCACCAGGAATTGAGATCCACTTGTAGCTCAGCCTACACCCGAGAGAGCACTTCAGGCAGAAAAAGACTAAGTTCTAGGGTGCCCAGGGCAGTTTTAGAGGTAGATCCTGAAATATCACCTGAGGTTTACTGTCTTCCCAGGGGAATTTGAGGCTCTCACAACCACAAAGGCACAAGGAAACCTATTGCCTCCTCAGGGTCCTGCTTCTGTCCATGTGAGAGGCAACCATCTCCAATACCCCCTCCCAGCTGCCTGCATGCAAGGCCCCTAGGACTCACGCAAGAATAGCGGAGAGTGAGGCCATTTCAGCAGTGAGGTAGGCTGCATAGGCGAGGAGGAAGACCAGCAGCGGCTCGATGATGCGGACCCGCTTGGTGAAGCGTGTGGTCAGGGCCAGGAGGAAGGCAAAGACTAAGCCCACGGCTGCCCCGCCCAGACTGACCACAAACAGGGAGGCTGGGGGAGGAGTGGGTTGTCAGTGTGACCCCTGACCTGGACCCCACCCGGGTGGACAAGACTGCTGCCTGGCAGGGAGTTGAGGACAATGCCCATTGTACTCCCCAGGGGTCAGGATCCCAGAGCCAGGATCCCCGGAAAGCCCCTCCTTCTCAGGTTCTCGGGGTCCCATTTCTCTACAGAGGAGGGATGGGAATGAGGCAACCCAACAGCCTCCTCTGTCCTGATGCAGTAGGGGGCAGGGACTCAGCAACCCAGCCAAGGGGGGGAAATACTGACCGACTCCTTTCAGGTAGTCAGTGGCCTGCACGTTGGCAGAGCCCATCTCCACAAAGGAGTTGCAGACCTTGTACAGCACCTGAGTGAGAAGAGGGGAATCAGGAGAAAGGAGAGGGAAGGCCCAACTGGGACTGCTGGGAGAGGGTGAAGCTTAGGACGTATTTCTTCCCCAGGGAACCCAGGGAAGGGTCTGAGCATGCTCAGACACCCAACTAGTCAGAGGATGGCAACAGGGGTCAGGGAATGGCAGCCAGCTGAGCACTCTCACCACAGTGACAGCATCATTGAGCAGGGACTCGCCAAAGACGATGATAAAGAGGGTTTCGTTGACATGCACCTCCTCAAAGACAGCCAACACAGCCACGGGGTCCACCGCTGAGATGAGGCTCCCAAAGAGCAGAAAGTCCAGCAAGCTGGCCTGCACTCGAGGGGCTTTTGAGGGATAGATAGGGAACAGCAGTTGGCAAGGTATCCAGTTTTCCACAGTGTCCCCTGTGACAAGCCCTGGCTCCACCCCACTGTGAAAACAAGGATGCCCAGAGAGGACTTGAGATGGTGAAGACAGCATCAGCCCTCAGGTCAGGACACTTGAGCCTAAGGCCTGGCTTTGCCACTTACCAGCTCTGTGATGTTGGTGCTGTCACTGTCACATGACTTCTCTTAAGCCATGCCTCCTCATCTGCCTACCTCATGAGATTTCTGCAAAATCAACCCAGGAGATGGCTAAGAAAGCTCTATATAACCTGAAAAGTTAAGGTGGCACTGACAATAAAATCTGCAGCTACAGTAATAAGAACCACCAGCAGGTGGAAAGTGGCTGCTGACCGGCTTTATTAGGGAGATAGTGCTTTCTCCTACACTTGTGGTTCTCAGCCTAAAGGATATGACACTCATGATACTCAGCAGGAGGGGTAGGGGCTCTCCATCTATTAGAGTATGGAAGGAAAAGCACCCACCACTGAGAGAACTTGAATATGTCATAGAATCTCTGTTATCCTGTTTCCTCATGTATATATTGGGAATAATAATAGAATCTACCGCAAAAAGTTCTTTATTTAGCCAGAGCCTAATACATAGTAAGGATCTAATAAATATTACCTATTATTAGGATTATTGTTATTACTATTATTACTACTATTATTATGGTCTGATGTCCTCCCTTCCTTTCCTGCTCCAAAGAGTTCACTCACCCATTAGGAGAACCAGGTTGAAGGCCTCAAGTAGAAATTGCAAACCTCCCTTTGTACTTTGGAAGAAGTTTGAATTACCAACATTCAGAGTTGAATGGATTTTGGTGCAGAAAATGAGGAAGAAGGGAGCAGGAAAGGCAATCTGAGGGCAAAGAACCTCAGTAAAACAGACCTCTCCTGCTAACCTTGGACCTGTTATCCAATGAGTTTAAGGGCCTCTATTTCCTCATCTATTAAATGGGACGAATTATACCCCAATAGGGTAGCTATAAAGAGTCCATGTGATAAGTAAAGATATAACACCAGGGTAATGTATTGCATTCTGTGGATGTATAATATGGATTTATCAAAAATAAGGGCACCTGGCTGGCTCAATCAGAAGAGCATATGACTCTTGATCACAGGATTGTGAGTTTGAGCCCCATGCTGGGTGTAGAGATTACTTAAAAAAAAAAAAGTTAAAGGGGTGTCTGGCTGGCTCAGTCAGAAAAGCATGCTACCCTGAATCTTGGGGTTGTACACTCAAGCCCACGTGGTGTGTAGAGATTACTTAAAAATAAAATCTTAAAACAAATTTTTTTAAATAACTAGATCTTAATAAAAAAGAAAATAATAACAGAAAACCACCCTGATGTGGCCTGGGCAGAGCCAGGATGGTTGGCCCTCACAGGAACAGTGAATGTGCCTCAAGGGAGCAAGGCTGGGAAATGGCAGTGTGGTAACAGAGGGCAGGAGGCAGCAGAGTAGTAACGCAGGCTTCCCAGCCTCGGCAGCCCACACACAGCTGGGAGCCAGGCCTCTGCTCAGCTGTCGTGCTGCAGCAGCCCAGACTCAACTGGCAAGAGACCTAAATGAAGGCTGTAGGCCCCATCTGGAGCATTGCCTTGCACTCCAGGTGGGAGGGACCTAAGACAACTCTCAGGGCATGGCTCTTGCCAATATGGGATCTCCAGAGGTGGAGAAGGGGGTTGGTCGAGGTTCTAGGGTCACTCACCCACAAATCCAGCCTGCTGCAGGCCCCAGAGGGCAGCACCTGTTGTGAAGGCATTCCAGAGTGTGCCCACCACAGCATAGGTGAGGATGGCACCCAAATTGTCAAAGAACAGCCGGCTAGGCATGAAATAGCCTGAGTCTAGCACAATAGGAGGCAGCAGGAAGAGGAAGAACGTGCCTGGCTCCAGCTGGTACTCAGCTTTCTTGGCCACAGCCAAGACAATGCCTCCAAGCACCAGTCCCAGCAAAATCAGCAGGCAGCTCTCAGGGACCAGTGATGTCACCTTCCGAGACAAGTGAAACACTACAATGCAAGAAGAGGGCAGGATGTATCAGCTTATGGGATGGACACACACACACACACACACACACACACACACACACACACTGGCCTATAACCTCCCAGTCTTAGAAGGTTATCCTAGGTCAGGAACCCTGACCCTGGGGCGCCTGAGTGGCTCAGCCAGTTAAGCGTCCAACTTCGGCTCAGGTCATGATCTCACGGTTTGTGAGTTCGAGCCCCACGTCAGGCTCTGTGCTGACAGCTAGCTCAGAGCCTGGAGCCTGCTTCAGATTCTGTATCTCTCTCTCTCTCTGACCCTCCCCTGCTCACACTGTCTCTCTCTCTCTCTCTCTCTCAGAAATAAATAAAACATTTTAAAAATTTAAAAAAAAAAAAAAAAAAAAAAGAACCCTGACCCTGAGACCAAGGAAGGAGAAAAGAAATGCAGGACTGCTAGAATCTCTGACCTCCATGCCTACAAACCCTCCAGTGCAGCTAAAGTTGTCTGTTTCTTGGTGCTCCTGTCATGGTAGCCCAGGCCTTTGCTTGCTTTTTCCATTCTGGAAATGCCCCCTCCTCTCTACTCTCGTCCTCAGGGCATCTCACCTTTCTCTGATCTCCCTTATCCATAACCATTATGTGTGCCTCAGGAAACATTATTTGGTATATTTTTGTGTATAACATAACTGTAAAAATCAGGACTTCTAGATCCAGGCTGCCTGGGTTTGAAGACTAGCTCCTCTGTTTACTAGTTCTGTGACCTCAGACTACATATCTTCACCTCTCTTTCAGTTTTCTCATCAGCAAAATAGGAATAAAAACAGTAATGATCTCATGGGATTGTTGTGATGTTTAAATAAAGCAATCTACTCAATAGCATTTAACCCAATGCTTTATCATAATCACTCAATAAATGTTACATAATATAGTATTGAGTTCTGCTTCCCTCACTTGACCATAATGCATATTATACCTCCTAACAGCACTGTAGACCTCCTAGCCCAACGTGCTTTTTATTATAATGCCTCAACTAAGGAAACAGTAGTTCGAAAAAAATTGAGTAGCAGTAGGAAGATCTCTAGTTCTTCAGGCTCCATCACTTTCTAAATGTATGATCGCAAACTAATTTACCTGAACTTCAATTCCTTCTCCTATGAGAAAAATATCTAATACACAACGTGGGTATAAAATGATACAATGTGAATGTGCCCACCAGGATATCACACACATAGTAGGTTCTCAACAAATGTTAATTAAAAATGACTCGGAAGAAGGGACACCTAGCCAGCTGAGTAGGTGGAACATGTGACTCTTAATCTTGGGGTTGTGAGTTCAAGTTGGGTATAGAGCTTACTTAAAAATAAAAAATCTTTAAAAAAAATGACTCTGGGGGAAAATGACAGATCTGTCCCCCAAGAAAAGAGGAAGTGTGTAATGGGTTTCTAGCACTATTGCCACTCCTTCCCATGCCTGCTAAAATAAACTGCATTGTCTTTTCCTTGGGCCCTGAGATCATGAGTGAACAGCTCTCCCCATACCTGGAAAGACAGGTAGTGGAAGAAGTCTCCATGTTAGCCTATGTGAGACCCAATTCCAAGACAGTGCCCTTTGGAAGCTGTATCCAAAGGGCTTAGAGCAGTTCCTAGTACATAGTGGAATCTACCTAAATATCTGTTGAATAAAAAGGAAAAAACAAAACAAAAACAAAAACCCTCCTAGCAATGAAGCTGAGGGAAGGTATTCCAATCTCTACTCTTCTCTGTGAGGAA
Source organism: Hyaena hyaena (assembly GCF_003009895.1). Taxonomy (NCBI): domain Eukaryota; kingdom Metazoa; phylum Chordata; class Mammalia; order Carnivora; family Hyaenidae; genus Hyaena; species Hyaena hyaena. The sequence continues at coordinate 1,200,965 of NW_024080649.1, read as the reverse complement.
GTTTTTGGGTTTTTTTTTGTGGTTTTGTGTCTGTGTGGCTATTGAAAAGGCTATCTTCTCCTACCCCTAGAGGAGTTGGCATCCAATTATGGGGGTAACTACAGTCGTTACTATAAACCCTAAATAAGACAAGAACTTTCCTACAACTCAGAGACTCCTCAGCAAACCCAATTCTTGGCTCCCAAATCTGAGGCTTTCTCCCACCTTGCTCTCATTACTGCCAGACCCCAAGGCAAATTCAGTCATAGATCTGCCCATACAGATCCCTACCTTTAGTTCCCCTCCTCTCTCCTTCAGGGACCCTATTCCATCCTCACCTCCACAGCATGCATCAGCCCCCACACTGCAATCCAAAACCCATCACCAAAGCCTGTTCTCAGGCAGAAGTAGGCTCCCTGAAGGCATTTCAGTCCCCATTTTCCATTATTAATGGGCTGCCAGAAGAGAATAGAAAGTTCTTCTGTTCCTGCCCAGCAACTCCTCCCCACCAACAGAGTCTCTTGGTGGGGGTGGGGGTGGGGGGGTGGGCAGTAGAGGGGCAAATTCTAAACTGTGATTCCTAAATGAAGACTGTATTGGTGAGACTGGAGTACAGGCTGTGCCAGCATAGCTGGGGAGTGAGTAGCAACGCTCAGCTATAATTAGTCACCCCCACAGCAGAGCCTGCACAACAGGGAGAGGGAGGAGGGTCTCTGGTGGGAGGAGGGCCCACTGGCTGCTCAGAAGTGGGGAGGAAGGGGCAGAAGTAAGGAAAAGCAGCTCTATTCAAGATAAGGAATGTGAAGCACAAGTTGTGCAGACAAAAGGAGGTCGGATATATGAAAGCACCTAGTGTAGGCAGCACATAGTAAGGCCCTGATAAATAAGGGTTTTGTTTGCTTTGTTTTGTTCACCCTGAAGTGGGAAGAATGCAGACCTGAATTATGTCGGGGGGGGGGGTCCCCGCTAAGCACACCTAAGGAATGGTGCATCTATAGAGGAGAAGAGGGGAACTAGAGAAAAATGGACAGTCTAGAATCCCAAGAGAGTGGACACTTGGACATGATCTCTTGGGTGGGAAGACTGCTTCTTCAGGACCAAGATGCCTGAGTTTTCCGGAGAACACTATCCCTTCAACATCCCCATCCCCACTCCCTCGGCGCTGACAGAGGGTTCTAGGAGCCTGGCGATTGCTGGAGGAGAGGCCAGCCCGAAGGGTTTACTGCAATGGGGAAGAGGGAGGGCAGAGAGGCAAAGGAGTCTAGGGATGAGGCTGGAGAGAGCAAGGGCAGCCCTTAGAGAAGGCAAAACCTCAGACCTCCCCCACGGAAAGGGGAGGAGGCAGAGCCACAAGAGAGAGCGCAGGAACTCTGTAAGAGCCCGGATTTGTGGAATCGGAACCTGAGACCTGGCTGGCACTGTGCAAGAAGCCAGCCCAGATCTGGGGACTAGGGGTTGGGGGCGGGTCCGCTGCCAGCCACCGGCCTGGCACTCGCACGGACGCACTCACCTATTTTGGCCAGGCTGGCCACCAGGATCCACAGGGCTACCAGGTAGGGCGCCTCCACTTCGTGCCACTGCCAGCGGAAGAGTGCCAGCCCTGGAGGAGGCTCGCCGGGCGACCCCGGCTCCTGGGTGGGCTCTTCGGTTGTGGCCGCCCCCGCCAGGAGCAGCCAGAGCAGCGGTAGTGCTGCGCGCAGCATCCTGCAGACTGCCTAGCAGCCCTCCCGGCACCGCACGGCCGCCGGCCTCGCGTCGCTGCCGCGCCTACCGGCCGCCCCCGCGTCACGAGCACGTGGGGCCCGCTCCCCCCAATCCTGGCTCCGAAACCCCCAAGCCGAGTCCGGACTCCGAGACCGTGCTCCGGGCGCCCGGACTCTGGACCCCTGCTCCTCCCCCACTAAATCAGTCTCAGCTCTGGAAATCCCCCAGTGCAGCTCTCCCCCAAGTCCCGAAACCTATTCCTTCGAGTCCGCTCTTCCAAACCTTCCTCAACGCTCCCCCGACCCTGTTTCAGAACTGTAAGCGGCCACAGCCCTCCAGAGGCACTACCTTGTCCTACCCGCCCAAGGCTGTAGCCCGCAGGGGAGGGGCAGGGGTCTGGCGGGGACGGGGTCCAGGCCGGAGGGGCGCGTCTCCAACGCGAGCGCAGACCCACTGCTGTTAACCAAGGGCTCGGGCCCCGACGCTGCCCCGTGCAAACGGCAGGTGGCAGTGCGCCGCCGCCCTGCGGAGCCTAGGACCCCCTAGGGCCCCCGCCCAGACCAGAGCTGCGCAAGCGCACTGGGCGCGCCCAGAAAGCCGTGATGGACAACGCTGTCCTCCAAGTCCCCAGAAACTCCAAGGCCTAGACTAGGCCCAGCTCTCATTCCAGGGTGAAAAGGAAGCTGTCCCTCTTTATCTCTCAAACCGAGGAGCGCCCGGCCACACTTTCCGTCAAACTACAGGGAAGTCTCCTCACCTTTTTCTTGCAACTGAAGGGAACGTATCTTCTTTCCCTAAACTATGGAAGACCCAGCCTATCGATTCCCTTCAAACTAACAGGGATCCCCTCACCTTTCCCCCAAACCTGAGGGGGCATGCGGCTAATCTAGCCCCAAACTGAGGAGGACCGTATCCATTTTTCATTCAAGCTAAGAAGCAACCATCCCACTTCGTCACCCAAACTGAGGAAAAACATGTTCTACCACCCCACTGAAACTGAGTCAGCACATCGTTTTCCCAGAGCTGAGGGGCATCCATCCCTCTTCTTACGCCATCTAAAGGGAAGAAGTCCCACCTCTTCTTCAAGCTGGGTGGAATCTATTTTCACTTCTTGCTCCAAACTAAAAGGGATCCATCTCCATGTTTTCCCCCAAATGACGGAATCCCATCCACTTCATTCCTTAAACTGAAGGAATAAGGGCCATCTCGTCCCTAAACACAGGGAGACCTGGCTGGCCACTATCTAAAGAAACTTCCGCCACACCTGCCCGAAGAACCCTTCGACCAGAGCGCAGCCTCATCGCCCCCAAGCCCAAAGAAAGCCTCCCCGACCTGGGCGCGCTCTTGAAGGCGGGGCGCGAGCTTGGGTTTTCCCGCCGGCAGAGCCAGTGAACTAACGGGATCATGATTGAGCCCTCTGACTGGCTGGCGACAAGCCCCGCCTCCAGTAGTGGTAGCTCCTCGCGGCGTGTTCAGGGACTACTCTTAGCTCCACCTCCTTCCTCAGCCCCGCCTCCGTGTGGCTCCTCCCCTCCTCAACAGCGTCCGGTCCGGCCCGGCCCAGACAGCCGAGCTACTTTTGTAGAAGCCGCCGCGGGGTTGGGATCCTCCCGGAGGCGCACGGCGTGAAGCCAGTGACAGAACCATGGCGGGCGAAGAAGACCGCGGAGATGGGGACCCGGTATCAGTGGTGACCGTGCGGGTGCAGTACTTGGAGGACACCGACCCCTTCGCATGTGCCAACTTCCCGGAGCCGCGCCGAGCCCCCACCTGTAGCCTGGACGGGTCGCTGCCCCTGAGTGCACAGATACCCAAGCTGCATCGCCTATTGGCGGCGCCGCTGAAGGTGAGGCGGCCTAAAGAAAGATTGGGGGCGATCAGAAGTTCACGGTCGGCGCCATGAAAGCCTTTGGGAGGTACCCCTCGGGGAGGGGCGGGAGTGGATGCGTTCCTTCCGAAAAGTCTTGGGCTGGGAACCTAAGGTCCAAGCTGCCCCACTTTAGCGGGACGCCTCTCAAGTTGAGCGAAGCTGAAGAAGGGAGGTGGGAGCTTGTTGTCTCTGCCACTTTGGCTGCCCCCTCGAAGTGAGGCCCACCTGGGGAGGTGTCCGGGGTCTATTCGCTGTCTGTCTGCGTGGGTACCGATCTGGATACGGTGACAGTAAATGTTTGGGTGGTAGCGGACAAGGAGTTAGGAGCTGGGAAAGGACCAGCTTCCACCTGCTTCAGGTGAGGTGGGGCGGGACCAAGAGGAGGGGCGGGTCCGGGGCGGGCCACTGGGGGTGGCAAAAGCTTCGAGCGGTTTCTGTTGGCTGGATTGGGTCCTGCCCCATAGAGCGTTGCCCCTGTAGGTGGGGGCGCGGCTCGAGAAGGCCCGTAGAAGAGAGACTTCACTGAGTGCGGGGAGTCCCCGGGAAGCGGCCCGGCCCGGGACACGCAGAGAGCCAGTGGCTGCACTGGTGGAAAAGCCCTTTGAGTCACCGCCCCCAACATCCCGTACTCCAGCCTTCACCGGCCCACGGGTAGAAGGGAGGGGGCGGGCCGGGCTAATTTTAAACCGCCGGCCTGCCCTAGTTTGCCTGCGTACCGACAGTGCTGCGAGAGGCCCTTTTCCAGATGGTTGGCCCTACCTCCCCTCCGGCTCCCTGAGCTCAGCCCCCCGCAGGCAGCCCTTTCCGGCGCGCTGGGTTTCCGGGCCAGGACTCTGGGAGTTGCACTACCACCCCCCAGGGTTCCCCGCCGGCCAGTCCTCACCGAGTGGTGAGGAAAAGAAGAGGGAGTTGGTGGGGGTGTCCTCCCTTGCTCTCAGCCTTAGCTGGGGGGCGAATTGCGCAAACTTGCCCCCTGGGCCCGGGGTCTCCCCTGGAATGTGCCCCGGGCGCCGGGCCCCCAGCCTGCATTCCTTGCTCTGCAGGCCAGCCCCGCCTCTGAGCGCGGGCGGGAGAGTTGGTGAGATTATTGGCCCCGGAGTGGCGCGTGTCCGGGCAGAGCCCGAACTTCAAGGCCACGGCTTGAAGGTTGCAGCACACTGCCCACTTTAGAATTTTGATGCAACCCTTTTTGTTGTGTCCTGTTCAAAGGGGGAAACTGAGGTGGGCCTGGAAGAAGAACATCCAGCCCGAGGCCACTTTCAATTCAGGATGGGCACTGGAGAGAAGGGTGCTAAATTGAAGCCAGTTCCTGCCTTCAGGCTTGTAGAACTCCTGGTGCTGAAATAAGCCTGGAGCATTACAGAGAACAGTATTCCTTCTACTCCTACTCTAGGACAGGACTTAGCCCTAACACCTCTCTTCCCAATTAGGGGCAGATTTGGGAGGTTGGGGACAGGAAAGAACCACCTCTTGCTTCTTCCTCTCATTTAGGGACCATCTCCCTACTGCACCAGGTGTTCTGTCCTCTGTTCTGTGCTCCCTAGCTAAGGACACTACTGAGCTCAGGTAGAGAATGTGTTAAGTACCCCCCAGCTCAGACATTCCTGATCTCCCTACTTTAGGATATCCCACTTGGGGTACCTGAGGACACAGGCAGGATATGCTGGTGGGCACACTGGGTTACTACTGTGCCTGTAGCCAGGACTCCCTGGGGCTGGCAGCTTTGCCAGGAATGGTCAGATACACTGTGATGTGTTCATCCCAAATATAAACTGTGACCACAGCCCCAGAATAGAAGGCTGAAGGAAGAAGGGCTGAGAATAGGGTAGGGGCAGGGACATCAGAGAGCTGAGAAAGGGGGAGCAGGGCTCCCCCTTGCAGGAAATGTCAACAGCTGGTTCCTGCCCAAGTCCTATAAGTGTGTGCCCCAGGGGCACAGACACACTCAAGCCTGCCTAGATAGCCCTATAGAGAGGAAAGGTGGCCTAGAAACCCAGGCATTCCCATCCTAGTCCTAGAGCAGAAATAAAAGGGAGGGGCCCTCTATCTACTCATTGCTTTATCCTCTGTACATTTGTCTAGTAGAGGAATGGGATACAGCCAAGTGGACATCTACCCTCCTCCCATTCTGGGCACTGACCTTCATCATCCCTGCAGACCCCGTTTCCTCCCTGGGAAAGCACAAAGGCCCAGCCCACTTTCTCTCTGGGGCTCCACCCCACACACCCCCACTGGGCTGGGCCTAGCCACTAGAGTTCCCCTGGGGGCTTCCTTTTTAAACGGTTTAGAGCTTTCAGATCTGAGAAAGCCTTGCTCATTTCCTCCTAGTCTAGGAGGAAGCTCCTAGCCACAGCCTCTGACTCATCTCCTGGCCTTGGGAAGGGGGTTGGTGAAGGGGGGTGGAGAGGGTCCTGGCAATGCTTTCGGCCATGCTGGGTGTCCCCAGGGTAATTTAGAAGTATCTATCTTCCCTCTGTTGCAAGCCTCTCCAAGTCCAGGGACCTGCTCCCTGCCCAGGGGAGAACCAGGCCCTCTGTGGCCCTCTGGCCCTGCATTTCATCTCTTTAGCAGAGCTCTGGTACCTTTTGGTCTTCTGGGCAATGCCTCAGGAGCCCCTCTATGACACCTAAAGGCCCTGCCACATCCGAGATAGCACTGACTTCTCCACGGGCTCTGGGCAGTGAGACCTGAATGCTGCTCTGTCCCTGATGCAAAGGCCAAAGGAGTCCCCTATGTCTAGCAGCAGGGATAGCCCTAGAAATCTGTCACCAGTAACTCCTGTTTCCCCAGCTGTGGCTAAAGATAAAAGGAGGACAGGTGTGACACTGTCCTGGAATGTTTCCTGACCTTATACCCTCCCTACTTCAGCCTCAGTTTACCCCTCAGGAGCAGTTGTTTGCAAGGGGGCTAAAGTGTGAACCTGACCTGCTGGGACAGGGACCAACTGGAAGGGTCCCACAGGATTCTTAAGGGTAAGATGGGGTTCTCTGATGATGAACTGAGTCCTTTATTCCCCTGATACTGAGGTCTTTTGGGGATACTAGAAGATTGGGATGTGGGCATGGATCATGGCCTTCTCCCAGTTTTCCCTAGGACCACCATGTCCAATTTACTGGTCATTCTGGGCTAGGGAGCCTGGGCTGCAGCCTGGTGAGCAACCTTAGGACTTAGGTCCTCCCAGATCTTGGCACTGTTACCTTGGCGTGTATGACATGTATGGTGTGTATATTCGTGTTCCTTTGCTTGCTACAACTTGGAGGGCTAGTTTGGGGTTTGTGCAGAGTCCAGAAAGCTGAGGGGGCATCTTTAGCCCTTGACAACACTATAGGCTTCAGCCCTCCCTTCACCTTCCCTCCAGGGTTTCCTGGAGCATTTCCAAAGTCCATCTACCCAAAATCTAGCTCAGTTAGCCCTGGTTCCATTCCTGGTTGTGCTGCCTGGGGTATATTCACTCAGGTTCTGAGCTTTGGTTTCCTCACCTGTAAAAGGATTATCAGGAAAGGGGTGGGGGTTGGCTGGCTCAGTTGGAAGAGCATGTGACTCTTGATCTCAGGGTCATGAATTCGAGCCCCATGATGGGTGCAGACATTACTTAAGTAAATAAACCTTAAAAAAAAAAAAATTATCTGGGGTAGCTGGATTGCTTAGTCAGTTAGGCATCTGACTTTTTAAAAAAAAAATTTTTTTTAATGTTTATTTAATTTTTGAGAGCGAGAAAGAGACAGAACATGAGCAGGGGAGGGGCAGAGAGAAAGGGAGACAGAGAGTCTGGAGCAGGCTCCAGGCTCTGAGCTGTCAGCACAGCGCCCGATGGCAGGGCTTGAACTCACAAACTATGAGATCATGACCTGAGCTGAAGTCAGATGCTAACCCGACTGAGCCACCCAGGTGCCCCAGGCATCCCGCTCTTGATTTTGGCTCAGGTCGTGATCTCACAATTCCTGAGACCTAGCCCTGTGTCAGGCTCTGCTCTAACAGTGGAGCCTGCTTAGGATTCTCTCTCTCCTCTCTGCTACTCCCCTACATGTGCCTGTGCGTGTGCACTCTCCTTCTCTGTCTCTCAAATAAACTTTTTTTTTAAAAAAGGATTATCAGGAGACTCAAATAACTAGGCAACCTAGTACATGACACAGAGGAGGCATAACTAATATGGGTTTCCCTCCTCAAGGCCCATCCATAGTGTCTCATCTAGGAAGTCATGGTCTAGTTGGAAACCCAAGATAACAAGAGAAGGAGGGTTGTTAGAGCACAGGATCTCTCTCGTGTTTAAAATTTATTTCATTATGGGGCACCTGGGTGGCTTAGTCGGTTGAGCGTCCGACTTTCGCTTAGGTCATGATCTCGCGGTTCATGGGCTCGAGCCCCACATCGGTCTCTGTGCTGACTGCCAGCTCAGAGCCTGGAGCCTGTTTCAGTCTGTGACTCCCTCTCTCTCTGACCCTCCCCTGCTCATGCTGTCTCTCTCTCTCTCTCTCCTAGAAATAAATAAAACATTTAAAAAAATAAAAATAAAAATAAAAAATAAAATTTATTTCATTAGTTATTATTTAAGTGACCTCTATGCCCAACATGGGGGTCAAATCATGACCCTGAGATCTAGAGTTCCTCTGATTGGGCCAGCCAGGCATCCCAAAGGTCTTGTGTTTATAGGAAAGCAGAAGAAAAAAAGCAGCAAAATTATTTCCTAAAATAGGAGTCCTTCAGCATATAATTCTGCCGTCTTCTCCATATTCTTTCCCTGCCCCTGGCATGATCATTCTTGCCTGATTTGCATTTATGAAAAATATTGGGGAGTAGACACCACGGGGACCATGGTCCCCTACGTTTGGCCCTGTGTTTAAAACCATATGTGACAAGTTGGTTTAGGCTGCCAGAAAAGCTTGAGGCCAGAGAATCACGAAAAAGTGGGCTGCATGCTGAAGGGTCTGAGCCTGGGAAGAATGGAGAGGACTCCACTCTAAGACAGACACAGATAAGCATGAAAGACAAAAGCCAGAAAGGAGTCAAGGATGTGAGCCACACTGGCCCTGTGTTGACCCTAAGCACTGTCAGCAGGAACGAGGGTTCATGCTTACTCTGGCCTGGCCTGGCCTGGCCCAGTCCCAGGGTGTGAGAAACAAGCCCCAGAGGTTTGGCTCTCAGAAGGGTGACCCAAAGAAGGGGACAGGGGTGTGAGGGACAAGCACCACCCAGCTGACAGGAAGTCTCTGTTCTTTGCTATCCTAGCCTACCACACGCCCCCCCCCTCCCGGCTCTACCCAGGACAGGCAGCTAGGTTGGGGTGGGGGGCACCAACCTGGAGGCTTTCGGCTGGCTGTTACCTCTGGATTTCTTCCTAGAAATGGGGCCCTGGAAGAATAAGACAAGTAAAGTGGTTATGGAGGCCACTGCTGCCACCATGGAGGGAAAGGGGTTAAACCTGCTCATCTGGGTGGTAGAGCACTTGACCTTTAGGACCCTACCCCAAATAGATGCAGGCATCTTGGAAGGAGTGGCCCATTTTCTGCTTACTTGGGATTACAGCATGCAAGTGTGCTTGCAGGAGGGAAAAGACCCTGCTGGATCCAAGCTTTCTGTAGATGTGCTTCTTGGGCTTGTGCTCCTCCAGAGCATGCATTTTACACACACACACACACACACACACACACACACACACACACACACACACACACACACACCAGATTGTAAACCTGGGTGTGGAAGTACATACCAGGCATAAGCTAATCACCCACCAGTGTTTACCTTTATGGCACTCTGACCCTCTCCTTTCTTAGTCCTCATGGCAGTTGTGCTTCTACATTTATTTGTGATCTTTTTCTTTTTTCTTTCTTTCTTTTTTTTAATGTTTATTTATTTATTTTGAGAGAGATAGCACGAGCATGGGGAAGGGACAGAGAGAGGGGAAGAGAGAAAATCCCAAGTAGGCTTCACACTGTTAGTGCAGAGCCTGATGGGGGCTCAATCCCACAAACCATGAGGTCATGACCTGAGCTGAATCAAGTTGGACACTTAACTGACTGAGCCACCAAGGCACCCACTTGTGGCCTTTTTCTGAGGCAGCTCTGCCTGCCTCCCCAGCTGGTCTCACCACTATGTCCTCAATACTTAAAATCAGCCTGGTTCACAAATGTTTGAATGAATGAGCTATTCTTTATACATATGTGTGTGATTGGGGGGATCCCTGAAGGGGTTTGTTGCTCTGGGGCTGTGGCAGGGTGTGTGGATATGCTTCACTAGAGCCCCAGAATTCTCTAGTCCAAGGTGAAAGGAGATGCAGCTATGCCTGGATGGGTGTGGAGTGGGTAGGCTGCTGAGTCACCATGTGGGAAGAGGGATCAGGAGGAATATGGGGCTGCCCTCAGCTGAGCTGGCCCAAGATGAAGTACCCCAGGCCTGGGGCCTTGCCACCCCATCTCAGGCCTGTTCCTACTAGGCCCTGGAGAAGATGACTCTGCTCCCAGGGAGAGGAGAGAGGCCAGGCCCGCCCAAGGCGCCCAAGGGAGGGCAGGCAGCCAGGCAGGAAGTGGGACAGAGAACAGGCTGGAGTGTTTGTCCTATGTCCCATGTCCCAGGCGTGGCAGGGGGGGAACGGGGGGAGGAGAGGGGGTGTCACCCAAGGGCCTCACAGGCTGAACTGCCAGGAAGGAGCTAGGTCAGTCTCTCAGGCATGAGCAGGGGTGCAAAGCAGAAATAGGTAGGGGTAGAAACTAGACTCCGTTTCTCCCAGGGGACCAACAGCAGCTGGAAGCCCTTGGACTGGGCCCAGGGCAGGGCAGTGCTGACAGAACAGTAGGACAGAATGTTGGGATTGACTTTCCCAGTAAGATGGAAACCAGAAAACACCCTGCTTTTCCAGAGGTGGGCTCTCCCTGGGCCATGGCAACTCAAGGAGCAGGGCCACTCAATACAAGGGGAGTTTGCTGAGCCCTGCATACTGGCTCTGCGCTATGGGGGAGGTGTCTGGGAGAGGCAAAGTGCTGCCCTCAGACTCTCGGGAATAACTTTTCTACAGGTTCCTTCTACAATGCAGGTTTCAGGGACCCACTATAGACTGATAGAGTTAGACCCTAAAACCTAGTTTTTAATTAGGCCCCTTGGAGGCCTCTGAGTTCTAGCTCACTTGGGGCAGGGTAAAGGCTCTGAGGCCTGAAGGGACTGATAGCCTATGGATTATTCACTGCTCCTCACTGTCTCAATTCAGGGAGACACACATATCCTACACACACATACACAAACACATACACACACACACACACACACACACACACATACACATACACACACACACATTCCTTCCATCCAGCTGAGTTTGTACCAACATTCTTAACACTTTCTCCCTGAGCTTGAATGTTTTGTGGATGCAGCTTATCACCCCCAGGGCTGTCAACTTCCTCGAAGGCAGAAACTTCCTCCCATCTTCTCTCTATGCCTTTTCCTTATTGATGTTCACGAGCTCAACAATGTTTAGTGAACACTTACTGTGAGCCAAGTACGGTGCTAGGCTCTGTAGATATAGCATGGGACAAGACAGAGATGCTGCCTGTACCCAGAGAACTCATGGTTGGTGGGGAGGAGACTAGTGTCTAGGATATTATAATGCTGTGTACAAGGCCTCACACATGGGAGCTACACCCATGGGGTGAAACAGGTTACATAGCACTGGCTAGAAGAGTCTAGGAAAGTTCCAAAAAAAGCATTACCTAATCTGAAACATACAGAATGGGTAGGTGTTAGCTGGAAGACATAGCACATACAAAGGGCAAGAAAGCCTGGCACCGGAGGTAGATGGGCTTCACGCATAGTAGGCCCATGAGAAATGACTGCTAAAGGAATGCATGGCTGCAGCACACACCCTGTGGTATGCCTCTCTGCTGGCTCTCTGAATGGGAGTAGAAGGTCCTGGGGTCTCCATACATATCCCTACCACCTCTTTCCCAGCCCTGACAGCTCTTCCCTTTGTCCCCAGCTGGAGGACTGCGCCCTACAAGTGTCTCCCTCTGGATACTACCTGGACCCTGAGCTGTCTCTGGAAGAGCAGCGGGAGATGCTGGAGGGCTTCTATGAAGAGATCAGGTCAGAGCTGATGGGACCAGGAAGGCAAGGCTGGCCCCTACCCTTGCCTCCACCAGGGGCTGGCTCAAGTGTCAGCAGCCAAAACACCTGATCTCTAGCCTAGGCTGAGGGTCACCTCCTGCCACCCCACGGGACTGTGCCAGGGGAATCCCAAGGCCTGGCCAGAGTTACCTGATGCCTGGGATATGAGGGGGGGTGACCTCCCACATATCTGAGATACCTATTTTGCACAAACCTTCCTGTTGAGGAGGAGGGAGTTGGGCCAGGGGTGGCGTGTGGGGTGGTCTTTAGCTGCCTTGGTGTGGGGGGCAGGGACCCTTAGGAATGGCCCGGAAACTACTGACTAGGCTGTTTGATCCCAGCAAAGGGCGAAAGCCTACACTTATTCTGCGTACTCAACTCTCCGTGAGGGTCAATGCCATCTTGGGTGAGTGTATGAGGACATTCATGTCCAGAACTGCCCCTCCCCAGCACTGCTGGCTCAGTTTCTTTCAGGCCTGGGCTGGACAGTGGACAAGGCACATGGGAGACAGGATGTGTGGCCCCCTCTCATTCCTATCCTGACCTCTCCTTTCAGGGCCAGGGCTGATGCTGCAAGTAAACCAGATTGGGGGTTGCCCAGAGTCAGGGAGTGGAGGAGGAGGTAGGGGGTTCGAGAGTACTAGAATATTGTTTGGTGAGGGGTTGTGTCCCCTTGAGGTTTCCATGCCCACCTACCCCTTGCAGAAAAGTTGTATGGCTCCAGTGGCCCTGAGCTCCGCCGTTCCCTCTTCTCACTAAAGCAGATCTTCCAGGTGAGGCCCAGAAGTGGGCTGGGGGTGGGTGTCCAGTCTGAGCCCTGCTTAAATTCCCCCATGGTGCCCCCAGGAGGACAAGGACCTGGTGCCTGAATTTGTGCACTCAGAGGGGCTGAGTTGCCTGATCCGCGTGGGTGCTGCTGCCGACCACAACTATCAGAGCTACATCCTCCGAGGTCAGTCCAACCCCTCCCCCATGACCTCTGCCTTCAGTGACCCCTTACTGACCTCATCTTTTCTCTGTGTCCCCAGCACTAGGCCAGCTGATGCTTTTTGTGGATGGGATGCTGGGGGTGGTGGCCCACAGTGAGACTGTGCAGTGGCTGTACACACTGTGTGCTAGCATGGTAAGTGGCCCTCCACACAACCATACACCCTTTTCTTACTGCCTCTCTCTGGACTTCAGTCTCCTATTCTGCAAAGTGGGCTGGAATTGAATGAGTCTGAGGCTCCTCCAACACCTGGGTCTGGGGCCAGGGTCTTTCTGCCTAGACTCTCCTCTGTGAGTCCAGCCCCAGAAGCCCTTACCCCTCCCCACCAGGATCTGGCACAAGTCTGGGCCAAGCCCCACTCATATGTAGTGACCTCTCCCCCTAGTCCCGCTTAGTGGTGAAGACGGCCCTGAAGCTGTTGCTGGTGTTTGTGGAATACTCTGAGAACAATGCTCCACTGCTTATCCGTGCGGTCAACTCTGTGGCCAGCTCTACAGGTAAGAGACTGTTCCTTCCACCCCCCTACCCCCAGCCCCCACTCAGAGCCCTCTCTCCTACCTGTCCCTGCATGACTGCTCCCCTTTCTGTGTATCAGGCTCTCTTCCTTGGGCCAATCTGGTGTCCATCCTGGAGGAGAAGAATGGCGCTGACCCTGAGTTGTTGGTGTACACAGTCACCCTCATCAACAAGGTGGGGAGGGCCGAATAGGGGGGGAACCAGGCGCCATTTCTGGGCCCCTTGGACTCCTGACTTCCAGTCTCCATCAGCCTTAGCCTTGTCCTCCCATCTCCACCCTCTAGACACTGGCAGCACTCCCGGACCAGGACTCCTTCTATGATGTGACAGATGCACTGGAGCAGCAGGGCATGGAGGCCCTGGTCCAGCGCCACTTGGGCACCTCCGGTACTGATGTGGACCTGCGCACACAGCTTGTGCTCTATGAGGTGGGCTGGGCCATCTGGGCGCTACTGGAGGGGAAGGAGGAGGTGCAGTTCACCAGCACCTCACCCTATCTATGTAGGTCTCAGGGACTCACATCTAGGTCTACCTCCACTAGAGTGCCCTGCGGTTGGAGGATGGAGACATCGAGGAAGCTGTTGCAGGTGGGCGGCGGGAACGCAGAAAGCCCTCTTCAGAGGAGGGCAAGAGGAGCCGCCGATCTCTAGAAGGTGGAGGCTGCCCTTTGCGCTCAACCGAGCCTGGGTAAGATAGAACTTGCCCTAGCACTTGGGGAGAGGTGGATCTGCCTGCAGTTAACTGCTCTGTTGACAAGCCCCGCCTCCAGTCCCGCAGGCCCTGCCTCTAGCCGCGCAGGCCCCGCCTCGCAGACCGGCCCCGCCTCCAGCCCCGCAGACCCAGCCTCAATGGTTATCTCCACCTATTCCACTGGCCCTGCCCTGTCGACAGGCCTGACCTCCAGCCTTGCGGGCTCAGCTTCTGGCCTCCTTACCCCGGTGAACCTCTTTCCTGCCATCTCCGTGGGGTCCTCAGCCGACAGCTCCAGTGAGAGGAGCATTTATAAGTAAGTAGGGAGATAGAGGCCACCCCTAGAGTCCTGTCTCCAGCTGTCCCTCCACTCTGAGCCTCTCCACAGGCACTCCACCTCCTCTGCCCAAACTCCTCTGCCCAAACGCATGCTTTCTCTTTCTTTCCAGACTTCACCAAACTGCTCCTGTTTGGTAAGTGACTGCTGAGGGGTGGGGTTCAGCTCTGTCTGACTGGACCTCTTCCTCCTGTTTCTTGTCTCTTCATCTCTTTCTGGCATTCCGCCTGTATTTGCCACTTTGTCATCTATCTCCTTGCCCCTCTCCTTTGTTTCTCTGTCACTGTCTCTTGACTCTCTTGTTCTTTGTCTCTTGCTATACCCTGTCCTGCTTCATGTTAGTCTTTCCCCTCCATTTCCAGTTTCCTCACGTCCTGCCTCCCCTACCCCTCCTCTTCCCACTGGGGCTGGGAAGGAGCCCCTGATATTACTGCCCACTTCTGTGTGGGTATAAGCAACTGGGCTTTGGAGTGGAGCAGGCACCATAATTACCATCTCTTCCTCTCGTCCCTCCTACCCAGGGCCCCTGAGAGCCCACCTGTCCCTCAGTCCCCTTCTGAGCAGGCCAGGCTGGAGTAAGTACAGAGGCCAGCCTGCCAGGCCTGCCACGTGCTCAGGGCTTCAGCATTGCTTCCCCCAGCGGGGGTTCCATGTGCCTCATGCAGCCAGAGCTGGGGGACTCTCAGGCCCATCCTCTCCCATACATAGCCCTCCTCTGTTACCTAAGGACCAAGCACTGGAAAGCAGTTCACTGGGGTCATAGTGGTCGAATAGTGGCACCTTAACAAGCTTCAACAAGAAATGAAGACACGGACTCCCAACCTGGAACCCATTCTTCCATGTCCTCAGCCCAGGAATAGGGAAGGGGGCTAGGATCTAGGGTGCTGTGTGGTATAGGGGTGGAGGAGCAACCTAAGGCTGAGAGAAGAAGGGCAGGGACTGAGGGCCAACAAAGGCTGGAGAGGCTGAAAAATAAACACTGGATCACATTCATTATCCCAACATAACTGAATGCCTGTTGTGGTAGCTCAGTCAGTAAAGCATGAGACTCATGAGCTGAATGCTTGTTATTTACCAAGCCCTTTTCTAAACATGGGTCATAGCTCTCAGAAGCTACCAGACATGGGACAGCCTGTTGTGTGCATTGGGACAGCTATCCCCTTCCCCTGCTCTAAGGGTCTAGAATCAAGACAGTGAATGTGAATAGCAGCAAAGGTGCAAGTTAGCTATTATGTAGAACTTCTCCCCGTATGTTGACCTGGGAATGCTGGGTTGGCAGTGACCCTCCCCCACTGTGGAGGACTGAACAGGGGCTGGGCTTGGGGGGGGACAGGCCCTGGGTCTGCTCAGCGCATGGACTGTTCTGTGTGTGTATGTATGTGCCTGCAATTTGGGGTAGTGCCCAGGGGTCCAGCAAGGCATGTACACCACCCTGAGCTGAGGTGTGTCAGACACCCTCACTGACAAGTGCTTCCCCTCAGAGCCCGGTTCCTGGAGAATGTGGCAGCAGCAGAAACAGAGAAGCAGGCTGCATTGGCCCAGGGCCGAGCAGAGACATTGGCTGGGGCCATATCTGATGAGGCTGATGGACACCCAGGTGAGTAGGTGGGTGGGCAGAATCCACTCATGCTGCCCTTTTGCTCCAGAGGGCGTGACACTGACAGCTACTTCTCTTCTCTAGATACCCGGGAATTATGGGGCTCCCCAGAACCAGGCTCTGCACCCAGAACACCTCGGAGTCCTGCCCCCCAAAGTCTGCTCCGAACCCAGCAAAGCCTTGAGCCAGAGCCCAAGGAGCCACTGGCTCCACCAAGCCCCAAGGCTGAGCCCATTCAGGAATTCCCTATCCGTGTACCTAAGCTCTGCATTGGAGACCTGGACTTCTCAGATTTGGGGGAGGATGAAGACGAGGACATGCTGAACGTGGAGGCTGTAGAGGCTGGGAAAGGGATCCCACCCCCACCACCCCCACTGCCTACACTCTCTGGAGGTGCCCCACCTCCTCCACCCCCACCTCCCCCACCCATCAAAGGCTCACTCCCCCCACCTCCACCTCTGGCCACTCCCCTTCCTCCCTCAGCACCTGATGGCCTAGCCCTCCCCACCAAGAGGAAGACAGTAAAACTCTTCTGGCGGGAGCTAAAGCTGGCTGGGGGTCATGGAGGCTCTGGGAGCCGCTTTGGGCCCTGCCCCACCCTGTGGGCCTCACTAGAACCTGTCTCTGTGGACACAGCCCGGCTGGAACACCTGTTTGAGTCCCGTGCCAAGGACGTGCTGCCTTCCAAGGTAAACCCACCCTCATCTGCAAGGTAACCCCAGCATAAAGAGGAAGGAATCAGAACTTAAAGGTCTGAACTGCCAGGGACAGCCACTCATTTCCCACATGGGGAAACCAAGGCAAAGAAAGGCATCGAGTCTTATCTGAGGTTTCTCAACAAGGAATCAGCAGAGCTCTAGCCCTAACTAGAATCTAAGCTTATTCCAAGGCCTTACATATCCCACATCCCTGGTTGTGGGGTGACCCCACTATCTGGCTGTTTAGCAGGGCTTTAGAGTGTCCTTGTAGACTGTTGCCCCACCTAGTCCCTTTTCCAATCTTACACTGCCCTTCTCCCAACTTTAAAGAAAGCTGGTGAGGGCCGCCGGACAATGACCACAGTGCTGGACCCCAAGCGCAGCAACGCTATCAACATTGGCCTAACCACCTTGCCACCTGTGCATGTCATTAAGGCTGCTCTGCTCAACTTTGATGAGTTTGCTGTCAGCAAGGATGGCATTGAGGTAGGGATACCAGCTAAAGGTGTAACAGGGAGGCGGGAGGTCTGGCCCTCGTTTGGTCAGTGGTCTCATTTTCTGTCCCTCCAGTGGTGGGCATGGGCTTAGCATTTCTACAGAGCAGTTCCCCAGACCCTGGGGATCCCCCAGATGACCTAGGGATGAGTCAAGACCAACATCTAAGGCCTCGGGCCGGCACTGAGGGGACTTCATGTAGGATGGTGGTTGCATCCTCAGAAACTACTGACTATGATGCCCACGGAGGAGGAGCGGCAGAAGATCGAGGAGGCCCAGCTGGCCAATCCTGACATACCCCTGGGCCCAGCTGAGAATTTCCTGATGACCCTTGCCTCCATTGGGGGCCTGGCTGCGCGTCTACAACTCTGGGCCTTCAAGCTGGACTATGACAGCATGGAGCGGGTACTTAGTTCATGGCGTGTGGCAGGAAGTGGGGCAGGTGAGCACAAGGACCAGGTAGTTTGAGAGTCCCTTGTCTCCCACTCCAGGAAATCGCAGAGCCACTATTTGATCTGAAAGTGGGCATGGAACAGCTGGTACAAAATGCCACCTTCCGCTGTATCCTGGCCACCCTATTGGCTGTGGGCAACTTCCTCAATGGTTCCCAGGTTAGTGCAAGTGCACGAGGGCTGGGGGCCAGGGCTCTGGAGCCCACCAGGCCCAGGCTCAGATGGGGTCCTTTCAGAGCAACGGCTTTGAGCTGAGCTACCTGGAGAAGGTGTCAGAGGTGAAGGACACAGTGCGCCGACAGTCACTGCTGCACCATCTTTGTTCCTTGGTTCTCCAGATCCGGCCCGACTCCTCTGACCTCTACTCAGAAATACCCGCTCTGACTCGCTGTGCCAAGGTTAGCACCAGCCAGAGGCTTGACTAAGACCAGTCACGGCAAGAGGGAGTGCTGCTCTCTGGGGCTGGCTTTTCCTCTGTTTGGGCTGCTGTGCCAGAGTGTGCTTAACTACAGGTGTTTGTGTGGGCTGTATCCTCTGCCAGAAACATTCTTCCTTCTATTGGCCTGGCTACATCTACTGTCTTTGGGTCTCCATGTAGCCACCACTTCCCTCAAGAGAGCGTTTCCACTCCCCATTAGATCAAGTAGACTTGTCTCTTTCCTGGATTAGACTGGTGAGCTTTTGGAGGACAGGTGGTGGATCTTGGCTCTCTACTTCTCTAGGGTCCAGACTGGCTGACCTGACAGAGGCAGCCTCAGGTGGTGCAGGTCTGTGGGGGGACAGCATGCATACCCCTTGCCTTTCCAGGTGGACTTTGAACAGCTGACTGAGAACCTGGGGCAGTTGGAGCGTCGGAGCCGGGCAGCTGAGGAGAGTCTACGGAACTTGGCCAAACATGAGCTGGCCCCAGCCCTGCGTGCCCGCCTCACCCACTTCTTGGCCCAATGTGGCCGCCGTGTTGCCATGCTGCGGGTAGTGCACCGCCGTGTCTGCAACAGGTGGGGACGTGGGCAGATGGCAGGGCTGCTACCACCATCCCTCCAACCCTAAGCAGGACTTACCATCCCTCCCCACCCCAACCTGCCTAGGTTCCATGCTTTCCTGTTGTACCTGGGGTACACAACCCAGGCAGCCCGCGAAGTGCGCATCATGCAGTTCTGCCACACGCTGCGTGAGTTCGCACTGGAGTATCGAACTTGCCGGGAACGGGTGCTACAGCAGCAGCAAAAGCGGGCCACGTACCGTGAGCGCAACAAGACACGGGGCCGCATGATTACTGAGGTGGGTACCTTTTCCAGGTTTGGACTGCCACCCCCATGGTTTCCTTCCCCTGCTCCCAGATCACCCTTCTCCCCTCTGCAGACAGAAAAGTTCTCAGGTGTGGCTGGGGAAGTCCCCAGCAACCCATCTGTCCCAGTGGCCGTGGGCAGTGGGCCAGGGCGGGGTGATGCTGACAGTCATGCCAGCATGAAGAGTCTGCTGACCAGCAAGCCGGAAGACACCACACATGGCCGCCGCAGCAGAGGTGGGACCTGTGGCCACTGGGGACAATGGGCTTTGGGGTCACCCTATCCTGACTTCTCTATCTGTCTTCCCTCAGGCATGGTCCAGAGCACCTCCCCAGTCATGCCTACAGCAGTAGGGCCCTCCACTGCACCCCCAGAAGAAACCCCAGGCTCCAGTTTACCCAGTGATACTTCAGATGAGATCATGGACCTGCTGGTACAGTCAGTGACCAAGAGCAGTCCTCGTGCCTTAGCTGCTCGGGAACGCAAGCGGTCCCGTGGCAACCGCAAGTCTTGTGAGTACTCCCCAAACGCCCACTACCCTCCTTAACCCCACCAATCCCTTCTAACCCTGCTCTGTCCCTGCAGTGAGACGAACGTTGAAGAGCGGGCTCGGAGAGGACCTGGTGCAGGCACTGGGACTGAGCAAGGGTCCTGGCCTGGAGGTGTGAAGACACTGCATCTAGGACATGGATAGGCCCCAGCCTGCATGGCAAGAGGCTAGAGACTGAGGAGGAATCAGAGCAGAATTCTAGGCCTTTTCTCAACCCCAGGGCCACTGTGTGCCCAGTGGACAGTGCGTTGAGCAGTATTAAATGTGTGTGCCTTTGTGCAATTGTGTGTTTGTGTGTGTATATGTACTTGTATGAGCTCCCTGAAAACATGGAGTATAATAAAGTTTTCCTAGCCAATCCAAGACTCTCTTCCTTCTTTGAAGGTATCCACCACACTCAGTCTGTAGCAGGGGGCTAATACAAAAGGACTGGCTCTTCCCACGTCATCCTCGTTATCACCCACACAGCCATTAGCCACATTCTTAGCCATTTATTCAACAATCTTATACCTTAGACTGCTTTTGGGCCCTGGACTAGGCCCTCCTTGCTCCTGGCATGGGGGCTGTGCAGGCCGTGGCCACAATGTCAATGGCTATAACCGCTTCATCTGCCGCCGCTCCTGTCGGCGCTGTCGTTTCTCATTGTGCTCTGGTGCTGGGGTGCCACTGTCTGCTGTGAACCAAGGGCCCAGCACATTCACCCATAGGAGGTAAAGGGCCCGGCCTGGAGCCTAGGACAGAAAAGGTAACTTGAAGCCAGATGCAGGAAATGAAAGAACAGAAAGTTTAGATGCCCCAGCCTCTTCTTGGGAGCCCTATAACCCACGTACCAGAAGCCAGAAGGACCAGATGTAGAGGGAGAAGCAGCTGAGCACTTGCACAATGGCTGTCAGTAGAATCACATCCTTAAGGTGCCTGTGAATAGAAAGGAGGCTGCAAGGCCAAAAGTAGTAGATGGGCCCCAGTTCATCTCCCTTCTACCCTTTTCAAGTTGCGGGCAATTGTGGGTCTTAGGCTATTTGGGCCCCAAAACCCCAGCCCTGGGGCCGCTCACCTGGGCTGGCAGCGGGGGACACTCACTCTGCCATGCCCTGCTCCATGTTGAGATCCATTCCACCATCCATCAGTGCCCCATCCTCAGAAAAGGCTGCCCGTGCCATTGAGCTCATAGAGTGGTAGCTGGCCCCATATACTGCCAGACTAAAGCCCAGGGCCATCTGCAGAATAAGAATGGTATCAAAGGCCAGCCACTAACCCTATACACTCACCCAATCCCCAGGATAGGAGGCACTTACCCAGGCCCAAAATGAGGCAGATGAGTAGAAGAACACCAAGGTCACAAGACAGTAAATGGCCTGTAAGCAGATACATGGTAGGCTAGGATCAAAAGCTACCCTAAACCACGGGTCTCTCTCAACTCTGACCAAGAGTTAGGCCAGGCTGTGGAAAGAGACAAGTTGTTTCTCATAGGATTGTGGGGGGAAAGGGTCTGAGCCCCATGTGTGAGTACCCAGGCTCCCCTCTGACATGTCAACCCAGCACAGGAAAGAAGGCCCCGTGTATCTGGGATCCGAAGAATGGGCTCAAAATCATCTGAGACTCAAACCCTCATTTTGTTTTTTTGGTTTTGTTTTGTTTTGACTGCTCAGCAGTTTATTTGTGCCAGGATCTGTTCTCATTTCTTTAACTGTAGTTTTGTTCTGGAAAACTACACATGGCTGTCTGTCACATACCACCCCCTCACTCTCACACACGAACATACACACGCACACACACACACACACACACACACAGAAATGAGGACTTTGGGACCTTGGGTGGGCACAGAAACAAGGAGGAAGGCACTTACATTGGCCCCCAGTATGATCCGCAAATAGAACTTCAGAGTCTCTCTGTTCTCTTCAAATATCTGCTTCTTCCCTCTGGTGCCCACTTTGCCCTTGGGCTGAAGAGGGATGGTAAGATGCTGTCAGAGCCCTCCTCAGCCAGGGCGCTCCTCACCCTCCCCACTACTCTGATTGGCTAACAGAATTACTCCTGCACCTAACCCAGGTCCCCATGGTGCTCAATCTAGCACAATCCTTGGGATGTCCACCTCCCCCATTCCATCCTGCTTAGGGCTGACACCATCTGTGCTACACCCCTTAGCTACGATCACCTCTGCTCACCCCGGAACAATCCAACACTAGACTGGTATCTCCTGGTTCCCCTGGTAAGGTCTAGCTTTGGACTGACAAGCCCTTCAAGGGGGACTCCAGAGTGGCGCTGAATGGTGCGCCCCTACGGCCTTTGCTGGAGTAGTCTAGTTCTCGGCTGACGCCGACCACCAGACCAGGTCTGGTACAGCCTGGTAGTCACTCTCAATCCCCTCCCGCACCACTTCTACGCTCCTGAGTGGCTCCATTCCTCCCGCTAGCTCTAGTACAGTCGGCCACCTCACGGCGCCCCCCTCTGGCTGACCCGCTTCCTTTGATGTTCTTCCTCTGTTTTCAGTCTCCCGGCCCCGGGAATGTTCGGCCATTGCGAACCCCGCCCTACCCGCCCTCCTTACCGCCATGGCGCGACGCAAACACCCAGAGAGGAAAACAAGGAAGAGCGACCGAAACCGCGGTCGAAAGGTACCACATCGGCAGCACAGGCACTTCCGGTGCAGACCCAAATCGTCACAACTGTGACGGAAGTGGGGGGGTCCACTTCCTTCCCAAGGCCCTCCTCTCCCCGAAAGTCAATAAGACTACATTTCCCAGAAAGCCTTGCACGGGGGCGGTGGCGGCTGGAATGCGATGGCGGAGTCGCTGCCCCTGGAGGTGAGAGGAGGCCACCCTCAGGCCTAGCTTGGGACAAGCTCCGCCCCCGGGGTCCCGGGCTGTGGGGAGGGGCTGTCAGACAGCTCGCCTGCCTCCGCCCGCCTGGCGGAAACTACCCGCCTGAGAGATCCCAGGATCTCCTGGCCATGGGTAACGGTCCCGTCTTTGGGCCACCCTATCCCCTTAGCTTGGGGGAGCCATTCTCTCCACCTTCATCGGCCTTGTCACCTCAACGAGGACAGGGTCTCAGCCTACCTACCTCTCTAGCGATGGCCGCCCCTCCCCCCTCAGTTCTGGAAGATGACCGTTCCATACCATCGTCCCCAAAGGGTAATCGACCGTATCTTCGTTGGCCTCTTTGGGATGATCACTTCATTCCCTTTGCCCCTCCCCCTGGCGGTGGAAAACAGACTGCCCCCTTCCATCAATACCAGGCACAATCGCTGAATTACTTCACCGAGGACAGGCCTGCTCCCCACGCCCTTGGCCCCTAGTGATGGCCGCCCCTACCTCCTTCACCCCGTGGGAAGTTTGCGTCTTTTCCTTAATCTGGAGCAAGACAACTCTGCCTCCATTGGTCGGAGACAGAGAACAGATTTTGTTCCCAGTGGCCTCTTGGGATGGTCTTTCCAGCCCTTTTGCCTTGAGAGTTGGTGCAGCCCTCTCCCGCTGCCCATGGGAAGCAAATCACAATTTCCTCATTGGCCCTGGAATGGTGCTCTTTCCCCTTAACAAGAATAGGACAGCTCCCAATTGGTTGAGTCCTCTTCCATGGCATCCTTTATCTCCTGAGCTCCAGAGGATGTTTACTCCATCCCCATAGATACTAGGAATGACCAGTTTTATCTCCAGTAGCCCCTTAGTGTGGGGTTCATGGGATGGCCACTTCATCCTTATCACTGCTTCCTTTTCCCTCTAGAAAAGTTACCCCTTTCTCAGTTCAAAGAATCATGCTCCCTCCCCTCAGTGAGGACAGGTGTATTGCCCTCTCCCTTTGCTTTTTGGGTTGGTTGCTGATCCCCATAAGACAGGATTGCCACTGTTTTAACTTGGCTCAGATAGGCTTCCCTGCCTTCCCCTGGGGTTGGGGGCTTAGTCAGTCCCAATCCCATCAGTGTTCTCTTCCCCATGCTTAGCCTTCCTGCCCTAGAAGGCCGTTCTCCCCAGTCCCCAGTCCTCTCAGATAAAGTGATCTGCTTTATCTCCCCATCCTTTCCCTGAGCAAAGCTTTGGTGAAAATAGAAGTAGAGGGCTTTGGTGAAAATAAAGATATTTTCATCTTTAGTTCAATCCAGTAAGTATTGACTGAGTACCTTCTGGTGCTAGGAATCAGAGAAAGGAAGAAGAGATTAGAATGCTCTGGTGAGGTCAAGGTTAAGGAAGGGCATTCCAGGAAAGAGACACACATAGGCAAAAGGTAATAGACATGTTATGTTTGTATGACGGTGGGGAGAATGAACTGGGGAAGCTCTGGGATCAGGGGTCTGGTCAGGCATAGGGCCTGGCAGTACTGACCCAAAAGTGGAAATTTTGTCCTGAGGGTACTGGGGCACCCTAAAGGTTTTCATCAGGAATATCCTAAGACTGAACGGTGTTTTGTTTTTGTTTGTTTTGTTTGTTTTTAAAGAAAGGTAGCCTTGTCACAGTATGCAGAATGACTAGCAAGGATGAGCCTGGAGGCAGGTGGGAGATTGTAGAAGGACCCCAATTCTGGGGTAATGAAGATCTGGGCTACTGAGGTGCTAAAGTTTCAATGATAGAGGGGCGCCTGGGTGGCTTAGTCGGTTAAGCGTCCTACTTTCTCTTAGGTCATGATCTCGCGGTTCGTGGGTTCGAGCCCCGCATCGGGCTCTGTGCTGACTGCCAGCTCAGAGCCTGGAGCCTGTTTCAGAGTCTGTGACTCCCTCTCTCTCTGACCCTCCCCTGCTCACGCTGTCTCTCTCTCTCTGTCTCTCTCTCCTAGAAATGAATAAAACATTTTAAAAATTTAAAAAAAATAAAGTTTCAGTGATAGAAATATTAGTAACAGCAATCCAGCAACCATTTATGGAACACCTACTAGGTGTCAAGAACACATCTATTAAATACACACACACACACACACACACACACACCTATATATAGTATGGAAACTGAATCTAAGAGAGGTCAGTTACCTTGCCTGAGATCACGTAAGTCACAGAGCCTGAAAGTAGTAGAGTGGGGATTTGAATGAGTCTAAGTTAGCTTGGCCTAAAACCTGTGCTGAACACTTGTATCTGGTAGCAAGGGACAGAAGAGCATGAAGAGTATCAGGATCTTCAGGTAAGATGCACTGTTGGTATTGAAGTTCAGATACTGGAAAGTTGGGAAGAGAGGATGCTTTAGACAGAATATGAATTTTGGTTGAGATGAAGGTAATAGTAAAACATTTAGACGAAGGATCCTGCGGACAATTGGCAACACTGGACCAGCACATGAATGATGAGACAATTCAACAATTGAATTGTTGGTTATTCCTGTAGAGGTAACTGTTGGAGCCATGCAAATGAATTTATTATCCTCAAAAGTAAACAAATTGAAAGACTCAGGTCTGAACCCTGGGTGCCACAGGAGAATCCAGAAACAGGGCAACTGGAGTGATGAGTGGAACCCTGGAAAACAGTGTCACAATAGTCCAGGAGAGAGGATTCCAGAAGAAAAGAATAGTTAATATTAGATCATTCCTGGCCTCACAGGCGCCTCCTTTCCCAGTCCCTTGTAGGGCCTCCAACCTCATGACTCCAGCCTCACAGAGCATAGGTGGACTGGCAGCCTAAGTACCTGGGCTGTTTCATAGCTTAATAGGCAGCTGAGAAGGCGAGTTGGCAGTGGAGAAGACTGGGAAAGAGGGAAGACCCAGAGACTGACCTATGATGGCAGGAGGTGTGGCTTCCGAAGATCAAAGGAGGAGACCTGACTTGCTATGTCTGAAGTCCTACACCAGACCTTTTACTATGTTACTTAATGCTCACCATAACCCATTTAGATCTCACTACATTTGCCATTTTACAGATTAGAAAAATAAGATTCAGAGAGGTCAGGTGATAGAGTAAGGATTTGAACTAGATTTATCTAGTCCCAATGCCCAGGCTGTTTTTACCAAACTGAGTGGGAAGTTTGGTTTTTATCAATCAGTACAAACCTGCATCCGGGCGGGGCTCACTCGGAATGGTTTGTTCACAAGAAAGATCATTGGAGTCTGGAGAGGGGAAGTGAAGACCCCATGAAGCTTAGGATTCAAGATAAACTAGAAGCCAGGGTTCCAGTCCCCTCAGACCTACTATTCTACCAGATGGAGAAGGTTCAAAAGGCTCCCAGCTCTAACAGTTCCCAATGTCCTGTCTTTTTCCCTCAGATGCTCACATATATTCTGAGCTTCCTGCCTCTGTCAGATCAGAAAGAGGCCTCCCTCGTGAATCGGGCTTGGTACTGTGCAGCCCAGAATGCACTTCGGGAGGTAAGGTGGCTACCCTCATCTGGCCCATTCTCAGTTGTCTCTCACTTCAGAACTGCTTGTGGCCCTGCTCATACATCATCCATCCATCCATCCATCCATCCATCCATCCATCCATCCATGCACACATGTTCATACATATGTTACACTCATACATACTTGGCTCTGGGTACAGTACTGAGACTTTACAGATGAATAAGACATAGACCCCTGCCCAGAGGAGCTCACAGTCCAGTGAAGGAGAAAGACAAGTACGTGAGTGATGGTGATGTTGTGTGCTTGGTGCTATGACACTGAAATGAAGGGAAGAACAGGAAGAAGGGCATCTAAAGGAGAGCAGCAGCATCAGGGAAGGCTTCCTCATGGAATAGGATAAGGGTGAAGGTTGGTCTTCCAGGACTGGTAACAGCACAGGTGAAGGCACCAAGGTGTGAAATAGTTCTGAAAATGACCACACAAGTTCCATATGACTAGAACTTAGAAGTGGTGGGAGATGAAGCTAACGAGAGGTCAGACTGCAAGCTGGCACTATTGCTGGTGTTCCATCCTGATTACCATCACGGAGCCTTTAAGGCAGGGGAGTGACGTGGTCTGATGTGCAGTGCAGAGTGGGCTGGAGAGGGTGAATCAGTTGTAGGGAGACAGCCTAGCTCAGAAGTGCGAGCAGACATCTGTAACAGTTTGAAGCAGTGATAGCTCCTTGTTTGTTTTAATTTTGATTGCTGAGGTTGAACAGCCTCCTCATTAGCTGACCATTTCTCTTTTCTTCTCATGTTTATTCGTGTTCTTTATCCATTTAATCATTGGCATCTTAATAGTTTTCTTATCCATTTGTATGAACCTTTTATATATTAAAGAGATTAATCTTTTACGTATTCATTGAAATATATTCCTAATATATTTGCCTTTGAATATGATTTGTAGATATGTGCTTATTTATGAGATACAGAGGTTAACTTTCTATGTTGTGGATCCTGAACATCTTTTGTTTTCTTATTTTTGCCATTGCTTTTTAAACTTGGAGACCCCTTGCCTCCTCAGTGATTTGATATACACTCATATTTCTCTCTCTCTCTTTTTTAATTAGGCTCTATTTTTTAGAGAGATTTTAGGTTCACAACACAATCTTTTCTTCTGTTTTATGGTTTGAAATTTTATAGTAATTTTTTAATTGGTGAAATTTATTTTGATTTATTCTCTGAGGTAAGAAGCTAAACTGAGTAGTTTTCAAATAGCCCTAATACCATTTATATATAATCTTCCCCTTCCCTGCTGGCTTGGACCCTTCCTCTGTCACACATTAAATGTGTGTATACACGTAGGGTCTGCTGTCATGTTATCTATCCTGTATCATGAGCTTAGTTAGTGTGTAAAGATATTTGATTGGACTTGTTGAAAATTTGAAGTATGAGACATCTATATGGTGAGATGCAGTTGGTTATTGAATTTCTGAGTGAGGAATTCAAGAAGGATCTCGGTAATAAATAAATAATAATAAAGAAGGGTCTCGGTAATAAATATCATTACAGAATGGGTGGAGGTTGAAAGCATGGATTTAAGTAACTTGCCCCAGGGATCACATGAAGATCCAGAGGAAGAGCAGGCCACAGTATGCCCAGGGGGAGTACACCAGTCTACGGGCATGGGAAGGAGAAGGCAACAGTGAGACACAGAGAAGAGTCCAGTGAGAAGAGGGGGCAAAAGTCAAAAGTGGAGAGCATTTACAGTGTGGAGTGGAGGAAGAGTCCAGAAAATAAAGAACAGATAGTATCTGTGATGTATGATGTCCAGGGAGGTCCCCAGTGACTTCAGCAACATTTGGCATCTGGGGGGAAAGCCAGGTCTGTGGAGGAATGAATAAGATAAGAAGGGCAGTATAGACAGTTGAGCTCCTTTGCAAGAAATTTCCCCAAGAAAGGAAGGAAATAAATGGGGCAATAATGAGAGGCTGAGAGGACTTGATGAAAGCATTTTCATTAGGAGAAATCTCAAATGTGTTCATATGCTGAAGAGAATCCTAGAGGAGGGGCGAATGTGAATGTATGAAGAAGAGAGGTGAGAAATGGCAGATGCCACCTGAGGTGATACGAGGCCTGGTCTTGGATAAGGTGGGAGGATGTCACCCCTCCTGCTCAGGAAGTGGCAGTATGGAGCAGTTTGCTGAAGAAGTTTCTCTGAAGCTAGTGGCCTCTTTGCTGAGTGAATCTGGGGGCCACATTGTCATAGGGAAGTAAAAAGAGAGGTAGAGGCAGGGACCTCAGCAGGGCAGAAGGAAGTGGGAGAGTTGCCAGAGCTGCTCAGAGAGTGGCTCACTCACTCAGTGAGTAGGGGTGCTGCACTTGGAGTCTTGTAAGGCACACGGGGGATCAGAGAAGATTCAGAAAAGATTTAATGGAGAAAGGGGTGCCTGGGCTGAAACTAGAGAGAGGAATAAATATTTGCTAAATAGACAAACAGGAGTAGGTGAGAGGTAAGACAACCCTCATACCCATCACTATAACCAACAGAAAAAGCAGCCAAGCGGAGGCATGGCACCATGAGACAACAATAAGAAGTTGCCATTCCCAGAGCCAGGGCTGAGGAGGAAGAGGGGGCGGGTGTGGGAAAGCTGGGCCTGAAGAGGTAGGCAGGGCTCCAGTGCTGGCTAAGAAACTCAGCCTCCGTCGCATGGAGTGAAGAACCATCAAGGGATCTGAAGAGCATAGTCAGTTTGCCTTTTATAAAGATCACCTGGTGACAGTACCAAGGCTAGAATGGAGCCAGAAAGATTGAGGGCCAGGACCCTCAAAACGGGGCAACTGCTGTAATGTATTTCTCAGAGACAATACAGGAACCTGAACTAGAGCACAAGCAATGAGGCAGGAGCAGAGGGACATGCTGCAGTGTATCAGAGAAATGAGATGGAAAGGACTTTGGTCACCATGAATGTGGAGAGTGAGGGAAGGATCTAGAATGGCTCCCAGATCTCTGACTTGGGTGACTTGGTAGAGGGCACTGAGAATTAAGGAAAAGGGGCATCACTGGGGGATAAGACAGTGACTTCAGAGGCGGTCATGCTGCACCCATGTATCTGGCAAATTCCATCAGGTAACTAATTCCCAGGGTCCGCAGCTACAGTCGTTGGCCTGGGATGAAGTGCAGTCTGCCAGGGTGCAGGGGGAGGAGAGCAGAGAGTGTGCATGTGTGTGTGTGTGTGGTGGGGTGGAACATACCATGAGGAACTCACTCTCTCTCTTCTTTGATGACCCCAAAAGAGGCTGATGGGGGACAGGCTAGAAGGTAGGAGGAGAGCCAGGCAGGCAGAGCCACAGAGCCCCCAGTGGGAGACAGCATGGAGGAAACTGGTCATCCACAACCGGTGACAGGGCAGAAAGGACACTCGTAGGAGGTGTGCAGAGGAGGCCCCCGGGTGTTGATAATTTGCTGGACGGGTCAGTGGGTGAGGCAAGGGGTAGAAAGGTAGCTAGCTCAGGTATAGGTATGCCCACAGGCTTCCAGGAGGTCTGACTGCAGAGGAAAGGGGAGAAGCAGGAGTGATGAGGAGAGGGAGGCAGGATCAAGGGAGGCCTTTTGTTGTGACTCTGGGGTATTTGTAAACTGAGGAAGAAGCAGTGGACTGCGAGTTCCCATGGGAGAAGGTGGGTCAGGCCCAGTAGGCCCAGAGAAGGGGATTAGGAGTGAGAGAGGGAAGGGTGTCAGGATGGGTCTTGATGGCTGGTGGATATGAACAGGGAAAAAAGCGAGGGCCTTCCCACTTGATGGCTTTGGCTTCTCTCTGAAACAGAAGAGGTCATCTGTGAGAAGGCGAAAGCGAGTGGAGGCTGCTGCACTTGTGTCAGGGGCTGGAGAGAATGGTGGGCATGGAGAGAAACCTTGAGAGGGATGAGAAGAGAGCCAGAAGGTGGGGAGGAGGTAGCAGTGGGGGAGGCAAGAGGGGAGACTGTGGCTTCCAGAGGTGGAATTCTGTACTCCCAGCATAGACCCAGAGGAGGCAGAGGTCTCATCATCGCTGGCAGGGTCGGGGGCAAGAAGAAAGGGCACAGCAACATGGCAGGCAGGGCCACAGGACCCCAAGGAGAAGCAGTCAGGGCAGAGGTTCTTTGAGTCCAGCAAATAAGGAAAGGGCAGGAGAAGCAAAGTGGGCAGTCAGGAAGGAATAGATTAGAATAGGATAGGGGCGCCTGGGTGGCTCAGTCAGTTGGGCATCCAACTTCGGCTCAGGTAATGATCTCACGGTTCATGGGTTCAGGCCCCGTGTCGGGCTCTGTGCTGGCAGCTAGCTTGGAGCCTGGAAACTGCTTCGGATTCTGTGTCTCCCTCTCTCTCTGACCCTCCCCTGCTCATGCTGTTTCTCTCTCTCAGAAATAAATAAAAACGTTAAAAAAATAAAAAGATTAGAGTAGGATAAGGGAGTGAGGAGAAGGAGGCCAGGGGCAGAGTTTAAGATCATAGCACCGGGGCTCCTCCAGCTAACTGTGAGGCCCAGATGGGATGCTGACCAAGAGCTATTTAGTGGCTCTGTAAAACTCAGCCCCACCCAGGCTGGGAGCACTGGATGGCCAGGCCACAAGTACATGGCATCTAGGGTTCTGTTGACATCCTACCACAACCACGTCCCAGAGAGCAATTTGCAGAATTTATCGTCAGGACTCATCTCTGAGGGCTCAGATGTGGGCAGGTTGATAAGGAAGCAGTGCCCCTTGCTAGTAGGTGCTCCCAAAGATACTGGTTCACCAAGGCATGGCTGGATTTTATGCCTCACCAGGCCAGGCAAGGATGCTGGATTGGTGACTTCTTATTCTCCCAGATGTACCCCCACTTAATCCTAATTTTTCTCAAAAAAGAAGGTAGACAAAGGCAATGCCCCCTGCCCACCCCCACATCAGATCTGCCCATTCCAGGGAGAGCCTGGTTGCCTGCCACTGGGTTGGTCTCTATGAAGAACTCAGGACAGCTCAGCATCTGCCCTCCACTGCCTTCTCTTGCCTGGGGTGTTTATAATGGCCCCAGGGAGCCTCTGGAAATGACCCCCGATGTCTAACTCCTCTCTATAGATCAAAGCCCCTGGGTGCCAGGGCATACACTTTCTTCTCGAGAACAGGCATGTTGTTTTGGATTCCTATGCCAGCAGATGGGAGAGCCATTTCTCTATCAGACGACTTTCCAATCCTGCACACAAGCCTGCAGTCTCAGCTCAGGGCTTCACTAGGTATAATGAAGTCCTGGCCTCTCACAGTCAAGGGATATATGCCCCTTTTAGCAGATGTAGGGCATTTTCCAAATGACAGCATTTCCTCTTAAGATGTCTGCATTGCAAAAGGAGGAGATAGGGGGTTAGTTGGCTCCTTATGGATGGGGCAGCTGAAGCTAGAGCAGATACCCTTGCAGTCCTCCTTTGGACCTCAGGAAGCATCTTCCTAGGGCCTAGGAAGGGGCTAAAGACCAGAATCCAGGAGCCTGCTTCTTCTGCCTGCTGCTCTGCATCCCACAGATGGTAAATATCACTAAAAGGCTGCTTCTGGGCACCTGCACTTTGAGTCCAGGGCAGACCACCTGGGTGATGGCTTACAGGCTGCCCCCTCTCCATCAAGAAAAACAGTGGGGAGCAAGGAGGCAGTCTTAAATCTCAACACACACACACACACACACACACACACGCACACACACGCACACACACACCTCCCAGTAGCTACTGGAAGCCTCTTACAACAGGCCCTGCCCCTTTATTTGATAGGTTTTACTGCCACTAGCTGACCCTGGACTTGGACTCTAGGCTGACCGCCATTGCTCCCCTTCAGCTGTTCATCTACCTGTTCATAAGGAGGCTGTGGGAGAGGGGAGGACATGAGAACATTCCTGGCTGCCAAGGCTCAGGAAGCAAGAGAAAGAAGGACTGCGGGTGCCTGGAGGTGGGACGGTGGGGGCACAGGATGTGATGGTGGGGGTGGCGCTGCCTGGCAACCAGCCCTGCTCTGCACTTGCAGTCACAGCATACTCTTCATTATCAGACTGGCTCCTTGCAGTCTGGACTTCCAAACGGCTAGAGGTCTGCTTTACCATTCCTTTCTAGAACCTTTTCTCCCTGATCTTTTCATCATTGCCCTGCATCATCTTCCCCACCCATTGGGATCTTCCCGCTCTCTTTAAATCTGAGAGAGGAGCCCAGGCCCTTGATGTTCCCACTATTCCACTGTCTCCCAGTGTCCACAAGAGGGACAATCCCTCTCATCCACAATCCCTACTTCCTGGAATGGGGTCTGGACAGGGAGCCCGGTTTGACCTCAGATTCCTGGGCAAGTAGTCAGGAGCTGGCTCCCATTTCTTCCCTTCCCTTCCTTTTAGGCTCCATGCCCAAAGTGGGGCTTGAACTCATGACCCTGAGATCCAGAGTCACATGCTCCACCAATTGAGCCAGCCAGGTACCCCAGGCCCCCATTTCTTACCATACACTCCTTCCCATGATGACAGCCATAGGTGTCTGCTTCTCTCTGTGACAGAAGCCAGCCTGGTTTCTACACCCAGGAATGAATTTCATGTGTCTTCCTGAGAAGAATCCTGTTAATAAGTATCTTACAGGAGTATATATTATATGTCATTTCTACCTTTATGGTTTTCTTTTGACAATGTTCTGTGGGGTAGACGTGGGGAACATCGTTTGTTCTTGCAGTAACTGACAGGACAGGTTTTTAGAGAGCTTGCTTTCCTGCATTGTGATCATGTTGATGCAGTAACGCAAGAGCTTTTGAATACTGCTTGCCTGCAACCTGGGCATCCATCAAGGGTAGAGATGTCTGCTACACCTTCCCCACACCTTTTCCCCAGGGACCTGTCCCAACTTCCCTTTGGCACAAAATTAGCGAAGGTGCTATGAAAACTGGGGCTCCCCAAATGCCTACACAGGCCAGCCTGTTCTCCCGACTTACCCTGAGCTCACCTCCAGGCCCCACCCCACACCAGCCATGGACTCTCCACTCTCCCTCCCTGTTCGTCCACAGCAGGGCCAGCCCAACTTTCTTGGCACCTTAAGATTCATTCTCTTAGTTTCCACCCACAGAAATGGGAGGGTTCTCTTTCCTTACCTAGACGAAGAAGATGGACACTCCTGAGACGAACCTCAAGGATCACAAGCACATCTTGAATTCTGGAGCCTGCAGGGCCCACACATGTTGGGGTGCACACACACATATGCACATGTGTATGCACACATTTTTGCTTACACACAAAACCCATTTTTGCAAACATTCATGTGGCTAAGATACTGAGGCCACCAGGGGACCTAGGCCTCACTGCCTGCCCTAGACCTCTGGCACCTGGGCCACCCAGGGTGGTGGTGAGTGACAACTGCTTTGCTTCTTACTGCCTTCAGCTGTTCTGAGGGCTATTTATATGCTCTTGAGAAAGCAAGGGAGGCTGGTTGCTTAGCTAATGCTGAGCTCTGACTCCCTGGAGTAGGAGCTTAGTCTGTGGGTCTCAGGGCTACCTTCTGAAAGGCCTGAAGTTTGGGATCTAGCATACTTAGTCCATCTGCCCCCTGGGGGCTTCACTGGCTCTCCTCTAGGCCACTCCCGGCCCCTTGTGCCCAGTATGCCAACTCCCCACTCTGTCCCTACCCCTCTATAGGCATCCAGTCCCATCTATCACTAATCTTCCTGCTCTCCCCTCAAGTCATCCCCTTTGAGCCCCAGAGTGACTTGTCTCCTTCAACCACACATGATACCGCACAGCACAGTGGTCCCCATTGTGATAGGGTCCTTCCCTTACCTGCCAGTGACTGGCCACCAGATCTGATGGCCAACTCTCCCTCAAGCCAGAGGGCTAACCCCAGTCCTATTGCTGCCCCTTAGACAAATGTGCAGTACAGCATCCCTGTGTCCTCTGCCTCCCTCCCGGCCATCAAGAGCCTGGGCCTCAGGGGCATCACCTGCATCAGCCTGACCAACCTGGATGACTCACCAGCTTCGCACCAAGTGCTGGAGTCCATTGCCTACCACTTGGGCCCGCACCTGCAGAGCTTGTGCCTCAGTGGGGGCAGCCCCTCGGAGGCTGCCTTCGTGGCCCTGATCCTGGGCTGCCCAGCCCTGCGTATCCTTGATCTCAGTGGCTGCAATAGCCTCTTCACATCGGGCATGCTACTAGCTCAGCCCGAGACAGCACAGCGGGTCCAGCTGGTGTTGAGTGGCCTCTGTGAGCTCAACTTGGCTGGCCTGCGGGACCTGACGGACCTCAGCTTCAACCGGCTCAGCAGCTGTGCCCCCAGCCTGGAGCGCCTCTCCTTGGCCTACTGTCACCTCACCTTTGAATTAGGCCCAGCCTGGGGCTCCTTTGCCCCCCGAGACTCCTCCCCTTCCCAACTCTCCTTCCACAACCTGCTACAGTTCGTGAAGGAGAGGGCTGGTAGGCTGCACGCCCTGGACCTGAGTGGCACTGGCTTGCTCCCTGAGGCACTGCAGGCCCTGGGTCAGGTGGCTGGGCTGCAGCTGCAAGAGCTGAGCCTGCACGGCTGCCAGGACCTCTCCACAGAGGCTGTGGCCGCCCTTTGCCGCCTACAATCAGGCCTGACCTCCCTGGACCTCAGTGGCTGCTCAGAAGTGGCCGATGGGGCACTCCTGGCCATAAGCCGGGGCCTGGAGCACCTGCAGCGCCTCAGCCTGAGGAAGCTGCAGCGGCTGACGGATGCAGGATGTACAGCCCTGGGAGGCCTGCGGGAGCTGCAGAGGCTGGACCTGGCAGAGTGCTGCCTGGTGAGTGGGCAGGGCCTGGCCCAGGCCCTGGATTCGGGGCACAGAGCTCCAGCCCCACTGGCCTCTCTCAGCCTGGCCTACTGCTCCTCACTCAAGGTGAGCACACCATCCCCTTCCTTCCTCTCCAGGGCTGGGGCTGGGGGAGCTGCACATGTGGCAGCAGGGAGGAACTGCCCAATGTTTATGTGCAAGGAACAGTAGTGAGAATAGAACTTAGGACACAAAGGAGCCTGGACAGACAGTGCTGCTGCCAGCACTCCCCCCATCAGTCCCCCATGGAGGGACATCCAGGACACCAGGCTGGTCCAGCCCACAAGGTGGCACGCACCTCATATACGAAGTGTTCAATGATCCCTGCAGTCTGGGTGGGGCATCAAGGGCAGGTGTTCTGGAGGCAGGAAAGATGAATGGGCACCAAGGTTACACAGGGAGGTTGCTGGGGCAGGGCCTGACAGAGGTAATATGATGTGGCACAGGGTCATTTCTTGGCTGCAGCCAGTTCCTTCAATAGGACTCAGCCCTGTCCCTCTGGGTGGCATCCCTAACTTGGCAATGTCAGTCTCTCTCTCTTTAGAGGATCATTTTTTTCAAACTGTCTATATGCCCAGGGCATTCCCAACTCAAAAACCATCTCCTCCTTTCCCCTACAAGTGCTTCTCTTGCCCCGCCCCACTCTGTCTTCCTGTTACCACCATGTGTCTCTTTATCTGCTCTCCCATGGGTCTCTGCATCTCTTTACAAACCAGCTTCCTCTATTCGGCCCTTAGCTCCTGTTCCTGGCAGGTGGCAGCCCAACCCCCACAGTGACCTCAGAGTTCTTCAAATTCTAGAGGGAACATACCCGATTGGTTCAGCTAGGGTCAGATGTCCAATGAGGGTCCAATAAGCTGTGGTCAGAGGGCTGCCTCCGCCCACACCTTCAGCAGGGGCTGGGAGTATAGCCAGAGCAGATACTTCAGAAACTTCCACCTGCATCCTTCCTGCCCCAGCCAATCTAGGCCTTTGTCCTCCAGCAAACTCCTCCTGGTGTCCCACCCCTACCTTTCACCAGCGCAGGGATTGTTTCTTCCCTCCATGGACCCACTGGTAGCTCCCTGTTGCCTGTGGGGTTGGAATCTTGAGCAGAACCTTCATGGGGACCCCTGCACAAGCCGCCTGTTCATTGTTCTCTCCCTTCTCCACTTCCCTCCTAGGATGCCTCAGTGCTCTCCCTGATCCCAGTGTTGAGCCCAAACCTCAGGGTGCTAGACTTATCTTCCTGTGTGGCCCTCACCAACAGGACCCTGCAGGCCATCTGTGCCTACTTAACCCACCTCTCAGTCCTGCGCCTGGCCTGGTGCAAGGAGCTCCGAGACTGGGGGCTTCTCGGACTGAGAGAACCAAGTGAAGAGCCTACACAGGAGCCCCAGGTGCAGGTCATGGAAGGCGGGAGCAGTCCCTGGGTTCAGCTACCCTCCTGCCCCTCCTGAGTGTCTCTCTTGGACCACCTGAGGACCAAACTCAGGAGGAACCTGAGAAGCAGGAGCTTCTTCCCACAGCTACATGGAGAGCTGGAGCATCAGGCCTTGGGCCCCAAGGACCCTTCTCCCCAGCCACAGGGCCCTTCCCTGCTCATGCTGCGGGCCTTGCAGGAGTTGGACCTCACAGCCTGCAGCAAGCTAACTGATGCCAGTTTGGCCAAGGTGTGGAACTGGGGCTGGAGGTGTGGACAGATTGAGGATCCTGGCACTAGAGCCAGGCCCAGGCCATCCCACTCTGCTTGTTAAAACTTCCATTGGCTTCTGTTACTTCTGGCTGGGGATGGGGGCGCCTGGAAGGGCCCTGAGCTCCAGTGCCCTATCATACCCTCCCACTAGTCACCTCTATCCTTGCAGGTGCTCCAGTTCCCTCAGCTGAGGCAACTGTCACTAAGCCTGTTGCCAGCACTCACAGACAAGGGCTTGGTGGCTGTGGCCAAGGGCTGCCCCAGCCTGGAGCGCTTGGTGCTGAGTCACTGCAGCCTCCTCAGCGATGAGGGCTGGGCCCAGGCAGCCAGCTCCTGGCCGAGGCTGCAGCACCTCAACCTATCCAGCTGCCCTCAGCTCACAGAGCAGTGAGTTGTCTGATGATGCCACAAGTCAGTACAGGAGGTGGGCTGGGTCCCCATGCCGGGTCAGGCACTCACTGGAGGCCTCCCCACAGGACTCTGGATACCATTGGGCAGGCATGCAAGCAGCTCCGGATGTTAGATGTGGCCATGTGTCCTGGTATCAGCATGACTGCCGTTAGGCACTTCCAAGCCCAACTGCCCCAGGTGACCTGCATCCAGTCCCGCTTCGTGGGAGGGGCTGACCTGACCTTGACGCTCTAGGGGCAGGTCAGTAACCAACCCTGTGGCTCAGCCTCTATTGCCCTGAGTCCCCAGCCCTGGCCTCTTGACCTAGAGTTTGACTCAGTGCCTCCTAACCTCCTCTGCCAAATACCCCAAAGCCCCTTCCCCAAGCTACAAACCCCTTTTCTAGGACTGGGGATAGAACTAATCCAGGGCAGCACAGGGGGCTTCCTGCCCCAGTCTGCCCTACAGCCCAGCAGGAGCCTCTTCCAGCTATCGGTTGCTGCCACAGGCCCATAGACATGCCAGCTCCTACTCTCCTGGCCAGGCCTGGATCTGGAGGCCAGGCCCACAGGTGGGATGCGTCTGGTGTTGGAGAGGAGCCGACCTGTGCTTCTTGTCCTGCCCACTTCTCACACCTAAGGCCCGTGCCTCCCCTTGTTCCCTATAAGGAGCTTTCCCAGCCCTTACCAGCACTGAGTTTTAGCCGCCAAGCCACAGACTTTGTTGTAAACCCAAACAAGATTAAAAATTCCAGATCTCACCTCCTTGTCTGAAATTCTCAGGCTACAGGGCCCCCTCCCTCCCTACCTCAGTTGAAACAGCCCAACCTAGCCAGGAACCACGTGGACAAAACACCAGAGGCACACAGACAGTTTCTTCTTTACACCTACCCAAAGCACCACAGGCACCCCCAGCAAGTCCTAACTTCTTCCCCAACATGGCCAGAGACTAGAAGCCTGGAGGCCTCTCCCAGCATGAGCCTCCAAGCATGGCCCGCAGCAAAGGCACATCCCAGACAGATCCGAGGAGCACAGTGATTAAGGATGCAATGAAGTTGTCTTCAGAAAGAAAAAAGAGGACAGTAAGTCTGGCTAGGGAAGGTCATTAGAGGCCATCTAGTCAAACCTCCTAAACAGCGCCAGTGACTTCTCAACAGCAGCTCTGAGAAGCCGCTTTGTCCTCCATGTGTCCACCCACACTTTGTCCATCTATCCATCAGTTCTAGGGCCAGCAAGCATGGCTGCCTGAGTGCCTGCAGGGACTGTACTTTGTGGGGATTCAGAGGTGCCAAAGCTTTCCCAGAGCCCTGGTCATTTGGGGAGGCAAATAAGCCAACAGACAGAGACAGTCCAGTGTGCAGAGTGTGCCTAAATAGAGAAACAAGCACCTGGAAGTGGGAACCCAGGAGAGCGACGAACATGCCCTGCAAGATCAAGGAAAGACTCAAGGCAGTGAAAGACGAGCAGAAGGGAAAGAAGAGGGCAATCAGGACCAGGGAAATGCACAGTGCAGGCCAGAGCTGGCACTGGGGAGGAAAGGGCGGATCCCACAGGGAGCAGGGAGGATGCCAGCTTGGATCAAGCACAGAGAACTCTGCAAGCCACAGGCCTTTTGTTAGATGGCATAAACCACAACGTGTCTGTAGCCCATCTTAGCTCAACTTTGCTCAGTTGAGAAACCATGACCACCATCCCATGGACAACAGGGAGGCAATGAAAAATACAGGTTGGGGGTAGTATGTGTGCGAGTGTGTAATCAGATCAGCTTCATGTTTGAGAAAGTACCTGGGGTATTGAGGACTGGAGGAGCAAGGCAGGAAGTCAGGAGATTCTTGCCAAGATGTTGGTGGCCTGGACAAGGGAATGGAGACATCAGAGAGGAAGAACTAATACTATTAGAAGACTTAACTGCATCTGGGATCCTGACCTCGATTTTCCATTTTGAAGTCAATACCAAGTTGAACTATTCCAACTGAGGTGGGAAGTCTCTGAACGTAGGAGTGGGCATGTTGGGCCCTGGAGGCCCGAGTCAGAAGCAGGTGCTCTCCCAGCACATTCTCCAAAGAGATGCCATTTCATCAGTTTTCAAGGTAACATGTTGATGGTGAATACTGTTAAAAAGATACTGAGGTGGTGTTGGGAAAGAGTGGTAGTGAGAGACATGGAGAAGGTCAGAGAGTGGGGCAGCTCTCAGCCTGCCCTGTGGGTTGGTGTGCTAGCCTCTGAGACTGACCTCCAGTTGGGCCCAGTGCCCCTCACCACTTTGTCCCCAGGGGTCTTGCCCATCTGTGGCCCACACTACACCCTGCTGCTGCAGTGGATTTGAATCAGAATGCAAGGCTTCCTGCACTGAATTCCCTCATCAGAATCAACACATCCTTCCACCACATGGGGACACGTTTGGAATCTTGAGTTTGCCCTTCAGCACAAAGCAGACCTAGCTTCACATTTATTCCTCCATGCCTCTCACCAAAGGGCCTTGAAAAGGACACAGAGCAGGGCCAAGCAGGGCTGAAGACCGAGTTCAAACTGTCAGGAACCTTTTGGAAATATGGCTCCCAGACAAGGCCCCTGCTAATGCTGCCCAGGAAAGCATCTACATAGGACAATACCTTCTGCCCTGCCACAGCCCCCTCAACTGACTGGTACCCCCCAGGCCATAGGCCATCCCTCTCTGTAGGCCCAGCACTCAGGATGGCTGAGGAGTCATCTGGTGGAAGGACAATAGGGCCAGCTTATCCCTGGCCTCCTGCAGAACACCCTCAACTGTGGCTGCCCAGGTTTGTGGCCACAAGCAGTGACCTTGCCCTGATGGCCCATCACATTTGCCAGCTAAGTTTGAAGGCAGACTTGGCCCACGGTTTCAGAACTGGCTCGACACATACATAAGAGCCAAGCAGACTTTATTTCTATTGCAGTCTCTGCTTGTCAGGATGTCTGGGCTTTTCCACCCTCCACCCTTCATGGTCGCCACAGCGTCAGCAGCTGTGGCCCACAGCCAACCTCACTGTCAAGGTTCAACGATGCTGCAGTCATAGCAGAAGTTGAAATTGGTGGGGGGCGGGGGGATGGGAGGCGGCTGCTCGGGAATGGGCACATTCTCCAGCTCCAACAACCGCAGCTTGGTCTCCATCGTCAACAGCTGTTCCAGGTCCAGCCGCGTCTGCTCACTGCCCATGGGACTGCCCAGCAGGGCGCTCAGCCCATCTGTCCACAGGTGGAACTGGGGACAGGGCCAGCTCCGTGAGGGTCTGCCCATCTCTTCCCCGGCCCATCTGCTCAACTCAGCTCAGCCTGGCCCAGGCACTCACCTCCCGTTTAGATGGGGCGATGAAGTTGAGGTATGCCTCCTCCTCCCCATGGTCATAGCTGACTGAGAAGGCTAACTCATAGAGATCCTGGGAAAGCCAGGGATCAGAAAGCACTGAGCAGGGAACAGGGCAGGGCAGATGCAGGTGGGAAGGAGCCCAGGCCTCCACTACACTCACCTTGTTCTGCTTCCCTGAGCCCTTCTCCCGGACATGAGGGCAGTCTTTG
The DNA here is from genome assembly GCF_003009895.1 of Hyaena hyaena. Taxonomy (NCBI): domain Eukaryota; kingdom Metazoa; phylum Chordata; class Mammalia; order Carnivora; family Hyaenidae; genus Hyaena; species Hyaena hyaena. Next base: position 1,161,052 of record NW_024080649.1, on the reverse strand, counting down.
CCTGTTAGCAGTGCCTTGATATCAGCCACGGGGACTACAGGGAAAAGGCTGGGCTGATCACTGGGACCCAGGTGGTCCTGTGATATGGCCTGGGGAAAACAGGTGGCTGACCCTGACCCCTGACGCATTCTTACGCTGCTCAGGCAGATTTTCAGGGGTGGGTGGGCTGGAACCCTCCTCCACATCCCCATACTGCAGCACCTTGTGGTTAGGAGATAGGCAGCAGAACCACAGCTTGTCTGTGGGCAGAAAGGGAAGATGGAAGGAGTGACGAGAGGGGCCCTGACCCCAACCCAGCCACACTCTGCCCCTCCCCCCCAACTCAACCACCCTGGCGTCGCCGGCTGCTGATCTTCCGGAAGAGTGTCCCCTCACAGAGGCAGAGCAAACGCTGCTGGCGGATCAGGCCCATGAGCTCTGGCTTCAGCTTCTCCCGAAGCTCCCTGGTGGGTCAGGGAGGAGATGCTTGGTGACTGGGACTGACTTGGGTGGGGCAAGGCCTGTGGTGGAGCCGGGATTGGGACCCACTCCCATCAACTCACAGTATGGGAGGGGCCAGTGTGCCCTCCTGATGCAGCCGCTCTGTCTGTCTCAGCCGCAGCACCTCCCCATAGGGGAGTGCATTCACCTTGGTTCGGAAAAGCTCCAGGGAACTGGGCTTCAGGGCCAGCGTGCGGGCCAGCTGCTCCCGAACCACTTGCATGACCTGGGGCCACCAAGTTCAGCTCAGTGCTGTGCTCTGGACCCCTACTCAGAAGAGTCCCTGCCCTGGCTCAGGTCTCCTAGCTTCTACCCTACCTACCTTGTCAAAGTCCTCCTGGGTGGCCCGCATCTCCTTCCAGGTCTTATTAAGCAGCTGGATGCTCACACAGAAGAGCTCATGGAAACTCTGGTCTTGGCTGAAGAACATGGGTGAAAAATCCTGGGCTGTTTCGGAGCCTGGAGCAGGGGGGCAGGAGGGGCTCAGGGAGAAAGCGTGTGCAGCCCCTGGCCCTCTCTGCCCTTCCGTCCCCCGTTCCTGGACATGTTGTGCCCAGTCCCACTCACAGGGCTCCCCAATGCGGAGCAGCTCACACAGCAGCACAGTCAGCTGGATGCTGCTCCGGGCAAAGGGGCACTCATGCTTGTCTTCACGGCTGCTGTTCTCCAACACAAACTGTTGTTTGTGGCGTAGTGGAAACAGAGAATGGGATAGGAAGTTGCTAAGGCAATACGGACTCTGCTTCGGTGGTGTTCTGCCGTATCCCATCCACCCTATCACTGACCCGGCTGTAAGCACTAGGTGCATGTCTGGAGAAGTAAAGCATGTTGTCCAGGGCCAACACGCCGGGGGGCACTCGCTCTAGATCCTGTGCGGGGTTGCTGTTCTGGGGAAAGGGGGACAGACATCTCAGTAAGGACCCCAGGCCTCTGGAACAACAGCAGCCCTGGGTTGAGGCAGAGGTGGGGAGCTAGGTAGGGGTTGCTCACGGAGAAGCCCAGTTTTCGAAACTCGCGGGCACAGAGGGAACGGCGACGGTCAGCACTCAGCCCAGTCCCCAAAGACTCCCCCTCCGGATCAAAGGCAGCCTGGCGTAGGGCCTGCAGCTGCTCCCGTTGTTCCTGGGGTCATTGGAGTGGGGTAAGGGGGTGTCAGGATCATAGATTCAAGGCCATTTGCTGGCTGGCCCCAGCCATGCACACCCCAAAAGCACCCACCTGGCTGTAGGGGTCCAATGGCGTCCGCATGCGTGACTCTAGCAGCCCCAACATAAGGGCCTGCAGTACGTACAAATGATGAGCCATCTCATCTCCCAGTGGCGCTGCACTGTGGATGATGTTCTGGAGAACAGCCAGCCCATGGGTGTGAGCATGGGCTTACTGGGAGAGGGAAAGTGGGGAGGGGTCTACCTAGCCCAGTCCTTCCTACCTTATAGATGAACTGGCGAAGGTTTCTCTGCCACAGGTAGTCAAGCATGTGCTGTGTTGGGTGGGAAGGGGAGTTAGATGATTTAGGCCCACCATGAGCACCCATCCTGCAGTCCCAGGATACAGCACAGTGCCCACCAGCTCCTGCCCCCACATCCAGCCACCAGATGGGACACTCACCTTGCGTTCAGTAGAGCTGGCCCCCTGCAGCAAGGCTGTCAGCAAGGCCATAGCCTTGGTTTGTAGCTGCTGGTTCATCCTGGGGCAAGAAGAGGGCTCAGCTGGCTAGCCAAGGTCTCATTCCACTCCCCTCATCTGTATTCTGCCCTCACCCCCATACACTTACACCTGTAGGTGTACCAGCAGCCTATCCAGTGGCACCTCACTCTTGACCAGCTGGCCCAGGGCAGGGCTGCTCAAGGTCACACTCTCCAGCAGCCTGAGGGCCAGGGGCTGCACAGAGGCATCCATCAAGTTCATGTTCACATAGCATACCACCTGTAACAGGGGTAGAGGATTGTTAGCATTTCACCACCATGGAAGGCCAGATCTTGACCCTGCCCCTGCTGCCCCCAGAAGAGGCAACCCACCTTCCTAACAAAGGGGATGCTGAGCGTCTCCCAAGACACCATGCCATGTTCCATGAGCTCCAAGAAGGCCCTCAGTGCGAGGGCCAGCAATTCCCCTAAGCTGGGGGGACACATGGGGCTGAGCAGGACCAGACCAGGACCCCCAACCCCACCATGTCCACCACCCACAAGAGTCTTGTGCTCACTCATCCCCGTCTTCAATGATGGTGCCTAGTCTCTGAAGCCCATCACGGCTGATGACCTCCTGGGCAAAGGTCATGTCTGGGGCCAGCAAGACGAGGTGCTGCAGAGTTTCCCGGCGCCTGTCACGGCTCCCACACTGCAGCCCACCCAACAGGCGCTCAGCCTCAAGATCCTGGCAGGGATGGGAGAGGTGAGGAGGTTGGGTAGAAGAAATGGAGGTGTGGGGACTCAGATGTCCACTAGGTGGGGCACTGTGGAGCTGGAGTCTGGGCCTCCAGATCTGGGGCAGAGAGGAGAATGGGCAGAAAGGAGGCACAGAAGAACAGGAAAAGAGGGTGGGGTCAGGAAGGGCATTACTGGGGCAGTGCTGAGGCACAGGATGCTGCCATTCTTGATCTCTGTGCGGTTCTGGAGAAGATGGAAAGAAAGGGAGAGAAGTCAAAAAGGGCGCTGAGGATTGGTCAGTTGGGGATGTCAGTGAGGGAAGGTTTGAGTCCAGAAAAAATCACATTCCAGACAGTGGGATAAGTCTGAGTAATCAGGACCCGGTGGGCTTGCGGGGAGGTGGGGGGAATGTCACACAGTGGAACATGGGCCTGGCAGGGAGTGGAAGACTCACGTTCTCAGTGATGTACTTCCTATGCCCATCAGCAAACTGCAGGGCATAGCGTTCAGAGTGAGCCAAGCTCCACCTGCAGGCAGAGGAGGCTCAGTGAGGCAGGTAGGGGGTCCCCTGCCTTCTGCCCTCCCACTCCCATTCCCCTCCCCCGCCTGGGAAGTACAGTACCCTGTACTTACGCATCGCACACCTCCTTCAGCACGGCGGCCAGAGGCTTTGCCTGCAAGTGGAGAGGTCACTCATGGGGCAGCTGTGGGGAGGAGTTGGGGAGGAACCTGGGAGTTCCGGGGGAAGGGGGCGGCCCGGAGGTGAGTGGTGGGGTGAATGGAGGCCAGACAGGCTGAGTGACCTGGTCCAGCCGGATGAGTTGTGGGATGGCGTCACGCATCTGGACCGCGATCTTCACCACGTTCCTCGGGGGCGCCATGGTCCGGCTGGGAGGGGGCGCCTGTAGTTTCCAGACCGTCCAACCTCCGGCCGAGGGCGTGCCTGGTCTGGTCCCTCCGAGAACGAGGGCGTCTCTCTGTCCAAGGCCTGGACCCCCTGGCCCGCATTCAAGGGTCAGGATCGCTCCAGGACTGGCGTTGCGGCCTTCCCAAGGGAGCCAGACTAGTTCCGGGTTGGAGTCCCTGGGGTAGGCGCCCGCCCCGCCCCGCTGAGGTGGCCCCGCCCCGCCCCAAGGTGCGGCAGGTGGGGGCGGGGAGGGCAGGCTGCCAGAGCAGCCACACCTCCTTTTCCAGCAAGGTGACCCACCCGGTCCCACCACCTATCCAGCAGAATTCCAGGGAGGGGCCTTGAAAGAACCAGATCAGAGATAGCCTTAGGCATGGTCTTTATTCACTCGCACACTGTACAAATATTACAATTTCCTTTTGCTGCAAAAAGTATAAAAATAATCTTTATATAGGAATCCATTCGTTACTGCAAATCTTTCTAAATCTCTGGAAATGGCTCTAAATGAGGATAAATGAATAAACAAGGGTAGGGCAGGGGGAGGGAGGGAAGACCTACAGGGCAGGAGATTGGACCAATCCTCAGGGACTCACCTGCCCAGATTTCTAGCTAAAGACCTCTCTGTTCTTTCCTGTTAGCACTCCCCACCCCCAACCACACCTATAGGTTCTCAGGGCTAAGGGCCAGGCAGATGGGGGATACACACAGAGGTCCAAGGGGAGCTGCAGGTTCAGGGGGTGGGGAAAAGTGAAGGAGGCTCAGGTGGTGCCGGAAATCATCAGGCTCCACCCTAGGCTCCCCTCCTCTGGTTGGGAGGTGTTGGTTGGAACAGGGCAGTGGGGCTGGACAAGCTGCCCTATAGGGGTGATGACAGGTCTTCGGTTCTGCGCCACTGAGTGGTAGCTGAGCCTGGGCTCTGAGAGGGCATGAAGTGGGGGAAAGCCCCAGAAGAGGAGATGCACACATTGGCTCCATGGTGAAGGGGGATGAGCCCCTTTCCCCTACTTTCCTAGCACGGTACAGGTGTTCGTGCCGGAGTGGGAGTTGTGTTAGAATTGCAGTGAGGGAAGGCTGGGGAAGCCAGGAGTCTGTGGCTTTCAAGCTGTGTAGGGGTAGAATGGGGGATGTCCTCAGGCAGCCCCCAGGTCACACAGTCTGTATCCCAGCCACACGGGGCATGTCTCTGTCAGTCAGAGGTTGAGTACAGGCACGTCGAAGAGGTCACAGACACCTTCACTCTCGTCCAGGTTGTAGATGTAATCGTGGTCTCCAGGGGGTGGAGAAAGGCGGAGAAGGGGGGCAAACACTGCAGAGAGCACCACGCTGAGGCTCTGGGCCAAGGCCCCTCCCAGGAGCTGCCCAGCCCCCCGCTCACCCCCCATGCCCCACTTTCCTGGGCCACCCACCTTCTGAGGACATCAGCTCCTCCAGCAACTCTGAGCTCATGCATTCTGGGAAGGGAGAGTTGAGTTACACTCTGGCTCCTGCCTCTCTAACCACCAAAGCCCATGAAGGGAACCCTCCTAGCCACCCCTCAGGAACTTTACTCTTTGCCCAGGTACAAGGCACAATCAGAGGTCCTCAGAAGCATAAGAGCCATAAGACTGAATGAGCTGCCCCTTACCCCATGGAAGAATGCAGCCCTACCTCGTGTGGGATCGAAGATTTCTGACAGCTCTTTAGGGAGTTCCAGAACTGAAAGACAAGAAAGCCATGCTCAAGAGCCATTCGGGTCCCACCTAGCCTTCACCTTCCTCAGATCTTCTACCACCCATCTTGGGGGTCCACACAACTGAGGAGATGGAAGCCCTTCCCCAGGCATAGTTGGCATTGTCAGTCTCCTCAGTGCTGGGCTCAGGGTACTAAAGGCCCATCGTGGGTAACTGGTATAGCTCTTCTAACTCAGAAGTGCTGCAGAAGGGCAGCACACTGCCTCCCTTTATGGGTTCAGCAGGTATGCCCTGTCTGATGGAAGATACCCCACTCACCGCTGCCCTTGCTAAGCACCTGCTCAATGCCAGGTTCAGAGACCACACCCTGGGGACTAGGTCACTGGGCAGGGAAGGAGGCAGACACTTATAGGAGCTGGTGCTAAAGGGCGACAAATCTGCTACAAAGGTCTGACTGGGAGAATGCATGTGGGAAGCAGAGGAAAATGAAACTGGAGAGGAGTGCTGGGGCTGGTTCATGAGGATTTCATATACCAGGTGTAGGAACTCTGGTTTTATTCAGCAGGACTTAAGAAGCCATTAAAAGTACTTAGTAAACACAGAAATGACACAGTCAACCTGTGTTTCAGATAGATCCCTGTCAGTTGCGGTAAAGAGGATGCTGCTGAAAACTTTAGAATAGAGATAGCCAGTAGAGACCCTGAATATGGAGGATAAATAGAAGCCAATGATGGGAGATGTCTAGAACAAACTCAGCTAATGCAAGGTGCAGAGCGGGAAATGGAAATGGGAGTGACGTGCAGGTGTCAGGCCTGGGAGATTAGGGCCAATGGTAGAGTACACACAGAAGTAGAAAAGGCAAGTTTCGGGGTGCCTGGGTGGCTAGTGTCGGTTAAGCATCTGACTTCAACTCAGGTCATGATCTCGTGGTCTGTGGGTTCAAGCTCCCTGTCGGGCTCTGGGCTGACAGCTCAGAACCTGGAGCCTGCTTCAAATTCTGTGTCTCCCTCTCTCTCTACTCCTCCCACACTTGTGCTTTCTCTTTTCTTGTTTCAAAAAAAAAAAAAAAAAGGTTTCAGTTGAGGACACAGGAATGAAATGCCTCTTGAATGTGCAGAGGAAGGCAGGCAGACACAGGTGTGGAGTTCAGGCAAAAGATCTAGGCAAGGTGGAAGTTGGGGATTCATCTAACCCGAATAGGTCCCCTCCACAGGTATGGAAAGGGACAGAGATCTGGGAAGCATCAAAGTTTAAAGGAGTGCCAGAGAGAGGTCAGAAGAAGCCAGTAAGAGAGAAGAGTCAGAATTGGCATCATAAATACCAAAGACATAAAAAGTATAGACATGGAGTAAAAAAGCACCCGAACAAATTAGCCCAGAAACTGCTGAAGCTGGTAGTCAGGGCTAGGCAATTTCTCAAAGAGCAGCACTGCCATACCATGGGGTTGACTGCTGCAACCTGCAGGGGGCCTAGGAGACCAAGATATGAAATGGAATAGAGATCACTTGTTCAAGGAGTCCAGACAGAGAGGAGACAGTGAAGGGCACAGAGGAAACAAGAATAAAGTGTCATTTAACGAAAAGAAACTTAGCAGCATTTGTGGGCCAAGAAGAATGAATCCTGGAAGAAGCAAACACTCAGTCGCAAGATGGAGAGAAGACTCCAGCCAGATATCATCACCTCCTCTGGGAAGACATGGCCACCTTCGGAGACTGAGGGCCTTACCACAGCCCCTTCTCCAGGACAGCAGTTATGCCTTCGTGACACCTGAGTGCAAGGGGTGACAGGCAGGGCTTGAGAGGGACCCAGCAGTTCCATGGAAACCAGGAAGGGGAGCAAAGGGGCAGCATTGCCAAGCTGGAGACCAGGCTCCTCACTCAGCCTGGCAGAGCTCTGGTGTCAAGGCAAGGGTTGATGGCGGGGCTGACCCTCAGGCTGGCCAACTCTGGCTGAGGAGACAGAAGAGCTGGATTCCAGCCCCAATACTACTTCTGACCTAGGACTGGCTGAGGCTGGGCTCTCCCTACTCCTCAGGAGACAAGCACTCACCTCCTGTGGGGTCTGCCTTGATGGGCTCAAAGGAGGTAGAAGGGTTGGGTCCAGATGAGCTGCTATTGCTGCTGCTGCTGCTGCTGCTACTGTCCAGCAGGGCAGAGGACTGTAGCGGCCGGGTGTCCAGTGCTGCCAGGCCCAGTGGGAGGGAGCTGAGCTCACCATTGTCCTTGCTGTCAGTTCCAGGGCCGCCACTCACTACAACCAGATCCCCAGAACCCAGTCACTTGGGAGCAGGAAGTAAGATATTGAAGCTTTGTGCTAGACCCCAGTCAGGATGACGATGGCCCAAGGAGAGACAGACACTGTCAGTCACCCTGAGGAGATAACCTAGAAGTGAGCCACTAAAAGAGACAGGAGCTTGAGACCTCCAGGAGGAAGACTCACAGAAGACATGGCTGCTGTGACTACACTTTAAGAGGGGTGACCAGGGAAAATGGTGGATCTGGGGGAAAACTGTCACCACTAATACCCTTTCACACAGTCAGAGCTTCCCTATAAAAAGGACTCATAACCATAGCAAAGGGAGGTCAACCAGAGGCTAGGAAAAGGACAACCCCCACGAGGTCTTTTCCAATACTGAGTACACGTTTCGCAACACAGAGGTGTTGCCTTTTGGGCCCCAGAAATTACCCCATCACCAGCTGCCTGTTATACCTCACCTGTGATCTCAGTTGCTGGACCGGGCACCCCCTGGGCTTCGATAATGCCAGGGACAGGGGTGGGAGTGGTCACCTGGGGACTGCTTGGGCGTGAGGTGTCCTGGGGCTGGGCCAGGGTAGGCTTGGGCAGAGGCAGAGGGGTAGGGACAGCAGGTGGGCTCTGGAGCAGATCTTCGGGAGGCGGCACAGGCACTGCCACAGGCGGTGAGCTCCATGCCTCCTTGTTCACCAGCAGCACCTCAATAGGGCCACTCATACTCTTCAGGTGAATTTGGTACTTCTTCTGCCCATTGAGGCCCTGGAGGCGGGGTATGGAGGACAGGTAGAATTAAAAGCAGGTTTGGCTCCTGCCTGACCCTAGCTAGGGCGACAGTGTCCTCTTCCACCCTAGGCTGCCCGTCCTTTTAGATAACCCTAAGATCCAGGCGTCCCCCTACTTGCCCCACCCGGGACTTATCGGCCTTCACAGCCAGCACCCGCCCTCAATCAACCCAGCCTGCCTGGGCTCAGCACCCACCTCTGGGATGGGCACTTCGAGGCTGGTGCCCGATGGAGCCCGGATGGCCAGCAGAGTATCTCCTAGAATGACAAGGAGAATGGGTCAGTGCCCAAGGGCTCAATCTAATCTGAGAATGGGGGTGGCTATCCCTTGGAGCAAGAAAGGAAATCATGGTCTCTTAGGGAGACCACAATAGCTGCGGCAGAGAACTAAAGCTTTTCTCCTCCCAAGAGCCCAAGGGTCAATAATCATAAAATCTGGGTTCAAACATGTGTTTCAAAGGATTGCTGGCCTGGGCATCTCACTCCCTGATTGATGGGACTGCTCCCTAGAAGTTCTGGCCAAGGCCAATATTCCTTCCCCAAACCAGTCTAGGGGATGCAAAATGGAAAAGGAACTGTTCCTTTATCCATGATGCAACTAACTACAGGCTGAAAGTGAGCACCACCATCCCTGGATACAAGAATTTAAGAGCATACACACGTGCTCTCTCCCCCTTATGCTTCTGTCATGACTGAGAAGCCAAACCCAGGGAAAAGTGCAGATGGGGGCTGACCCAGGGACTCAACCCAGAATTCTTGTACACTTTCTGTATAGTTGGCCTCCACGGGGCCTCAGTGACCCTCAAACCCAGGATTTACCCTGTCTGGTTCCTTTTTGGGCAGGCCCAAGGAACCATCTTAAGAGACAAAACTCGCCTTTGGCATTGAGCCCACTGCTCAGGGCTGTGGCTCAGCCCAGCCCCACCCCCATTTCCCCCTACCCAGGCTCTGCTCACCAGCGAAGCATCTGCAGATGTCCTCATGAGTCACGTAGGCCAAGGTGTGGGGGTTAAGGAGAACGGCTGATGCCCTGCCTAAGGTGATAGATGGCAGACCACAGAGAAAACCCAAGTCTTTAGCAGAGCTCTGACATACATGCTCTCAGAGAAAGCCCTGGGGTCTACATGGGGAAAGATCACAGGACAAGACTGGTTGGGGAGGGGGTTTCAGGAGGGAGGCTGAAGCAGGGACCTGGCAAGGAACTGCAGGATCATCCTCCCAAGGTGGATAGTGCCTAGGGCACCACAGAGCAAACCCCGCTGGACTAAAGGGCCCCTCACCCACTCCCCGGGGACAGGGACCACCAGGAGGATATCAGCTGTTCTGCACATCTTCTGTGACATTCCGGATGCTCTGCTGCACCCACACCTTGTGCTTGTCCAGTTCTTGCTCTCGCTGTTGCAGCTCTTCGATCTCAGCCTTGAGCTCAATCAGCTTGTCCGCAATCTCCCGGGTATTGCAGCCAGGACCCACACCCCTGAGCCCAGGGAGCAAGGCTGAGAGGAGCCACCAGGAACTCTGGGTCCCATGGCCCATGCTCTCTCCTGTATCCTTCTCCCCACACCCCTGACATTTCTGAGTAGGAGATGCCATTGCCCTCCCAGATGCCCCCACTCACTTCCACTGGATGCTATTCTTGGATTTTTTCTCGATCAGCCCGATACCTTCCAGCACATTGGTGATGTCGTAAATCCGTCGCTTCTGGCGCACAGCAAGGGTGTCAGCTGCCTGGCAGACAGAACGGAGCGAAGGATACTTAGCCCTGCTCTCAGGTGTACCCCCAGCTATTTTGAGACTTGGTCTAGAAGGGATCTGAAAAAGGGGTGGCTTGAGTCCCAACCCTATTTCCCGGCACTACAACGGCTCAGGACCAAGGGGCAGGAAGAGGCCTGGTGCAGCCCGAAATGATGTTCGGGGGCTCTTCTCCCACCAACCGAGGAGGACCACGAGGACCAGCACTTGCAGCCCTGAGCCCGGCACATAGCTGACACCCAATGGCCTCGACTGAATGAATGAAACAACGCCCAGCCTCCCTCCTGTGAGAAAGCACACGGATGGAGGCCTGTTCTCTGAGAGCTCAGCTGCGCCACCTCAGGGATCCTTACTACCGGTCCAGGCCTGCCTGGTCCACTACCCTCCCTGCCGCCCCTTAGCCCAGGCCGCACCAGCTTGAGGTCAAGCACACCGTCCTTGGCCTCCTGAAGAAGCGACACGAACTTGGTGGTGAGAAGTCCCAAGCTCTTCTCGTGCCGGCTTGGGGTGCCCGGGGGCGGCGGCGCCTGCGGCCCGGCCTCCGCCATCGCGCCCGCCCGCCGCCTCCCTTCAGCCAGGCCAGGCCAGGCCGGCGCCGCCGCCACTTCCGCTTCCGTTCCTGGCCACCAGGCCGCCGGCGCCAGCGTCGCTGTTTCCGCTTCCGCTCCGCGCTCTCCCAGGGAATCTGGCGCAATTCCTCTCAGTGGACACGGCAGCAAAACTTCGGGGACCATCAACAAATGTCCAACCGCCGAAGAGTACGAAAACAACCCGGGGATCCCGAAGGAGAGGATAGGTGGCAGAGGGAGGTGGAAAAAGTCGATGGGCAGCCCTGGCAGTAGAGAATGGAGAGCCACCAGAACGTCCCGGTGGCTACCCTGTCCCCATTTCAGGAGAGGAGACCACGCTGCCCTATGAACCCAGTGTGTTTCCCCAAACTTGCTCCTAGAAGCTGCACTACTGTGTGGGTTTATTCACCTTATTCCTGTCCCTCACTTCCTGCCAAACAGCAAGCACTAACTACATCTAGCTTGCCCACTTGTCTCCATTCTCACTCCCCTTCCCTGATCCCAGCCTCATCTTTCTCTGGTCCACACTGCAGTGCTCAGAGGCCATGAAATTACAACCATTTTTCTGCCAATGCAAACATGCTTACCTTTGCATACATATATAGGTAAGGCACTTAGAACAGCTCCTGGCAAGTAGAAAGGATTATGTGTTGGCCAACACCATTTTGTTATGTTTGATATCATTATTTATTTTCATTTATTTTAAGTCAAGATCTCTGAGAAGCTAACTGTGAGACAGGCCTGCAGGGAAGTTTAGAGTAAGACCTGCAGATTGGGCAGAGGGGGGAATTAAATTGTGATGCAGTTATATAGAGGCCTCAGGCCATCCTACTAGGAGCACTGAAACTGGGGTGGCTCTTCCAAGGTGGTCTATGTCCAGATAAGGGTACCAGGACTTTGTGTCCTAACATTTGAGAAAGAGACTCAACTATGACACCTCAGCAATCTACATTCCTGGCAGCTAGGGCAACAGGTGGCTTTGTCCTGAAGGGTGGCTTTGGGTGGTAATCAGCTTCCACAAATTATTACTACCCTGTGGTCCTCTCCATGGCCCCCTTTAACTTTCAAGACAAATACAACTTTCATAGCCCTTCTAGCTCTCTCTCACCACCACCCATCACAAACCTTCCTCACAACAGCCTGTAGCTTCTCAGTCCTCTGCAGAGGTGCAACCCTCCTCTGAGGGGCCATCGACACAGTTTTCCTACAGTGATGCTGTCCGCACCTGTATTTGCACACCCTCCTCTCCACCCCTGTTTGTGGCCCTCTAGTTCACGTCTGTGTCCTGAGCACTGAGAGGTCCTGTTTGGGCTGGTCAGGACTCAATGATTACAGGGAGTACACCCCCCTCCCCCCAAGGAAGTGGTACCCAGCCGTCCCCACCCCATCCCACAATGCAGATACTCTTTCCTGTTGGGAATAAAGGGCCAGACTCAGCTTCCTTCCTTTCAGGCATTTGGCCTTGGGGAGGGAGGGGGCTTGGAAGGAGGAGGGTGCTCCTGGGCCAGTAGTGGGACAGAGGCTTCCTTAGGGAGAAGAATTTTGCCGCTTGCCAAGGTGTGGGCTGGAACCACCAAGGCCTCTTGAGACAGTGAAGAGAATACCCAGCTCTGATCTGAGGACTGGGGGAGAGTGCCATCCTCAAGGCCAAGACTATTTTCAGAGGAGAAAGAACTGGATGCCTGGCCAACCGTGGTGAGTTCCATATCAAACTGTCCTCTGCAATTCAAAGCAGAAGCTGGGGCCAGCAGAGGCCTGTGCCTACCCTGCCTCGCTTGGCACCTGCAGGGGCAAAACTGAGAAACCGAGCAGGCAAAAGCTTCCTGCTTTTGGTGCCTCCCCATCACACCCACCTCCCTTTCATTTTCTGAGGGGGCTGGGCAAGAACCTCCCTCCTCCTTCTCAGAGGGGCCTAGACTGAGACTGGAGCTCAAAGGAGAATCCACTCTTCCTACCTCATCTCTAGTGCCACCAGGGAATGCCATGGACTCAGCAACCAAGGACGAAATGCAGCCCTCACTTCCCCCTGGTATGAGTCCTTCTGGGTGGGCTAAGGGAGGGACGGTGGCCGGAAAGATGGGAATGTCAGGGTTGGAGCCTCCTTGCCAGGTCTGCCTGGAGCTCCATAGGGCAGCAAGAGGAATAGATTGGACTGCCCTAGGGGACAAGCTGAGAAGTAGGAAGGGGAGCAGGTTTGGGCCACTTCCTGTAGGCCCTGCCCAGCTGATGAGGCTGCCCAGGCTCTTCCTGCCCAGGGCCTGAGTGGCCAGAGCAAGAGAAGGCGGAGCAGCTGGCCAGAGGAGCAGCACTCAAATGGGCCTCAGGCATCTTCTACCGGCCAGAGCAGCTGGCCAGGCTGGGCCAGTACCGCAGCCGTGAAGTTCAACGTACCTCTTCCCTGGAAGCACGCATTAAGGTGGGCATTGGTCAGGGGGCAGGAGAGCTGGGATGGGCTGCAGGACTGGCTAGGCCTCACTGGCTGTCTCCTCCCCACAGTCGGTGGTGCAGTCCTACCTGGAGGGCGTGAAGACTGGTGTGTGGCAGCTGGCCCAGGCGTTTGAGGCTGTGCAGGGAACCCGTGAGGCCCTGGGCCAGGCCCGCGGGTTGCTCCAAGGTATGGCAGAGGCCACGCAGACCCTACAACCACTGCGAGAACAGGTTGCACAGCACAAGCAACTGCAGGTCCTGTCTCAGCTGCTGCCCCGGCTGCGGGCAGGTGAGTGTGCAGGGGCCCCAGGCCTCTGCCCACCAATAGTTAGTCAATAAACACCCATCACTGATCAAGGGGCTGGGGCATTAGTGGGAGAAAGCATGGAGGGGCACAGCAGGGACCTCCTAGAGACTAACTCGGGCCTCAAATGGGATATGAAGCAGGATACAAATTAGCTTATTCTGGGATTCTCAAGTATAGGTTGTGTGAGTCAGAACTGAGACCCAGTCAAGTGGCCCTGGCCACCCTGGTTGCTAATTTTTTGCAATACTTCCTTAACAGAGTGAGTAAATAGCCATCAGCATGGCCTCCTGAGTTCCTCCCTGCCTTGCTTCCAGGATCCCTCACGTCCTCTTGTTCCATCAGCTCAGGGATTTACACCTGCCCTACCAGGCCTCTAGGCCCTTCCCTGGGTCCTTTCAGATTGGTCAGTGCTCTGCTGTACTGGTTATTAAACATTTTACACACCACTCCAGCCCTAGGGCCTCAGCAGCCACTGTTGTACCCATTGCACAGGTGGGAAGGTTGAGACTCAGGGCTGTTTCATCTTCTCCCCGCTTAGTGCCAGCTGCGGTGGCCCACACACAGACCCTGATTGGTGCCCAGCGGCTCTTGGAGGCATATGTGTGTCTTCGGGAGCTGGAGCAGCTGCAAGAGGAGACGTGGGCACCTCTGGGGGGCCTGGAGTTGCCGGTCTTCGAGGGGCTGGGCCCTCTAGCTGAGGCTCTGGGCCAGGCTGTGGAGGCGGCTGCGGGGGTAGCAGGGCAGCTGGCCCGGGAGGACCCAGCCTTGCTGGTGGCTGCTGTGCGTGTGGCAGAGGTGGATGCTGGGCACACAACCTCCCTGGAGCTGCCCCCCCGGGACTGGCGGCGGCGCTGTCTGCAGGCACTGCAGGAGGGCCTGGAGAGGACCCACTTTGGGACACCTCTGCTGCTTGAACCAGGGGCCCTGGCAGGGTGGCTGGAGGCTCTGCGGGTGGCTCTACCAGCTGAATTGGCCATAGCTGAAGCACTAGTAGCACCCTGCTGCCCACCACACTACCAGGTGGTCCGGCTGTGGGCCCACACCCTGCACAGTGGACTGCGTCGCTGCCTGCAGCAACTGCTGGAAGGGCCTGCCCTAGGAGCTGCTGATGCCTTCACCTTACTGCGCTGGACACTGCATGTGTACCTGGGGTCAGTACCCCTGGGGCAATGGGAAGTGGGCGGATCAGAGGCTGGGGGCTCAGAGTGACACTGGGCTACCCACCTCCAGGCCAGAAATGATGGGGAGCCTGGAGTTGGGGCCTGAGGCTGACGTGTCTCAGCTGGAGCCCCTCCTGACCCCAGAGAACATTGAACAGCTGGAGGCAACATTCGTGACCCAAATCCAGGTGAGTAGTTGGGGCCCAGGTACAGAGAAGCTCTGGCACCAGCTGGGGACCTGTATCTGTAGAGTTGCATGTCTACTTGTCTCTAGCAGCATCAGTGCCTTGCTACAGCAGTATCCTGCTGCCCTTTGCCCCTTCCCCCAGGTTAATGTGGCCCAGTGGCTGCAGAAGGCACTGGATGGGGAGGTAGCTGAGTGGAACCGAGAGCAGGAACCTGGCACAGACTCCTCTGGCTTCTACCACTCACCTATGCCAGCCATAGTGCTGCAGGTGGGTAGGAAGAGACGAGGCAGGTGGGAAGCCCCCATAGGGAAAGGGGAGAATAGCAGGACTAGGACTGATGCTGATGGCCACCCATTTCTGCCTTTAGATCCTGGAAGAGAACATTCGGGTGACCAGCATGGTCAGTGAGTCACTGCAGCGGCGGGTGCACATCATGGCACTATCAGAACTGGGCACATTCCTGAGGAGGTCTGCCAAGGCTTTGACCGGCTCGCAACCCCTAGCTCTGCTCCTGGGGCAGCCTAAAGGGGCTCTGAATGAATAAGTCACACCAGTGGGAAAGGGCTTCTTCAAAACAGGGTTTTGGGTCTCTTGGAGGTGGGGCTGGAGTACCAGGGACTCAGGTTGTGGGGGCACCAGAGTGATAGGTACAGGAACTATCTTTGCCTTTTGCAGCTTTAGTGATGCTCTGATCCGATTCTCCCGAGACCACATCAGGGGTGAAGTAATGGCTCCTCATTATGTGCCCTACCTACTGGCCACCCTCAACTACCAGTCAGCACTCAGGTACTAGGAGGCCCCCACAGAACTCCTGATTGAACTCCAATTAGGTATGGACCCAGTCCACACTAAACCATTAGAAATTTTGGACTCACTTAGCCCTGGAAATCCAGTCCTAGTTCTACTAATTGCTGTGTGACCTTGCATGAGTTACCTAATCTCTCTGAATTTTGTTCTCATCAGTATCATGTGGGTAATAATGGTACGTTCTGAGAATCACATAAGATCAACAGATGTGAAGTACCTACCACAGTGCCTGCCTGGCACATAGTATCATATCAAGGCCCTACTCTGTGCCACATAATAATGGCTGAGTTTGCAGCTGTGAACAAAATAAACAAACAAAAATTCCCTTTCTCCTAGGTCTTATGTCCTTTGAGGTGGGGGCAGAGAGGACAAACAAGTTAATGATGATTTTTATTCACTCCTAAGGCTCCCCTTACCCAAACAGAAACCAAAAGACATCATTTGCTCAAAGTTACACTGAGAACCCAGTTCTGGCTGGGTTTCTTCTAGCTCTCTGAGCCTACCACTCCCAGCTTCAGTCCAAGGCCCAGATCTTCGGTAGTGCCCCTCCCTCCACAAACTTGCGCCAGTAGGTGGCGTCGGAGTGGCTAGACAATGGAGGGCCTTGAGGGCCTTGGCCTTGGTCCTGAAGCCATAACCTTTGGTCGGTCCAGCTCCTCCGTGTCCGTCCTGCAACCCGGTGGGGCGGCTTCAGGAGCCTTGGCCCCGGTGGAGGCAGCGCTGGACGAGTTGCAGAGGAGGATCTGCCGCCTGGTGTTGGAGGCGCTGCTGGCGGAGCTCCAGGTAAGACTTCAGGTCGGGATGAGGGTGGGAGGAGGAGATACAGCATATATGTGCAAGTATTCCTCTGCTGGGGAAATGCTAGGTCCGTACGTTCCTCCAGCCCCGTCTCTGCCTCACCCGACCCCACCCAGCCCCTGTTCGAAGCTCTGCCCTCGCGTCGGTGGTTGTCGAGCCCAGAGCTGCTGGACAATGTATGCGAGCGGACGGCAAGCTTCTGCCAGGATTTCAGGCGAGTACGGAATCCTGCGATCCAGGTGCGCTTAAGGGAAAGGCTGGGAAGTGGGGAAGCGCCCATCGGAAAGGCGTCTTGGACCCATTGCGTTCTCTGCAGCTGCTTCTGGCTGAGGCGGAGCGTACGGTGGTACTGCAGTACCTACGTGCGTTGATGCAGGGCCGCCTAGTGTGCCGAGGAGCCGAGGAGAGGACCCAGGCGGCCGAGCGTCTGCAGCACGATGCAGCCCAGCTTCGGGAACTTTTCCTTGGTTTGGTGAGAGCTCCTTAGGCGAGCAGATGGGCGGGAGTCTCAGTGGGTGGGTTGGAGTCGAAGGCGGGCTCGAGACCTACTCCTGGGTGCTCAGGGCCTGGAGGAGAGTTATCAGTGCGCGCCAGTGCTCCTCGCTCTCCGGGATCTGCTGAACCTCCGTGACCCTATGCTGCTCGGCCTCGAGGTGGCAGGCCTGCGACAAAAATTTCCCGACGTGAGGTGCGAAGACTGGTGCTGGTGGGGGGACAGGGAGGAGGAGCGGGGCAGAGCTGACACGCACCTCTTTGGTGTCCCGGTAGCGAGGATCACGTCTCAGCCCTCTTGGACCTGCGCGGGGATGTGTCCCGAGAGCAGCGCCTGGCCGCACTCAGCTCCCTGCAGGCCGGCCCGCAGCCCTCGCCCTCTGCGGGTCGTCGAGCACTCTTCAGCCTCGTGCCAGTACCTACCCCTGCACTGTCCTCCTGCCTTCCCTCCGGGCCCTGTGCCTGACGCCAGGCTACCCTCGGAATACAGCCACTGCCCCGTCGCCTGAATTGTGTATTGGGGAAGGGGGATGAAATAAAAGTGTGAAGATTAGGGGGTCCACGTTCAGTGAAACGCCTAAGGTATTCTGGCTCCAGTCCTGATATGGGCTTCACCTCAGCTGTCCCGGCATCAGCCCTGTATGGACTGCATTCCCAAGTACGGGAGCTTCTGCCTCTGTACGCGGACTGCACACCCACTTACCCGCGCCTGCGCAGTGAGCTCCTGTCTCCCGGCCCTGGCTCGGAAGGCAGTGTAGCACTTGAAGTCCTGAACTCTGCCTAGGCCCTCGTGGACGGGGCGGGTTTAAGACAACGCCGCGCCCAGGGGCGTGACCTGGTGGCGGACACCGCCCCCTCTGCTTTGCCGGGTCCCACCCCAAGCGGTGTTCTCCCGTGCCCGCCGCCGCCCGCCGAGATTGACGCGAATACGCGCGCCTTCGTGTGAGCGTGCGCGCGCCCAAGTGCGTGCGTCGCCAGCGTCGGCTCCCGCGGGCTGGGCGGCTGGCGATTGGTGTTACGGAGCCGGAACGGCGGTGGCGAGAAAAGGAGCGAACAGGTGGGGGCGCGGTACGCGGACGGAACCCCCCACCCCCGAGAGGCCGCGAAGCCATGCGACTCGACCCCTACTCATCTGACCGGGAACCCCCACTCCATTGTCCTCTGGCTCCGCCCTCGATTGGCCACGCCCTTTGCCCCATCTTCCGCCACTTATTGGCTGCGGGTCACGCCCCTCCTCCATCTCTCCGTCCCTATTGGCTCCTCTTCCACGTTACTCTTTCCCGGCGGTTTTTTATTGGTGCAGGCCACACCCTCTCATTTGTCACTGGACTCCGCCTTCTGTCTGGGCCCCTCCCCAGCCATCTTTCATTCATTCTGCATGTAGTGCTAGGTGCTTGGGACATGGGGGTCAATAAGACCCATCTCTGCCCTCAGGGAGCTAAGGGGGAGGTGGGGGGACACAGACGTAGGCTCCGACGGTGACAGCTTAGGGTGGTAAAGAAGCCGTCTAGACACTGGGAGCCTCCAAGACGTCAGGAAGGCTTCCCGGAGGAGGTGAGGCCTAAACCGAACCCTGAGGAATGGTTAGGAGTTTGCTACAAAGAGACATTGGGAGGGCATTCTTGGCAGAACTGAGACATGAAAGAAGCAGGCATCTTCTTGGTAATTGCGAAGAGCTAGGTCGAATGAAAGAAGGTATGGGGGAGATGAAAGGAACTGATCCAGGTAGAGGCCTAGAGACCAGTGAGGAGTCCAGAAAAGTGTACAATTAGTTGAGAAGAGTGAAGCCTGAGGCCTGAAATTTTTTCAAACATCTGGTCACTAAGCAGAATGGAGGGAGGTAGGGCTGGGGGATCAGATCTCTATAAGGAAACGAAGTATGTGGAAGGAATTATTCCAGTTCCACAAAGGAGAAGAGCTCTTGGGTTCCTCTCGTTTATTGAGTAACTGCTCTGGGTCAGATACTATTCTGGGTTCTGAGGACACAGCCGTGAACATTCGAAAGGAGAAGGGAAATAACTAATAATGACATGTACTATACTTCAGATGGTGACAACTGCTTCAGAAAATAATATGGGAAAGTGAAGATTGTGGTGGAGAAGGAAGAAGAGGTTTACTATTTTACAGACAGAGTTAGGGAGACTTGCCTAACAACATATTTGTGCAGAGATCTGAAGAACGTAGGAGAATGTGCCCTGTAGTTATATGAGGGGGAAGCATTCTAGACAGGGGACATGTTCAGTTTGAGATGCCTGTTGTACATTCAAGTAAAGATTTTGACTTGAGAACTGGCAACGTCAGTATGAAGTTTATAGAAGTTTAGGCTGATGTTTTTGAAACCATGAAAGTGGATGAGATCACCCTTGAGAGTAAGCATAAATGGAGAAGAGAGAAGTTTTCATAGAAGTTTCCAAGCCCTGAGGCATTACAACATTAAGAGATCAGGAAGATAGGAATAACAGCAAGGAAGACGAAGAACAAACAGCCAGTGAGGTAGGAGAATATGTTTCAGTGTATTTGGGAAGCCAAGTAGAGAACATGTTTCCAAGATGAAATGATTAATTATGTCAAGTGCGCTGATCAATATGTGACCATTGATGACCTTGGTCAGATCAGTTTCAATGGAGGGTGGGGAGTGAAACGTAAGAGAAAACAGGAAAGGAGTCAGAGACTGCATGCAGATGACTTGGGGTGTTGTGCTGCAATAAGGAGCAGCTGGAGGGAGATGCATTAGGGCTGGGAGAGTGTGGGGTCAAGTGAGGGTTTGCTTTTGATTTTTTTTTTTTTTTACAAATAGTTTATTGTCAAATTAGTTTCCACATAACACTCAGTGCTCATCCCCACAAGTGTCCTCCTCCATGCCCATCTCTCCCTCCCCCCACATCCATCAGTCCTCAGTTTTTGTCAGCATTCAAGAGTCTCTCATGGTTTGCCTCTCTCCCTTTCCCCCACCATTTCCGCCCTTCTTCTCCCCCTTGTTCCTCCGTCAAGTTCCTCCTAATCCTCCTATACGTGCAAACATATGATATTTGTCCTTCTCTGCCTGACTTATTTCACTCAGCATAACACCCTCAAGGTCCATCCATGTTGCTACACATGGCCAGATTTCATTGTTTCTCATTGCCGTGTAGTATTCCATGGTATAGATAAACCACATCTTCTTGATCCATTCATCTGTTGATGGACACTTAGGCTCTTTCCATGTTTTAGCTATTGTGGAGAGTGCTGCTATGAACATTGGGGTCCATGTGCTCCTATGCCTCAGCATTTCTGTATCCCTTGGGTAAATTCCTAGCAGTGCTATTGCTGGGTCATAGGGGAGTTCTATTGTTAGTTTCCTGAGGAACCTCCACACTGTTTTCCAGAGGGGCTGTACCAGTTTACATTCCCACCAACAGTGTAGGAGGGTGCCCGTTTCTCCACATCCTCGCCAGCATCTAGAGTTCTCTGATTTGCTCATTTTAGCCACGCTGACTGGTGTGAGGTGGTATCTCAGTGTGGTTTTGATTTGTATTTCCCTGATGAGGAGGGATGCTGAGCATCGTTGCTTTTGATTTTTAAAGACAGAAATAACAGCATGTGTTTATGCTGATGGAAAGAATCCAGTAGGGGGGAAGAGATTGACGATGTCCGAGAAATGCTGGAATTCTGTTCCTGAACAGGCGAGGGAGTTCAGTCACACTTTCAGGGAGAGACTGGATTGTTCTGAGCCCTAGTACAGAGTCAGAAGTCCCAGCACTGGCCTTGGATGACCACTAGAAAGAGGCCTCTAAGAGGAGACAGACTGGGTACTGGCTTGAGTTTGCTAAAGTCTCCCTCTGCTCCCCAAAAGCTAATTCTAATTTGGATTTGAACAGATAACCCAGAGGAAAGAGAGCATTCCAGGTGGAGAGACTAATATAAGCAAGGAGCAGGCAGGCATCCAAACTGTGACTGAGGCCAGCTGGGCTGGAGGAAGTGGTGGAGCCAGGTGGGAGGGGAGGGATGAGACTGAGAAAAGGCCATAGATGGAAGGCAGGTAGAAGGTGGTGAGAGCCCCTCATCCATCATCCCAGCAGCTGAGGCTATATTGTCCTAGCTCCCAGCTTGGGTGGGTGTTGAGTGCAGGAGTTAAAACCACGAGTAGGGGCTCAGGCCTTGTTCTCAGCAGCTCATAGGCTAAGGGGGTTCCAGTGACCACCATCTAGGTGGGTGTATAAATTCTGCCTCCTGCCTTCCCCCAGTCCAGCTTCCTTAGGTGAGCCTGCTGGAAGGCATGGACACTGGGATGGGGGTGAGGGAGGGGGTAGCCACCCAGACTCCTGGTGGCAAGACCCTGAGCCCACTAAGCACTCAGCATGGGCAGTATGCAGCACAGGTCTGCTGATTCTCAGGCCACAACCACTCATACTGGCCTCCATATGCCCTTCTTTGTCCCCAGAAGTCGACAGTGTGGGGAGTTGGAGTGACTCGGCTGGATGTGACCCCCAGGACAGAATGGTGCTGGACTCAGGGGCTCAGGTGTATGAGCAGGCACCCCCAAGCCCACCAGCCAGTCCCTCATCCTTGGGCCATAGGCTGAAGCCCTCAGTCCGAGATGGGACACTGCTGTACCCCTGGCCTCGGTCCCTGGCCTTGCCCTTGGCCTTGCCCCTGGCTCTGTCAGTCCCCTCAGCCCTGCGGCCCCATCCTGAGCTGCAGCGCTTCTCAGAGCTGCACTTGGGCCACCGTGGCCACATGCGTCGCAGTGAGAGCACCTATACTGTAAATACTACTGGCCGGCGGGGGAGTGGCACCCAGGGTCGGGCCCCACCTGCACCACGGGGCCGGGACCCAGGTGGGGGCACCCTGAGGTCTGCAGCCTCCCTTCCTCATATTGCTAAGAGTCGAAAGGATGCAGGCCGTGGTGCCAGCAAGAGCCCTTGCATGTTGGTGGCCTTGCGGCCAACTAACATGGACCGTGAGCGGGACAAGTTCTTCCAGTCCCACTACACCTACAACCCACAGTTCGAATACCAGGAGCCTATGCCCACGGCTGTGCTGGAGAAGTACTGTGAGGCTTCTGGACAGTTCATCCATCAGGTCAGTCTAGCCTGCCCACCTCACTCTGCCCCTGACCACCCAAGAGGCCTGGTCTGACCAGCCATTGCAACCCTTTGTGCAGGCAGTTGGCATCATTGAAGCTGTCCTGGAGAAGTTTGGTACCTATGAACACTTTGAAGCTGCAACTGGAGGCCAGCTGCTGACCAAGTGCCAGATCTGGTCCATTGTGCGCAAATACATGCAGAAGGAGGGCTGTGTTGGGGAGGTGAGCTAGCCCTGTCTCCCAGGCCCCTTTGTGTCCCAAACCAGGCTGCTGAGTGGGCGAAACCAGGCCCAGCTCCACACCTGGCCAGCTAGTGACCCCAGCCAAGCCCCTCCCCCTGCCCCAGTAAAGTGAGAGCTGGCTCTGAGCAAAGGTGGTAAAGGCTGGGTGCCCTGGCCAGGTGTGTGGCCTCACTGTCCTTTGGCCTCAGCGTGCCCACCTGCATACTGGCCTCAGGGCTGGTAGCCATGGCTTAGGTCACTACCACCTGCAGGTTGTTGTGCAGCTGAGTGAGAACCTGCTGTCCCAGGCAGTGATGATGGTGGAGAACAGCCGACCAACGTTGGCCATCAACCTGACCGGAGCCCGCCAGTATTGGTTGGAGGGCATGCTGCGGCACGAGATAGGTCAGGGTGTGGGTAGGTGGGTGGGTGGGTAGGATGAGAGGGCGCTGGGATGGGGTAGGGGGCAGTGAGGGGCCCCAGTAACCCCACCCCCTCTCTTTCTTCCCCTTCCTTCCGGAGGACGGGCCCTTTCCCTTCGTGAGCAGCTACCTACTCCCTCTGGCTCACAGAGGTAGGCCAGAACATGCCTGCCCACTCTCTGGGCTCACCCTCATCTCTTGCTCCCTTTGGGTATCTTTTATCCCTCTGCTTTCTCTCTGATTTCCCTTGACAGTGGGGACAAGGTTGCTGAGGCCTGGACAGGCCAGAGGGAGTGCCCTGAGGGTCCCACTAGCCCAGCCAACACGGAGGCCCTCCAGGGTGGGTGGAAGGCCAGATCCTAGGAATGGAATTGGTTGAGGACACAAAGTCGGGTTTTAGGAGGAGATAGGCTGAGCTGAAATGGAGAGCATGGGACACTAATTACCATTCCTTTCTGTCTCTGTCTCCTCATCAAGAAATCTGTAGCTCTGGGCAAAAGGTGTTTTTCACTGGGGTCATCAGCATGACTTTCAACATGACATGGGCATGCAGGGTGTGGGGCCTGGAGTGGGGGGTGTTGGGAGTTCCTGCTCCTTTCTGGTGGGGGGTGGGGAGCATGGGGAGGCAGTGTGAGTTTGGGAGAGTTGTTTGTGTGTGTAGCCCTGGATGGGTGGGGAGGATTCTTGTGTGTGGGACTGAGTCTTTGGGTGCAAGTTCACCTGAGGAGGGTCTTCCCGCTGCCTGGGGTTGGGTGATTATGCATTTATCTGGGGCAGGGAATGGGGATAGGGAGAACTTGCTTGAGAGCCTGAGTTTAGGAGCTGGAGTATATGTGAGTCACCATCACTGGCTAGAGGTCTTGCAGGATGTAGCAGGACACAGGTTGGTCCCCTGGATGTCCCACCCAGTACTGCCTTCCCCTCGCCTTCCCTGCAGGCACTCACTACCTGCGGGGAGTGAACAACGCCCGGCAGCCATGGCACAGCGCTGAGGGCCGCCAGCAGTATGGTCTGCGGCCAGCGAACCCCACGGAGGAGGGTTTGGCCAGCCTGCACAGCGTGCTCTTCCGCAAGCAGCCCTTTCTGTGGCGTGCAGCTCTGCTCTACTACACCATCCACCGCGCCTCACGCATGTCCTTCCGCCAGCTCTTCCAGGACCTGGCGCGCTATGTACAGGATGCTGATGTGCGCTGGGAGTACTGCGTGCGCGCCAAGCGTGGGCAGACTGACACCTCGCTGCCCGGTGGGCGCCCGCGCCGCGTTGGGGGTTCCTGAAGGAGGCCCGGGGGTGCCGGGTGGGGGGCAGTGCCTTGAGCAGGGGCAAGGAGGGTGGGCTTCCGGCCCAGGGGCTTACAGCCCTCCCTTGCCCACAGGCTGCTTCAGCAAGGATCAGGTGTACCTGGATGGCATCGTGCGCATTCTGAGGCACCGCCAGACCATCGATTTCCCACTGCTGACTTCACTGGGCAAGGTGAGGGGCCACGGACCTCTAGAGAGTCCAGCCAGCTCTCCTTGTCACTGCATTGTTCCCTGGGCCTCTGTTGGGTCCTCGACTGAGGACTCGGTGCCAAGCTTCTCTGGTGGGGGGACCTGGGTGGAGGTGAACAAAAGAAGTGACAACCTGGCAGCCAAAAGTAGGTACTTGGCCTAAACTTCAGGTGTGTGTGTAGATGCTGCATCTCAAAGGAGGTGAGCATTCAGGCCAGGGGAGCAGTCAGGAAGGTCTGGGGAAGGGGACTGGAGAAGTCTCTGGCTCTGAGTTTCTGTGGCAGGCTGAGGAAGATGGACTTCCATCTGAAGCAATGGGGAATCAGTAGGGCTTTAAGCAGAGAAATGTCACTTTTACTTTAGAAGGCTCCGTGTGGATGTTAGATGGGAGGTGGATTGGAGAGAGAAGCCTAAGGAGTGTAGGGGGAGGAGGAAGCCGCCTATCCAATCACTCCTGAAGAATTGATGGTGGTCTGGCCTAACCTGACACTAGCCATGCAGAGGGAGGAACAAGCCAGGGAGAGCTCTTCAGAGAATGGAATCCCTCTAACTCAAAGACCACCCTGAGTTGGAGGGTGACGTATTCCAGGTCCCTTCCCTTGAGCTGACCGAGAGAACTTTGTGGAAGGTGGAACTGGCATAAGCTGGCACCCAGGAGTTCAGCATTGGGTGTGGGGTCTGAGGTGTCTGAGGCAGCTTGATACCTGGGTTTGTAGATGAGGGGAGAAGCTGGGCTGGAGACAAGAGTGGGGCTGTGGGGCACAGATGGTACAAAGTATTGGGAGAGAGACAAACATACCCAGCACTGAACCTCAGGGTATATAACCTTGGGAGTGGATCCAGAGGGGAGAGAGAGGCATTCCAGAAGCAGAGGGCAATGAGCCATTTGTAGAGAGCTAGGACCCGCTACCTGAAAGCCATGTCACTCTGGCTACCACTGAGGCTCAGCTTCTTTCCTGCAGGTATCCTATGAGGATGTAGACCACCTGCGGCCCCATGGGGTGCTGGACAATACCCGGGTGCCCCACTTCATGCAGGACTTGGCGCGCTACCGGCAGCAGCTGGAGCACATCATGGCCACCAACCGGCTGGATGAAGCTGAACTGGGCCGCCTGTTGCCTGACTGATGCTGGTTAAGGGCTATAGGCAGAGGCCCTGGACAGAAGGCTCCAGATCAGCCCCCCAAATATGAAGCTGGCTGCTCTTTGCTTCCATGGCCTAGGTGTTTCTTGGGGAACTGGGAGGGCAGGAGCATCCCAGGAGGTAGGAGTGGCATCAGAGGGTTTGTGCCCCTTGCTAGCCTCACTGGGGCCTAGGGACCAGCAGCAGCATGTCAGGCAAACTGAGTCTGCCCTCCTACCTCTAGCTCTCTCTTGAGCAGTAGGGAAGCCTGAGGGCAGGAGGGAAGCTGAGCATGATGGGGATGGGGGGTGGTTTGGGAGTAGAAACTTGTTCTTGCATGAGATGGCTTTGGGTGTCTGCATACTCCAGTCTCTCCCTTCCCCCACCTGGCCCCTTGGTGCTCCTTCAGCTTTCATGCTGTCTACCTCTCACTGGGTCCTGGTGGGGATCTCCCTTCTCCTGGGGTGACAGCCTCAGCCTGAGGGCCTGGCTTTCACACAGACTCAAAGGGCAGGGATCCTGGTGGTAGAGACCCAGCTGGGCTGGGGTGTGCTTTCCAGCATTTTGCCTCTCCCACTGGTCATGTATTTATTCCCTATTTATGTGCTCTGCACCCTGGGTCCTGGGAGGCAGCAGCTTCTGAAGGTTTGGTGGAGGGAACAGAGCTCCTCTGGAAGGCACCAACTGTTCCTAGCCCCACTCTCATCTCCCCTCCCCTCCCCCCCACCCAGGTCTTCAGGGCTTGTGAGTCAAGCCCAAGAGCTTACCTGGCCCTGCCCCTAAACCCGTCCGTTGGCCTGTGCTATTCCTGTCTTTGCCCATACCCTCACAGCTGGCCTCTGGCAGAGGGTGGCATTGCCTGGCAGCAGTCACACTCTGCCTGAGGGGCAAGCCCCTAGCTATCGTCCTAAGTCTGAGTCCCTCCTGGACCAGGAGAGGTGTAGAGGTGGTTGTTGCTTCCACTTTTACCTCAGACTCAACTGTGTGACATTGACCCATTCTCACTCCCACCCTTGCCCTGGGATTTCCCATCTGTAAAACTCAGAAATGCAGTTGGAAAGTCCTTATTCGTTTAGTCAGTGAATATGTGTAGATCACCTCTGTATGCCAGTTACTGGTCAGAGCCCTCACAGAGCTCCCAGTCCAGAGAGAAGCCAGACAATTAAAACAACAATTACAATGAAGTGTGTGGGCTCTGTCTACCCAAGATCCCTTCTTCTTCCTCTCTCCTAATCTCACTTCCCAGGGCTGTGATCTCTAGCCTGTCCTAGTAGAGAGAAATCTCCCTTCCCTGGCTCTCTGGAAGCCCACGGTTTCCCAGAAATGGAGAAATGGGACTGGTGACTACACAGCAACACCCCCCACCCACTGGTTCATGAGGGGAAAGGGGCTGTAGGGTAGGGCCCAGGGGTATGGCCCTTTCCCACGGGAGGCCTGGAACTGATGGCTCCGGGGGAGTGCAACTTGGGCTACTGAGGGTGAAATGGGGCTAAGGACTAGGCAGTGGGGCACAGGGCTGCCCAGGTTGCTGAGACTTAGGGGCATGGATCTGCACCCTAGTTCCTGGGCAAAAAGTCAGAGTCACAGAGAGGGGCCAAGGTAACCCTCCGGAGTTTATTCACTTCCAGTGGTACTGGGTCAGGTGGAGACTTGGTGGCATCCTCCCCAATGCCATAGCAGGATCCCAGGTCCTGTCTGCTTTGGGCAGGGAGCAGCCTGTCAGCACTCTGGCATTCAAGAATCTAGAGATGATGGGAAAAATACTAGTCAGTCACATTGCAGGGGGAGGGGAGGAGACCACCCTCCCGCCAATCCGACACCAGGTTTGGGTAGCCTCACACCTTCAGACTCATCACCCCCCTCGAAGTCGGGCTCTGGCTCTGGCTCTGGTTCAGGTTCTGGCTCCAGTTCAGGTGCTGACTCTGGTTCCGAATCCATTTGGGGTTCTCCCTCTGGCTCAGCCCCTTCTGAGACCTCTGCTTCTAGTTCTGGATCCAGTTCCTCGCGGGTTCCGGATTCCACTGCCTCAGAGCCCCCGGGAACCCCAACCTCGTCGCATTCTGAAGCTCTGGGCAGTTCAGGGCAATTGGTTCTCAAGTCAGGTGCCTCAGGTGTCCAGTGGCCCGGGCATGGAGGGTCGTAGCTGCGTTCCCGGTAGCCTGGAATGGAGGTGGGAATATCTGGGTATCTCATTTTAAGGCCTTGGCGGTATCCTTGGCACATGCCCATCTACAACTCTGCTCCCCACTCTATCCTTCACGCCAAGCCCCGTGCTCTGGCCCAAGACCTGCCCCTCGCGGGCTCACCAGTGCCCACGTGCTGCCAGTCCCAGGCCGGGTCTGGTGCACGCGTAGTACGCTGGGCGCAGTGCAGGAGCTCCTGGCAGGCGGCCTCTCCCTTGCTCTGCACCAGGAGCAGCAGGCGACGCACCCTTCGCTCGGCATCAGGCAGTGCATCCAACGCCTCATACTCGGGCCCAGTGAGCACGCCACGCGCCAGCAGTGCATCCAGCAGCAGCCCTGAGTCCTCCTGCAGCGTCTCCACTAGGCGTTTCCGCTCTCGGTCGATAGTTTCTGAGGGCCGCTCCTGCGCGTTGCCCATGGTGGGGGCTGCATGGAGGAGGGGAGAGAGGTAATAGGGGCCAGGATGCCCCCCGGCCTTGACCTCTCTTGCAGGGTCTCTGTGAACACTGGTGGCTGGGATTTAAGTTCACCTTGACCGGGGCAGCCGGACAGCTCCTCAGCACAGGACTTGTACCTCCCGCCTCTCAGGCCGCTTCTGTCCCGTCTCCTCCTCAGGCTTCTCCTTGGGTCCCTAAACATCAGCTGTGGCTCTCCTCTCCTCCTCTATGCTATCCCTGGGCCCTTATTTACTCTCTACTGCTCTCCCAGTCAGGATGTCCTTCCTGTGTCCCTGCTGCCTGTGGATCCTGCATTTGATTCAGACCCAGTTTATCCAAACTGAATTCTTTTTCCCAGCCTGTTTCCTCACCTTAACAAGAAGAAAGACCTGCAATTTATCTGGATACCCAACACCCAGTCTGCAGTCACATCCTTTCCAGTCTATCTGCTACCTATTTCTCTGTCATCCTAATCTCTTAGTCTAGCCTTTCATGTCCAGCTTAGACCCTGCTGAGTGCTGAATTCCCTCTGCACCCAGGGCACAAGTGCTGAGAGCCTTCCCTCACCTGAAGGAAGTCTATGCTCCTTATCCTGACCCTGAGGCCCATCTTTCCAGGGTAGGCGCCGCCCCTGCAGCCCCTCACCAATGCCGCCCCTATGTTGCAACCGGCCCTTCCTGGTTCCCTAATACCTGAGCAGGGATGCCTGAATGCTCTTGAGTCCTAGCTCTGACCAAGCAAGACTTCCTGACAGTACCTGAGACCCAACTGTCTCCCTGACTCCCTGGGAATCTTCCCTGGGAATGCTTCATCTTTAGGTACCACAGACCCAACTCATAAAAGCTACCAACAAATGCATGCTAAACTTTTACTGTCTTCCTCCACGGATCCTCCTATTTTGAGAGACTGTCTCTAGCAAGCAGCAGGCGTTAGGCAGAAGTTAATCTGCTGTGTCCATTTATTAACAACCAAGATAATGGTCCATCACTTCTAGAGTGGCCTGACCCAGGGCTGAACAGGTCAGGCCCTGAACCACCTCCTCTCTCAGCCCATCTACCCCAGCCCTGGCTTTGTTCACCCAGCACCCTCCCAGGTCTCATCCTCCTTTTGGGGTCACTCTGCTACCTCCCTACATGGCTCTAGGTCTGGGTGAGCCCTTTGGTCCTAGCTCGCATCCTGCCTCCCAGGTCTCTCTCACTACCACCTGGTGTCATGCTGTGCCCCCCTGGTCATTTCACCCTCCTGGCCATACTGAAGTGTCAGCCCTTCCCACAGGCCACTGACCAGAGACCAGAACTACCCCTCCCCCTTCCTTCATGTCACATCTCTGACAAATGCTGCTCCTCTACCTCTCAGTGGGTCTCTATCCAGCATCCCCCTTCAATCCCACCATGGTCACCTCATCTCCTATTACAGTCTTTCTTTTTTTTAAATCTTTTTAACGTCTTATTTTATTCTGAGAGACAGAGACAGAGAGGGAGTGGGAAAGGGGCAGAGAGAGAGGGAGACACAGAATCTGAAGCAGGCTCCAGGCTCTGAGCTGTCAGCACAGAGCCTGACATGGGGCTCGAACTGTGAGATCATGACCTGAGTCAAAGTCAGACGCTTAACCGACTGAGCCAACAAGGGGCCCCTATTACAGTCTTTCTAAGTACCTCTCACTCCCAATCCATCACTCCTTCTGCAGCGTGACTTTGACAAACTTCTGGGACAGGATTTATTGTCCCCATTTTACAGATGAGGAGACAGGTGCTGAGAGACCAAGTGGCAGAACTGGAATCTGATTTGCTCTAACTTGAACTACAACAATTTCTCCTGTGAAACAGAATGTCAGCCCTAGTGGCCTGTCTCCTTCTCCCCAATGTCCATCAGAGAGAATCAAGACCATATGACCTGGCCACTCTAGGTCACCTCCTACCCCTCTGGACATCTGGATTTTCTCCCACTTCCCTTCACCACACAGTGCTGGGAGAACCCTGCGAGCCCCTGGCACATCTGAACCAGATGCAGATGCTGTTCCCTAAGCCTGGAATACCCTTCCCTTCCCTCCATGCTGTGGACCCAACCTCCAAGACTCAAATGTCCCCTTCTCCACCCCAGTGCCTGAATGTCCCAAAGGCAGACTTGTTCCTTGCGTACCCCAGTGAACAACAATCATCCTCACCGCTGCTCTGACATCACTGCACTGTATAAACGGACCCTGTGCTCTCTTTGGCTGAGACCTCCAAAGACTGCCCCCAGTCACACATGCAGGACCTACTCTGTACAAGTGCAAAGAAGTTGGGGGGGGGGGTGGAGATTGAACTGGTCCCTCCTTTTCCCTCATTGCTCTCCAACTTATTTTCATGTTAACCTCCTCCCCACATTATGCCAAGTCCTGCACTTTGTCCAGTCTGAGTTGCAGAGACCCCAGCTGCTCTGGGCCTTCCCTCTACCACCCAATGATTAGAAGTGAATACCAAAGTAATGTCGTGGCCAGTCCTTCAAGGGTCACAGGCCAGATCCTTCCCGGAGCTTCCGGAGGTTCCAGGTGCGAGGCATCCAGAGGGGTCTGGGTCTCCCTCCCACCTCGCTGCGCGGATCTCTTATGCTACAGAGCAAGGGTTGTGGGAAACTGCGAGAGCCTTTGCGAAAGTGCGATCACAAGGCTCCCCTTTCCTCCCCTCCACCCAGTCCCACAGCTAAAGCCCGGCGGAGGGGCGGGGCTCACAGACCTTCGAGCACGGCTGGTGGTGAGGGGGCGCAGATTCTGCCCAATCTCTTTTCCCTCCCCCAGCCGGGTGGGGTGGGGCTCCCGGTTCTGTGCGTTCCGGGCGGCCCCACTCACGAGTCGAGCCTCCGCGGGGCAGTAGATGACAAGGCAGAAAGGGCTGGGCAGGGAGGGGGGGTAGGAGCAGCAGCTGCTGCGGGGGCGGGGCGGCCAGGGCTGCCTGGAACCGGGAAGAGGTGAAGAGAGGGGGGTTCTTAGGACACCAAGAAGCAGGCCGCAGTTGCCGCGCACCGCCTGGGCTCATACTCCGTAGTCCGCTTTCCCTCTCCACCCTGGGTGCATCGGCTGAGTCGGGAGCGGGCGGTTTAGCCTGCGGTCCCAAATAGCCAGCGCCCACTCTTGGCCTGGCAATTCCCAGGCGCTTACATCCATCTTCCCTTGAATCCTCTCTGTCACAGATAAGGCTCAGGGAAGGGGACCAGCTTACTCAGGATCACAGAGCAGATGCATTACAAGGCTGGATGTGACCCCCAAAGCGTCTGAGTTCTGGAGGTTACAGTGGCCACGTACCAGCCCTGGGTGAGGCCAGAGGATGGGAACCTAAGCAGAACTAGGGGCTGGTTGTCCAAGCACCTCCACTATCCAGGGGTTCAGCTATTAAAGCCTTAGGATCTGGAAATTTCTATAAATGCAAAGTGCCCACTCCCCCCCCTCACCCCCCATGGCTTCTGTGCTCCCTGGTCGGTAGAGAAAAGAGACCAGAAACACAGAAAAAAAAATGCAGTTTATGTGCAGGGTTCAGTAATGGAGAAGGACAACAGAGTAACAGGGTCTTCGCTCAGCCTCTTCTAGGGGCACCAGGAAGCCGGGAGGAAGCCAAGAAGGGCGTGCTGCTTCAGGCCAGCCCCTCTGCTAGGCTGGCTTCAGAGTAGACCGGGTCTCAGGGGGAGGGGTTGGCCCCTGGGCCCAGGTAGGAGCCTCGGCTCTCAGGGGTGCTGTAAATGGTTAAAGCTCCAGGAAGGCCGAGAGCTGGGCTTCCCAAAGCTGCTTGGACATCCAGAAGGAGTGGTGCCCCAAGTGTGGAGTCCTTCCCTAGGAGGATTGGACTGTGCTCAGCAGGGAGAAACAACTCTTCCTTCTATCTTTCAGGAAGGAGAGCCTTGCCTGCCCTGCCCTCTGGTCAGTTAGGATGAAACATCCATTCTTAACCTCCCCGCTTTCACCCAGCAGCGAGAGGGTGGGTGGCTCTCAGAGGGCAGTTGGAACTCTGGGGATTTCCCTCCAAAACACAAACTGCCCAGCCTACCCAATCCTGGTAGCTCAGACCAATTAGGACCTCCCCCAGGTCCTGAGTCACCACAACTGTTACCTGGCCCCGGAGAATTTAAGCCCTTGACTGCCAGCTCACTCTCACTCCTCTCTGGAACCAGCGGCTGCATCTGCATAGGAGAACCCCAGGAAGCAGCTGTGGAGGGGAACTGAAAAGGGAAGCTCTCCAGCTCTGGCTGAGGGCTTGGTTCAACAACTCTAACCCCCTGGCCTCCCCACCTTCACCTTACCAGGGACAGCTCCATGTCCAAGTCCATCAAGGTCCATTCTCGCCCTTGGTGGCTGGGGCCTAGCACCTGGGGGAAGCTCTAGGTCAGTGGTGCCTTCCCCAGGCTACATAGACCCCACAAGCCCCATGCCCCTGCCCTGCTGAAAGTGTACTCACATCCAGAGGCCCCGCAGGCTCCACACTTTCAGGGGGGCCCCGAAGCAGCATGGGAGGCAGCAGATTCTCAGGGCTCCGCACCCCCCTGTCTAGGCCCATAGTTCCCCTGTGCACAGAGAACTGCTGTTGGCCTGCAGTGTTCGCCCCCACCCCCACCCTGTTAGGTTCCCAAGGATCCTGGATACATCAGGATCAAAATCTGACATCTACAAAATGGTCGGAGATGACTCCCCACCTAGAGTGTACTTAAAGAGTGCCTCTGCCTCCTACTTTTGACCTGAGGTTTGGGTTATGGAGCCAGGGTCTTGGGGATATATCCCCTCTCTTTGCAATTGTCAACACCAGTGGTTCTTAAACTACTGTGTACTTTACAATGTTTCCATTCGCCCCAATGAACTCCTTTACAATACAGGTTACTGAGCCCTACCACAGATATGCTGACTGAACTGCCATTTCTACTTTTCAGGGGACTGTGATGGTGGTACTCTTTAGAGCAACTCTGGGAAGTTAGGTCAGATCATAGTGCCTGACCTCCCCTTCAGGCACCATGAGCAGACAAAGCTGAGAAGTTAGTTATCTAACTAATGGGTGGTCTATCTGCAAAAGTAGCTCACCGGGCTCACAGTCAAGAATGGATTCTTTGCTCACCTGTCAGGTACCTCCCTGGGGCCCCTTGGTTCAGGCTGTTGGGCATTCCTGGGCCCCTCAGGGCTGAAGCTCCCTTTCCCTTCCAGGATGGCCTGCACCACAGCCACAGGCAGCGGTGGGGGGGCTGTCACGCAGAAGTCACACTCGTTTGGGGCCAGGGCCAGCCCGGCCTCGCCTTCCCCCCCTGGACTGGCCGGCTCTTCTTTGAGCAGTGCCAGGCCCTTCTCCCTGCACCAGAGAAAAGCTTCAACCAGACCCTTGCACTGACTTCCCTCCATCCCCCCACAGCCATCTGGGCTGCTAGGCCATCTCCCACATGCTCCCCAGTGGGCAGCCCTGTCTGTCTTACCTCCTGCCACCACTGGAAGGAGAAAGCCTGGTCCCATCAGGGGATGGAGAGTCTTCATGGATGTCAGAAATGATAGGGCCCCTGGCCCTGTGAGAGCTAGTGAGGCCCAAGGTGGTCTCTGGGAGGGGCTGTAAGAAGACAAGTAGGCCCAGTCCTTCACCTCAAGCCACAGGGAAAGCCAGAACCCAACCAGGTTCTAAGGTGTAAGGTTTGAGGGGGGAGGCTCAGTCCATTATGGGGAACCTGGGTCTGCAGTGGTTTAGGGAGAAGCTGAACTCCACCTTCTCTTCCTTTTTGGGAATGGGAGAATTGAGGAAAAGAAGAGGCTCTCCATAATCCCAGCTATGCCCTAGGGAAGGGAGGAGGAACACAAACTTACCGACTGGATAAAGTAGGGATCCTGAAGGAGGGCACCAGGTAGGGGGCAGGCACTGAACTTGGCTGGGGTTGGGCATGAGCTCCCCTCATCCAGCATCAGAGACCTGTGCAGGGGGGTGGGGCAGGTTCATTCCCCCATGCCTCTCAGCCTGCACCTCCCTCCCTCAGGCCCCAGCAGCCAAGTCAGCAGAGCTCAGGCCTGTTGCCAGGGCATCAGTCACATGCTAGAGGCAGAAGGGGCTCCACCCAGAGATGGGGGCCCTTTGGGGGTGGAGAGGGGAGGGAGGGAACATGGTTTCAGCCCCAGACCCTCTGTTGTTGGGATGTTTTAGAGTAAGATGGAAGGGGGTGCTGAGGGTGGGGGAATTGGGGGATAAGGTTCTGGAACACAGGGATCTGGAAATGGGGGTACTTGGTGGTAGAGTTGGGGAGACAGGGGGAAAGTTCTGGAGGGGGGGCCTTGGGGAGATTGCCACGGGTTGAAGAAAAAGCGGTAGTGCAAGGAAGAAGAATGAGGATTCCCAGTGAAGGGGCTTCTGGAGAAGGAGTGTCTGCATGGGGTCTCTGACAGGAAGGCTCCTGGAAGTATGTGTGGGGTGGGGGCGGCATCCCTGAATTTCTCACTCACAGCTTTCTCTTAGCTCCTGCGTTGCTGGACCCTGTCTGAAGTGGCCCAAAGAGGCACTGGATCAGCTAAAGAGGAAGCAAAGGATTAATTCAGACTTCCAACCTTGCCCCAACCCAAGGCACTTCCAGTGGATTTGCCACTTGGGCAGAGGAGGTGGGTGTGTTCAGGAGTGGAGAGAAGAGGGGTAGGGGGAGAACACCTTGCCAATGACTCGGTGTTGCTGACCGTGGCTCTGCCGCAAAGTCACCACCTCTCTCCATAAGATCTCGTTCTGCCTGCGGGAAGGCGCGGGGGAGGGGTGCTGAGGCATCTGAGAGTCTGCCCAGTCACCACCCCCCACAGAATGACAGGCCCGAACCCACGACCACTCAGACGATCGCCCATCCATAGAGAATAGAGTTCCACAGCTCAGCCCATTTGTCTGGATGGAGGCACCAAGACAAGAGAGGAAGGAGCTGTCCAGAACAGCCTGGCAGCCAGTATTCTCTCGTCCAGACTCCCCTTCACCCCTTCCCCCCCTCCTACTCCCCCTCCCCCCGCACTGCCTGAGCTCCCGCAGCCGCGCCTCGGTGCTCTCCTGCACTCCCCGCAAAGCCTGCACCTCGCCCAGCAGCCGGCCCAAGTCCTCGGGGCGCCAGCGACCGTCGTCGCTGCGCAGCGCAGGCACCTGCGGGTGGGAAGTACCATCGGGTCAGAGTCATCTAGAACACGGCCAGCCGTCTCGACACCTCCACCCGGGGTTGCTGGTTTCTGCAGGCCGTACCCACCTTGCGCCGCACGCGTTCCAGTAGTTGCTCTCGGCCACGTACAAAGCTCGGATGCTGGAATTCGACGTGGTCGCGCTCTGGCCTCAGCAGACCGCCCTGCTCGATGCTCACCACCTTACGAAAACCGTCTAGGGAGTGGGGCGTGGGGGAGTAAATTGCCCGATCTCCACGCACCAAGTCACTCACACCCACTTCCCGTCTCGCCCTAAGGACTCACACATGTTGAGTTGCCGCACGAAGCTCGCCATGTTGCTGTGCTTGAAGTATTGGGGTAGCACTTCCTTGGCGAAGCGGCTCTGGTCGCTTACGAGGAAACTGGTCCCGCTCTGCCAAGAACGCCGCCCGCCCACCCACCGTGCGGGCGGAGACCGGACGGCACAGTGAGGCGTGCCCGCCCACGGCCAGGTCCGCGCTCTGGCGCGCGCGCGCGCACACACACACACACACACACACACGCACACACACTCGCACTCGCGCTGGGGACTCAGCCGGCCACTCCTGGAGACATGGGACGAGGCTAGGCCTGCACCGGCTATGAGGCCTAGCGTGGGGCCACCACAGTGAATTCTTACCCTAGCCCAACCCAGAATCTCTACTGGATTCTCGGAAAGGAGGAGCAAAGGCCAGACTTAGGTTCCAGCCCTGGATGGGTCCCAGACCCAAGATGTCACTTGGAGCTAGAACCAGACCCAGCCCATCCCTCCCTCTCCTGGTCTCTGTTTTCCGATCTGTTAGGGTGGAGTGGGAACTAACTGACCTTGAAGATCCCTCAGGCTCTAGGTCTCCAGAAGACTCCTACCTACTCTTTCCTCGGTCCGTAAGAAATCGCCTCACCTCCATCTCGCACACCCCCTCCAGGGTAAACTACCCTGAACAGCTGACTCGGGGGACCCACAGCCCTATCCCAGGAGGGGGTTGGGTGGGCGTGGATGTTCACTGACGTAGAAGGATCCCGGGGACCACTGGGGAAATCAAGGGGCCCCAGCCCTCACCGGGCTCCAGCGGATCAGGTGGTCGGTCCCCGGGTCACCCACCAGCGCCCACAGCTTGCCGAGGAAGGCAGGCACGGGACTGGGGCCCGGCTCCGTGGGCAGCGCTGCTGGCGCTTCCTGCATGGCGCAGTCTCAGCCCGGCTAAGCGCTCGGGCCCGGGCGCCGTGGGCTTGTCAAAGCCGCGGAAAGTGCTGCGTTTGCCGCCCGCCCCGCCCTACTCCGCCTCTGGGCGCTGGGTCAGGCGGGGGCCACGTGCGAACCCACGGGGCGGGGCTCAGACCGCGGCCGCAGCAACAGCGGACACAGAGGGAAGGCTGGGATCCGATGTGAGTGGAGGGGTGAGTGGAGGGGTGAGGTGGGGCGGGAGACCTGGGTTTGAGCCCCACCCTTTGTTCTTAGGGAGAAATCGCCCATGCGCGTCCTGGTGGGGACTGGAAAAGTCCTAGAAGGTGATGGCCATGGCCTGGATAGAGAAGGCAGATAGGAGTGAAGGGGCGGGGGTGGGGGGTGGGGGCGGAGCAGGTGCGGAGAGGAGAAGCTGGTACCCTCCCGAAGAACTCTGGGACATTGTCTTTCCAGGGATGCGGAATGCCACGCCCCTGACCTCAGCAGCCGCGGCGGTATCAGTACAACTGATCTCTCCTACGTCTACCCTGGTAGTCCTCTGGCCTCTGCGGGTTCCGTGTTCCCCCCGTTCAGAGCCGGCCCCGCCTTGCATAGGACACAGTGTTGCTGCAGGATTTGTTTATTTCACACTCACCCCTAAGGCGCCTCCTGAGCCTGTGTCCTCTCTCCCCACCTCCCCGCTCTCCCACCCATGCCAGGGCCGCGGAGCCAGCGGAGCTTCCATAGAGTAGTGGGGTTGAAGGAGGATGATCCCACCAAGATACACCCAGTGGACTCAGGACGCAGGGGCTGGTCCCGAGGCAACAGTCTTGAAGGAGCGGGCTAGTAGTAGGTGCACCTGGGCAGATGCATCCAGCATCTCAGTGGCCACACACATCTGGTGAGCAGGCGGTTACACCATCACGCCACAGGCGTGGGCAGCCAGGGATGTGGCTCCCGCGTTAGTTTGAGCGTGTAGCTGCGCAGGCGCGGACAGTGCGCGCGGAAGGCGTGCAGCACGGAGGGTCGTACCACGCAGAAGCAGTGTACTTCGCGCAGGCCCGGACAGCGCGCAGCCAGCAACTCCAGCGCGGCGTTCAGCTCTGCTGAGGCAGCGGCGCGCACCTCGAACGCGCGCAAGGTTGAGGCGTAGTGGCGCGCTGCAAAGCGCACCGGGCCTACGGTGTCCCCAGAGAGACTGAGACGCAGCGCAGCCACCGGCACAGCAGGCTGCAGGACGCGCGTCACGCTCTCGTCAGGCAGCGCTGGCTCCAGCTCCAGCTCCACGACCAGTCCTGGGTGGCGGCGGCGCACTGCAGCCCAGGCTTCCTCGGGCAAGGCGGGCGCGCGTGCGTCCTCCGGGCACGCGCACCGTAGGGCCAGAAGCGCGAAAGGCGCGCGGTCCCGCGCCGCTAACACCTGGAGGGCGGTGCCTGACAGGCTGGCTAGGTGCAGGCCAAGGGCGCGAAGGCGCGGGCAGGCCTTTAGTAGCTCTATCACTGAGTCTGGCCTCACGCTGCCCACCAGGGTACAGTTGTCCAGGAAAAGGCTTCGGAGCTCGGGGCAGCCACGTGCCACCTGCAGCACCAGTGCATCGTCCAGTGTGAAAGGCAAGCGCCGAAGGTCGAGGTGACTCAGCGCGCAGGAGGCCCGGCAGATGGCGTGCACGGCGTCCAGGATGTCGCGGCCTGAGTCGAAGAGGGGCTTTTCTCCGCGGCACTCCAGGAGCAGGCTTCGAAGCCCCGGGGTACGACCCGCCAGTGCAGTCAGCAACTCCGTGGCCGCCCTGCGGCTCGGCTCCCTGGACGGCTCAAATTCCAGCCGTAGGTTGTGAACGTGGTCCAGGCTGGCGGACAGATATGGTAGCAGCGTACCTTCTCGCTCACAGTCGCAACTTGCGGTTAGAACGGTGGAGAAGAGGCATTGGCTTCGAGAGGACTCTGCCTATCCCTCAGCCTGGGGTCCAGCTACTGACCCCACGCTGCCCCCTACACATATACCTCCCAGTCCTGATCATGCCTGGTTGCTGCAATGTAGCTGATACTAGAGGGACCTCCTACCCTATCTCTTTATAAGACTTAAGATGCATCTGTCACTAGGTGAAACCATGGCAGGGAGAGCCAGTGACATTTTGGGAACTGAGCTTTCTCAGAGGTCTCTAAGGAGGCATGGCGTGGCCTCTGAACTGTCAGGTTCCCATTCTGCCTCTGCTATTCTTTAGTTGAATGACCTGTAGGAAGTGATTAAATCTCTCTGCCTCAATAGACATAATACTACTACTTATCTACCACATAAGGTTTTCATGGGGATATACAAAAGGCACTTAGAACACCGGTTGCTACATAGTAGGCAGTCAATAAATGTTAGCAATGATTGTGCTTTTTAATACGGATATCCCTAACCCAAACTCCATGAAGAAAGGGAGAAGGCAGGAAGAGGCGGGAGAGGGAGGGGCCCCGCTCACCTGATGATCGTGTGGTGCCACACGACGCTGCAGGTAGCAGCAGCAGCCCAGGCTCTGCAGACCCTGGCGGCGGTGGCACGGTCCCGCAGGGGCAGGTGGCGAAAGATGAGCGCCAGCACCTCCTCTGGCAGTTGCTCTCCAGGCTCTGCCATGACCTTGTGCGGGGTGGGAACTCTGTTCCTTCCAGCAGCTTTTGCCTGGAGAGAGAGGGGCATCTCTGGGCTCAAGAAAGCCAAAATGTTGGGACCACCAGAACCTACGTGTAGAAATGCTTGTGCCCCAGGAATTGTTACATAGTTTGTGGAGCCCAGTGCAAAATGAAAATATGGGACTCTTCGCTGAAAATATGAATAATCTCAAGACCGTGATGGCAGAGCATTTGACCAAATTATCAAACTAAGCATGAGGCCTTGTACCTCTGACTGCAAAGGTCTCAGACCCATGAGGTTGGCCCAGGATGCCTAAAGATTCTTTCACACTACATTCTCACTTGTTGAACAAATATGCATTTTCTGCTATACTAGAAGAAATACAGCTACGACCTATGTGCAAAGTTGATAAAGCTGAATATCTGGATTTGGAAAAGGCTATGGGATCTTTCACCTCGTTACTAAGGTTTACCCTGGGGAAGGTGGAGGGCGGCTGCACCAGCGGTAACTCGGGACAAACCGTCCTCCCCTCCCTACGCACCACCTCCCCAGCTCAGAGAGCTCCTCTGGCCCCTGACTGCCTTCCCATACACACACTCAGAGCCACCCGGACCACCCAGACTAATCTCCCAGACATCTTCCAGAACTGTTACTGTTTCCTTCCCTGGACTCTGAAGTGTCAGAGAAAGACCGGGCCCAAACCTCGCCTCAAGGGCGCTCTAAATGTGGGCTTCTCGGATGGAGGGGAGCATTAGGATCACCCACACACTTGCTCACAATACATATTCTACCGCCCACATACTAAATCAGGCTCTCCGGAAGGAGTAGGGCCCAGGAATCTGATTTTTAAGAAGTGCCAGTTGACTCGACCTGTCCCAAGTTGAGAAACCACGTCCTAGCCTTGCCAGTCACTAGAGGGTTACGACAGGGTTAATAGAGCGAAAACATTGGAGAATACTTTTAATTGGCAGGGACCACCAGCCAATCAGGAAGCGGGGGCGCGGGTGGGGCACTGCTGAATCTGCTCTGGGAGCTAAGGCTCCTTGCTTTCCTCTACTTCACTGGCGAGAAGTCCCGGGTACTTCCAGAGAAAGGCCGGAGGGGCGGAGAATAGCTTCGAGCTTTGAGACCTGAGCGACCCTGGGTTCAAGTTTCGATCCTGATCCCAGAGCAGTACAGGCTCAGGCTGGGCGATTTAGGTTCAGAATCCGCAGATCCATCCCGGAGCGTGGCTTTTTGTTGGAAAGTGTATGTCCTCCTCGAAGTTGCCAGTTTTATTTTAGGGTGCTTGAAGGTTTTCCTATACGTTTCACACCACTTTCCAGTTTTCTATTTTCCCATATTCTCCAGGTTAACCGTGCCTGCTGCAATATGCGCCTCATGTATCCTTAGGGCTTCAGATACCCTCGGCTAGGCTTGAACTTGGACCCATCCATCAGCACCCCGTTCTGAGTGCCAGGAGTAGGAGAGGTCAGAGATCATCGAGCTCAACCCTCTAGAAGGCACTAGAAAATTACGGTACCCAGGGGGTGCCCCTTTGTTGATCTGTTTCCTGCCTGAAAAAGTGAGACAGCTCTCACCCTGGGGTCCCCTGGGCTCGTAAGAGCTCCAAGTGCCCAAAGTCTCTTGCCGTGGGCAGTTCTTCCCGCCGTCTAACCCTGGGCACCAATGTCTTACCTGCTCAACGGACCAAGTGGGCTTTGCCCAGAGGCTGGGGACTGACGCCAGAGCACAGTGGGAGGGAAGGAGTCACAGGGAGCACGAGGGGCGGGACGCCGGGGCTGACGGGGCCGCTCGGACCGGGGCACCGCCCCTGCGTTGCGCGCACACCCGGAAGCAGCCTAGTCCACTGGAGCAGGGCGGGCGTGGGAATCCGGGCTGGACCCAGGCTGCCAGGTTAGTGCAGAGGGTGGGTGGGCTTCCCCCGGTGCCTGCGGGAGCAGAGGCGGATTCCGGCTCAGGAGCGTGGGCGCAGCGCGGTTGTCACCCGCGGCTGCCTGGGCCAGCTGGTGGCGGTGGCCTATTGGGGTGTTTCCTTGGGAGGCAAGAGAGAGCGTAGGGACGTTGGCACTAGCAGGTTCCCCGTCCCACCTAGGGTCTTTAGGGGTGGGTGGGTGGTCAGGTTCCTACTGGTGGGAGGGCGGGGCTCCTTCTGATTTTGCCTGTGAGAAGAGACCTGTTCCCGCCCCAGCCAGTTGCACATGCGACCCAAGCATGAGGGTGGGCACAACTGGAGGCTGGGGAGCTTCCCTCGAGGGCTCGGGAGAGGGGCAGCTGAGTAGGGGGACGCGCCAGGATGGATGCAGTTCTTGAGAGGCCCTGCCCGCAGGCCGTTGCTGCCCACCCAGCCGGAGGTGGAGCTGCCCCGGAACAGTTAGGCTGTATTAACGGGGCGCTGCGCCTGGCTGGCCCCTGGTGGTAGGGGTCTGTCTTCTTTAGTTGGTACCCGCGTGTCCCTAACAGTCTCAGCTCACTGAAGACTTCTCAAGACTCAGTCCGGCCCGCCCTCAGAGAGGCGGACTCCGGTTGGGTGAGGCGCGGGGCTTCCCAAGGAGGGGCTTCTGTAGAGGCAGGAAGGACTTCCTCAGCGCACAACTCGAGCCAAGGGTCTCCGTCCTCTTCCCGATGCTATTAATCTGACCCTCCAGACCTCCAGCCATAGCTGTTTGACTTATCTCATTTGTCCACTAGTGAGTGTAATAGAGCATCCCCCCTTCCTCCAAGTTTCCAGGGCCCGCCCTGACAGTTCTGATGGGCAGACTCTGACCCGGCCCTCGGCCGCCCCCCCATCCCCCGCCGCCACCACCAACTTCCACATTCATGGGGTCAGCACCCTCAAGTCAGGGAGCTAAGAAGACATGGAAACGTTTAAGGGCAGGTTCCCACACTTTCTTGCCTTCTGGGTCACTCCCCCTGGGCTCCTCGCTTTTTCACTTGTCTTGTACTGCTCTTGGTCCCACTTGTCATTTATAGAGTCTTACCCCGTTTTTTTTTTTTTGCTTCAAATTTATATTGCTTTTTAATACAAAGGAAATATGTCTATTTTACATAAAGTAGAACCTTGATAAATACAATGAAAATAAAAATTCCCCCCCCATCACCTTCCCCACCCCTTGCAAAGATAAACATCGCTAGCTAGTTTCCTGTTAATTTCCAGACTATTGCTTTGGATAAATACACAAGTATTAATATGTTTTCTACCAAAAGGTTATGGGGGAGGGAGTCTCAAAAGGTATGACCTCTGTGCTCAGACGGAGGGTGGGATGGACCATCACCAGGTCTGGGTGATGCTGGAGGGCCCCTGCCTGGCTACTTACCGTCCCAGCTTTGGCGCTCAGGTTAGGGTCTGGGGGCAGATCTGAAATGCAATCTCTGTTTTGAGCTCAGGATTCCTACTCCCTAACCAACGAAGTCCAAGGGGCCCTCTGCGCCACCCCTCACCACCACTGAGGTTTCCTGTCCCTCATGTAAATGGATGCCAGCGGGCACCATCTCTTCTGTTATGTCTAGAGCAAAGACATCCAGGGTTCTTACAACTGGGGCTCAGCATCCCCTCCTAGTCCACTGTATGTAAATACAGATCAGAAATAAAGAGGTGTGACTGGTGGGGCAGAAGGTGGAGCCTTGAAATGTTTCTAGGAAAAGGGTAGGATGTTGGGGAGGGAGGTGGGGAGGAAGAATCATGCTGCACCGTGCTGCCTCATAATGCAGTAACTGGGAGGTAGTTGAGTTGAGGAGGGTCAGTGAAGTGATTTCCTAGCTGGGGATTTTACCCTTCTGGTCTAGGGCTAGGATTTTGTCAGAAGATAGATGGAGGAGATGCTAGCACCAAGGGGCCCTGGCTCCCTCTGGATAAGGAGGGAATCTGTAATAGAACAATTTGAGTTGCATAAGACAAGAGCCCAGCTCCAAGGACTTTAGAACAAAAAGGAATGATTTAGCTCACATAACTGAGCAATTCAGGGTGCAGCTAGAACCAGGGGCATAGTATGGTTAGGCATGCATCTCTTCATCTATTGGCTCTGTCTCCTTCTGTCTCAGTTTTATTCTCAGCCAGGCTCTTTCCAGGAAGTGGCAAAGGAGTCCTTCCAGCTCAGCCCATGTGAAGGGAAACTAGTGTCTCTTTCTTATTGGTCCAGCCAAGGTTGCAGGTTGATTCTGATTGGTCCAACCTGAATCCTATACCCAACTCTGAACTAATTGTTTCAGAAAGGGGAGTGGAATAAGAAGATTGGCCAGGTCTATTCCTCATGGTGCACACCTGGAGCTAGGGAGTGGGGTCAGTGCCCCCAACAGGCACATGGATAGAAGAGGGAAGGCCCCAAAGGTCAGTGAGGGTTGGGGGAGGGAATCTGGTCAGGTGAAGACTACAGGTATCCTTCGAAGTGAAGCCAGGGGGTATGGTAGGAATGCAGGTGAGAAAACCTAATGGGGGCTGTGGTCCCAAAGGGTCGGGGCTCAAGTTTAAGCTGAAGGCATTAACCAGGACATGGATTCAGTTGGCTGTGGGGCATGGGCACTGCCCAGGATAAGTATGTCTCCTGTCACCTTTGATAAGAGGGACATCCTGGCCTGATGGGAGTGGGGGATCAGAACTCTGCCTCCACTGCAGTATAGTACCTCTCTTTTTCTGCCACTGTGACCCTGGGCTTTCTCTGAGAAGGTAATGAATGGACAGTTCCTCACTCCAAGTCTGGGCTGAGCTGGGCTGGGCTGTGCAGAGCCGGAAGCACAAGAGCTGCCTGTGAGATGATGAACTTCCCCTCGCAAGTGTGCTAGCTGGGTGGGGACAGCTAGGCCATGAAGGACTGGATACTTACCTCCAGGGCTGGGTTGGGGGTGATCTGGATGTCTATCTGTCTCTCCAGGAGGCAAGATGGCGACTGGGCTAAAGGGGCTCGAGGAGTGGGTGGGCAGCGCATACCTGTTTTTGGAGTCCTCGCTGGACAAGGTGGTCCTGTCTGATGCCTACGCTCACCCCCAGCAGAAGGTGGCGGTGTACAAGGCTCTGCGGACTGCATTGGCAGGTGCGTGGCGGTGGGGGTGGGTGGGGGGGACGGTGTGCAGGTACTTGAAGAGGAAGGGGTTGGGCTTGGGCCTTTGTGGGCAGGGCCAGGGGCTGAGGCCCCACTCCCTTAACTCTGTAGATCCATGCTTAACCACTGTG
This sequence comes from Hyaena hyaena, assembly GCF_003009895.1. Lineage (NCBI taxonomy): Eukaryota > Metazoa > Chordata > Mammalia > Carnivora > Hyaenidae > Hyaena > Hyaena hyaena. Next base: position 1,117,085 of record NW_024080649.1, on the reverse strand, counting down.
TTAAGGAAAAGACATGATGGAGAGGGGAGGAGGGGAGAGGGGTGCCTGGTTTCATAAGTCTGTCTTCTCTGTTTATGCATGTGTGCCCTTGGGTGTAGACATGTGTCCCCGTATCTGTATATGATCTTCCTGTATGAGCACTAACGTCCCCCCACCTGCTTGATGCTGTTTACTCCCCAGACGAGCCAGCTCTCTGCTTTCTAGTAATCGCGCCTGTCTCTCTTCTTTTCCTCTTTCACTGCAGCACTCCTTGCCCAAGATCTCTCCCTAGTACCTACCTTTTGGGCCCCCCTTTCCCATCTCAGGGCAGAGGCCACAGGAAGCTGAAGCCGGTTGGGGGATCCGCCTCCTTTCTGGGCAGTGGGAGCCACAGTTGTTGGAGCCTGAAGACCTGAGACATCTCCCTCCTCCGCTGCCCCGCCGGCTGCCCACCCAGAAGGCTGCACACCCAGTGTGAGCCCTGGGCACACACCCCTCTCTGTGCTGCAAAGCCTCTCCCAATGTCCCCTTTGCCCACCCTCATTTGAGGCTTCAAGGGTGGGGCTGGGGTGGCACCCATTCTGTCTTACGGTGCTCCCTGTGATAGGTTCTGGTTTTCAGTTTGGGTTGTTGCTGTGTGCATTCCAGTTTTGTTTCCCAGCTGGGAGATAGAAACAGGGAGGGATTCTGCGCGGGCTTCACCCCACTACAGCCGCTTGGAGAACGGCCCCGCATGGGGACCACTTGTCACCTGACTGTCCGCCTCTGCAGAGAGTGTTGGGAGCCCGGAAGTGCTGCAGATGCTCAAGATCTACCGCAGTGATCCGCAGCTGATTGTGCAGGTGCGTTTTTGCGGCCGCCAGCCCTGCAGCTGCTTCCTGCGCGCTTACCGCGAGGGGGCGCTGCGCGCCGCGCTGCAAAAGTGCTTGGCAGCGGCACTCGCCCAGCATTCGGTGCCATTGCAACTGGAGCTGCGCGCCGGCGTGGAACGGCTGGACACCTTGCTGACGGATGAGGAGCGCTGTTTGAGTTGCATCTTCTCCCAAAAGGTGCGGCTGGGCCGGGGCCAGGTTGGGGTGGAGCGGGGATCCGCGTCTAAGACATTCACCGACGACCCCCACTCCTCTCCCTAGCCTGACCGGCTCCGGGACGAGGAACTCTCGGAGTTGGAGGATGCCCTCCGGAATCTGACATGCGGCTCGGGGGGCCAGGGTAGCGACGTGGAGGTCGCTCCGGCGCCCTTGCAGTCCCTGGACACTTCTCTCTCAGAGGAAAAGCCGCTCCCGCCTCCATCTGGCCAGACTTTTCTGTTCCAGGGTCAGCCCATAGGTGAGGCGCGCGCAGAGAGGCGAAAGCAGGGTCACTGGGAAGATGTTTTGGGGAGGAGCAAGGTCTGGGCCGGGTAGTCACCGGGTGGGAATGGAGGGTACCACTCCTGGCCTCCCCGAGCTCATTCTGCTTCCCATTCCCCTCGCAGTGAACCGGCCGCTGAACCTGCAGGACCAACAGAAGTTCGCGCGCTCAGTAGGCCTCAAGTGGCGCAAAGTGGGGCGTTCCTTGCAGCGAGGCTGTCGTGCGCTGCGGGATCCGGCGCTCGACTCACTGGCCTATGAGTACGAGCGCGACGGGCTGTACGAGCAGGCCTTCCAGCTGCTGCGGCGCTTCGTGCAGGCCGAGGGCCGCCGCGCCACGCTGCAGCGTCTGGTAGAGGCACTAGAGGAGAACGAGCTCACCAGCCTGGCAGAGGACTTGCTGGGCCTGGCGAATCCCGATGGCGGCCTGGCCTAGGCTAAGTACCAGAGAAAGGGGCGATGCGCCAGTTATTCAGCCAGGGTTTGGAGCACTTAGATGACTCTAGAGTCCCTTTTGCTGCTACTGCTGAGCTCTGTCCATCCATGGGACTCTGAGACCACTTAGCTGAGCTGTTGGAGCTGCTGGGCAGTGCTGACTGCCTTCTCCAAGAGTTGGGCAAGCACCCACCATGCCTACTGGGGTGCCCTTGGGGATTTGGCTCCAAATACTATGACACAGACAGAGTGCAAGGGTGACCTGCTGCAGCAGTCTGCCTACCCCCAAATGAAGGGCTTCTGGCCAGCCCTTACCTCTTCACTATTGAACAAGTAATTGCTCATTAAGCACTTGCTGTGTCCTCCTCATCATCCTGGGTGCTGCAAATACTGTGGTGAACAAGATACATGAAACTGCCTGTCCCCCAGTTCATATTCAGTGTCGGACTGCAAATATTAAGCAACAGTAATAAAACATTACCTGTTTTTTGATGTGAAAAATAGGGGTTAGGCTTCTGGGGAGAGATATATGAGTGTGAATAGATGAGAGGGTGGGGATTTGAGAGAATGGCAACATTCTGGGCATCGCCAGCCTAGGGTGAGGTCTTGGGGAATGATAGAACAGAGAATGTTAGAACAGGAAGTTTGGAATGGCTGCATCTAGGGGTGGGTGGGCTTGTAGAGAGACTAGTTGGTGAGTGTGTGAGGCAGATAGCTTGGGGACTGGTGAGCCACTTTACACAGTTTGGATTTTATCTGAGGCCAGGGAGAAGCATTTAGAGGGTTTGGGGAGTTAAGGATAGGAGGCTGGTGAGGAGGGAGAAGGGGAGGGAGGCGGAGGGAGAGAGGGGAGGGGAGGAGAGAGAAGGTGCAGGCTAGGGCAGCGGCAGAAGAGATGGAGGGAAGAGATGAACACTAGGAGCAACTTAAGATGAAAGGTAACAGGCCTAATGACACTGGATGAGTGAGAGTAAAGGACTTCGGTTTCAGCTTTTGTCACCTGGATGGAGGGTGGGGTGGTCTGTTGAGATGGGGGCCTTCAATCTCCAGAACAACTCTCTGCCCACCTGGGTCCCAGATCAAACCCTTTGCTCATTGGCTTACTTCAGGAACCCCCCAAGCTGAACCATTCCTGCCAGTCCGGCCTGGCCTGCAGTGACCCAGGCTTGGTTATTTCTGCCTGCAGCAGGCTATGCTGATTTGGGGCACTAGGGACCAGGGGGCCCAAGAGGTGCCTCTGGGGAAACAGACTGAAATGCTCACTGTGAAGTCAAAGCAGATGGGGTAGGCTTCCTGTCCTGTATCCTAGTGAATGGATGGAGAGAGAGGGCAAGGGAGGGCAGAGGAAAGAGTTCCAGACTGAATTCCAGAAGACCTGGGGCAAAGCTCTTACTTTCTGCTTATATGATGCTGGGCAAGTCACTTAATTTCCTGAAGGGCAGTGTCCCCACCTGGGCATGGGCAATGAGAGCTGCTACCAGAGTTGTGAGAATTGATTGACCTGTCTTAGGTGTGTATGTGTGTTGGCAGGTGGGGGCGGGGGGCATAGTAGAATCAGGAGGAAGGAGGCAGCCACGGGCCCGGGGGGCCATTTACAATTTATAGGTCCTGCCTGGTCGAACCAGGGCTGCTGGTGAGCTGAGGAGAGGATCTTCCAAGGATAGCCTGGGATAGTGGCCAAGTAGATGCCCAAGATGCCGGGCCTCAGGGATTTGGGACCCGTCTGTCCGGGGCTCCTACCAGCCAAGCCCCTGCCTCACTCCGAAGGGGTGGGGGTGTGGAGATTAGCCAGAGGGGCTAATGTTTCTTCCTGCCCCCGCATAAAGGCAGATTTGGGGTGTTTGAGCCCACGCCCAGACCAGAACCCACCTTCTCAGGCCTTCCCAGAGAGATGCCTGTGGGGATCCCTCTCAGCGATTAGTCCCCCACTTGGAGACAGCGCTCCGGGAGACGCCAGGGCGGAGCTGAAATCCAGATGTCCGGGAGCGCACAGCTGGAGGGTCACGTGGCAGCGGCCTGGGGGCGGGGGGGGGGGGCCCTTCCTGCCAACGCTGCATTTGGCCCAGGCCGGGTTCATGGCTGCCCTTGGGACCCTGCGCTGAGCCCCGGAGGCCCTGGCGTCCGGGGCCGCGCCGCTCCCAAGGGACAAGAGTGAGTGTCGGGATCCAAAGGACCGGCGTGGTGGGTAGGGAGGGGTGGAAGGGATTCGGCTTTGGCGCGGGAAGGGCGGGCGGGGAATGGGGCCGAGGCTCCGAGTCTCCCGGCCTTGAGGAACCGTCCTGGGCCGGCGTTGAGGGGTGGAATTGGCTATTAGGGGGAACTTCCAACCCCTTCAGGGTGCCCATCCCAGTCGGGGAGCGGGAGTGTGTGCCACGGCCGGGAACAGGAAAACGCCGGAGGGGGATGAATGGCTGGTAGCGGAGACCCTCCGCTTGTAGTCGCAGCCCCCTCCCCTGGGGAGAGCGTTAACGGGAGCCCCCCCACCTACCGCTGGCTTCCACATCGGGAGCCCCTGACTGAGTCTCTCCGCAGGGGGCGGGGGCGTGAGCCACGCGGACATGAGGCGGAGGCTGCGCCTACGCGGGGACGCGTCGCTCACGCTGCTCCTCGGCGCCGCCCTCGGCCTCCTGCTCTACACACAGCGCGAGGGCGCGGCCCCGACGACCAGCGCACCCCGAGCTCAAGAGAAAGTAGGGGCAGCGCCTACCCCGGGCCTCCGAGTCTTCCAGGCACCGGACGCAGGCGCCGCCCCCGCCCCTCTGGCCTACGAAGGGGACACACCGGAGCCGCCCACACCCACGGGACCCTTTGATTTTGGCCGCTACCTACGCGCCAAGGACCAGCGGCGCTTCCCCCTGCTCATTAATCAGCCACACAAATGCCGAGGAGATGGCGCACCTGAAGGTGGACCCGACTTGCTCATCGCAGTCAAGTCCGTGGCGGCGGACTTCGAGCGGCGCCAAGCCGTGCGCCAGACGTGGGGTGCTGAGGGTCGTGTGCAGGGGGCGCTCGTGCGCCGCGTGTTCTTGCTGGGCGTGCCCAGGGGCACGGGCACTGACGGGGCAGACGCGGAGGGGGAGGGCACGCGAACCCACTGGCCAGCTCTGCTGCGTGCAGAGAGCCGCGCGTATGCGGACATCCTACTCTGGGCTTTTGACGACACTTTCTTCAACCTAACGCTCAAGGAGATCCACTTCCTGGCCTGGGCCTCGACCTACTGTCCCGAAGTGCGCTTCGTCTTTAAGGGCGATGCAGATGTATTTGTGCACGTGGGAAACCTGCTGGAGTTCCTGGCGCCGCGGGACCCGGAGCAGGACCTGCTTGCAGGTGACGTGATTGTGCAGGCGCGACCAATCCGCGCGCGGGCCAGCAAATACTACATCCCGGAGGCTGTGTACGGCTTGCCCGCCTACCCTGCATACGCTGGTGGTGGCGGCTTTGTGCTTTCAGGGGTTACACTGCGTCGCCTGGCTGGTGCCTGTGCACAGGTTGAGCTTTTCCCCATTGACGACGTCTTTCTGGGCATGTGTCTACAGCGTCTTCGGCTCACACCGGAGCCTCACCCTGCTTTCCGCACTTTTGGCATCCCTCGTCCTTCAGCCGCGCCGCACCTGAGCACCTTTGACCCCTGCTTTTACCGGGAGCTAGTTGTAGTGCACGGGCTCTCGGCGGCTGACATCTGGCTTATGTGGCGCCTCCTGAATGGGCCCCACGGTCCATCCTGTGCGCGTCCTTGGCCTGCCGCTGCTGGCTCTTTCCAGTGGGACTCCTAGTCACCTTCATGGATCCAAGATCCCCTTCACTCAGATCCAGGATGATTATTGCCGTGTATGTAGTTCTTTCCCAGAGGCAGAAGAGATATCTAGCCCCATTTCACCAGGAGTTTGGCCTCCACAGGGCCCCAAGAAAATAAGATTGTGCTTGGCTCCTGCTGGCATGGAACAAATCGAACGGTAGCCCTTTGAGACAGCCAGGGCTGAGGCCAAAGAGCACTGGGCTCTGCCAAACAGGGACACACTTGGTCCTCCTACTACCAAGTAGGTTTTTGGGAGCTGGGATGGATGGTGGTAGAGGCTCATGTAATCTAGCCATAGTCCTTGGTTTGGAAGCCCTAGAAGGCTGCAAATGCAGGGTTTTTTCAAGGCTTGAGGAGGTTGTGAGGGCCGGCCTCAGACCTCACAGAACTGGCAGGCATTTTGCTTCCCACCTGTGCCTTTTTCAGCCCTGGAAAGATCTTTAGATCTTCTGAAGTCTCCTTTCCTGATGCCATCCCCTCCTGGGCCCTGGTCTGGCTGGAACACCAGAGACAGAGGCACACAGGGACAACTGAGTGTATGGTCCTACCTAGAGTCTCCCCACTGCAGAAGAACTTTCACCCACACAACAATGCCAGTCTCCTAACTAGAGGCTGTGCTGCCCCACTCAGAGGAGCCAAAGAAACGAAGATGACTCCACCATAAAACTTGCCATATTCTTCAACCACCAACTTTCTAAAAATCAACACCCCCATGTTTATTTTAGTACAAACATCCCAGCAACGGCACATGGTGAGCAGCTGCTGAGGGCGTAGGTCTTTATTGGAGGGGTATGGGTAGGGCATGAAGAAAGTTCCCCTATTCTAGGAGGATGGGAATAGTCCTTGCTGCCCCAACAGTGGGATATATATGGGGTGGGGTTGGGGGGTGGGGTCTCAGGCCAGGCCACAGTCCAAATAGGAAGACACCAGTCAGTCACAGAGTTATGGGAGCGCCACACAAGCCTGGCTGTAAGCCCAGGAATCACTTAGGAGCCTGGGGCAGGTCCCCTGCACATTCATTGTTAAACGCTACAGGATGAGGCTGTACATGAGTTAATTACAAAAGAGTCATATTTACAAAAATATGTACACACATTTGAAAAACTCACAAAATTGTCATCTATGTATCACAAGTTGCTAGACCAAAATATTAAAAATGGGATAAAATTATACATTTCTCAATTCTTTTCAAAAGGATTATTTTTAAAGCACATATGCTACTTTCCTTAGCAAGACCCATGAAAAGACTCAGCAGCCCAGCTTTCCTTGAATCCCCACAGGCCTTGAACCATGAGTAGGCCTGGCCAGGGGACACTGCCCAGGCTTGGGGCAAGAGAGCCAGCCCACAGTGCAGAACAGAATGCTAAAACAACAAAAGGAGGAAGATGTCTTTGGCTAAAACTTTGGCATTAAATAAAAGAGGCAAACAGGATGGAAACATGCAGCCTGCCAGCCAGGTTGGGGAAGAGTGGGGGCACAGGCGACCTTGAAGGCTGGCTCCAAGAGGGGTAGGAACAGGGCCCGGGCACATACCTCGATGGTAAAAAGCTGTGTTTCGACCAAATCGGTGTGCCTACTGGGCCTGGTAGGGAGCACGTGCAAGGACGAAACAGGGAAGGGCAGGTGGGCCACCTTGGCCACAGCCACCTCATCAAGTAACTAAAGTGGGTGTAGTGCAAAAGTCGCAACCAAGTACTATGGACATGCTACCTGCTTGCCTTAAGGGTCACGTGGCAACAATGGGCCAAAGGCAGGGCCTCATCCTCATCCTGGGTGCCTGTGACCTCAGCTACAGAAAGAGTCCCAACTTTTCCCAATGTGTGTGGGGCAGGGGAGAAAGAATCCTGCCTCCTTATGTGTTAGTCGAGGTCTCCGGGGTCCAAGTATCAAGGCTCAGAGTTTGTGCTTCTCTTTGCAGTCTGTGTCCTCTGTTGGCACCAGCAAGCTGAGGACGGACAGAGGAATATCTGGGCCTCTCAATCCATAGCAGGGCACCCAGTCTGAGCCCCACCTCAGAACATCACAACAGCCCTTCAACACTGGCAGGGTGTCCAAGAAAACCCACAGGGTGGCACATGGAGGCCCGCTGAATAGGATGCGATGCACATCTCCACAGGGCAGAGGGGCATGGGCGGTGATGTCTTTAGGGGAGCTCTGCTGTTCTCAGGTGGGCACCAGGCCTGGGGGGGCCATAAAGGGTCACGGAGGCAATATGGTTATTCTGCATGACCTGGTGTGAGTAGAGGACAAGGAATCAAAGGGGAGAAAAAGAAGGGATGCAGGCAGAAAAGGCAATCAGATCCACAAAAACCACCAGTGAGGCTAGTACTGGAGCTGTCACTGCAGAGAAAGGATGTGAAGCCACTCCTGTGCACAGCGGACTGTTATGTGTACAACACACTTGCACACAGGGGTGGGCTGATCCCTTAATACCCCCAACTCATGCTAGAGCTCATCTCTGGCCCAGCAACTGCCTGCTCTTCATAAAATACATAAACTTCACTATACCTATCTATCCAGTCCTTCTGGAACTGCTAGGGGCCTGCTGAAGTTATTTGGGTATAGCAACCAGAGGGAAAACAGGGGCAGCCCATTCCTCTCCCAAACCAGTGGGGCCTCTATAACCACTTACCCATAGCATATTCTTTCATATGGCATCCAAAGGCACCCAACACTCTTGTGGTGAGCCCCACTTGCCCCCTAGGGTTCCTTTTCCTACTGTATTTACAATCTCAAATACGTGGGATCCCTGTCACCTCTCATCTTGTTGGATATAGACCACTGCTTTAGTCTCCATGACCCCAAATTTCCCCAACATAATTTCTGAACCCTTATTGTTAAATGTGGGTAGGTCAGATTCTTAGCAGATAGGGTTACTGAGGAAAGATTAACTCACCCAGGAGAGCTGTCAGGCCCTCCCCAAACTTTCTCCATCACTTGCCTATCCCTGCCATGGCCACCAGCCCCTTAACCCCCAGGGCTTACCTCAAAGATCATCCGCTGAAGACCAAAGCAGAATGTGGAGCCAAATGGGTTGGTGTTGTTTGGGGAGGAGGACCTGAGGCCAGGGAAGCCAGAATTAGAGGGGTAGACAAAAGCTGAGGCCATCAAGTCCCTTTTGGGATGGGAGCTATTGTCCAGTGGTCTCTCATGGTTTTATCTGTTTCCCACACAGGCCCTTGAGGTCCCAAGGGTGGTGACAGGTCTTATTCAAGCTCTGAATCCTACAGAGTCCAGTGGTGCGCAGGAGGTTATTACGAAGTTAGAATGGAGTGGCAAGAAGTTAGTAAGGAGAGGCCACACGCAGCATGGCAACTGGGTACAAAGCTGTGGGCTACAGCCTGTGGATATTCTGATGGGAAAAAAGAGCCAGGACAGCCAGTGAAAACTCGTTCACTTTCTGAATAACTAGGGGTGAAAGGGCCCCTCTACCTAGAGGTAGCTGGAGGGGAGTTATCCACAGGGCACAACCTCCCTCGTACAGGTAAACATGCAGAATAGCTGGCTCTGTTGTAACATGCAGGATGGGGGCAGGAAATAATGTCTGTGGCAACACTAGCAACTTCTGCCATTTCTAAGCCATAGGCACCGCTAGACTCCCTACGCCACCTGGGCTGTGAGGAGCAGGATGAGGTTGTTAGAGACAGTAACCTCCCGCTCACCTGTGCAGGACAACAGGCTTCTCCACAGGGTGGCCCAGGAGCTCTTGGATATTGTCCCACTGCAAAAGGGATGGAGGTGGCAAGGGCTTAGTGGAGACCTAACCATGCCTGTGACCAATGGCTGGCCCAGAGGATGTGGGCCCCAGACTGCCGATGGGCTCACACCCACTTCATTTTGGGGCTACATCAGGTGGGAAAATAAGAGCTCACCTTGCTGTAAGTTGTGCATGTTTCTGTCTGACCATCTGCATTTTCTGAAAAGAAACACAGGGTGGGTTGGTAGCTGGCCTAGGGTACCTGTGACCCCAGTCCTAGGCAGAATCCAAACCTGGCCACTCTGTGCATTGGGGTTAGAGTACAAAGGGAAGGCAGATGGGCTATTTCAGAGTTCTTGAATGGAAGAGGGTAGAGAACCAGCAGATGGACAGCAGTCACAAGACTGACCTGGAAGCACCTGGATAATCATGTATAGGAAACTCTCCCCGACAGAGACAACCAAACCCCACTCAGAGACTAGCAGTCCCATGGTCATAAGAAAAGACCTTTAGAACCTTCAGGAGACTACAGACTAGAACAAAGAGCCCAATCCTTAGGAGCTGAGGCTATGGGCAAAGCAGGTGGACAAAGGCTCCATAAACCCAACTACTAGCATTTCTGTTTGGATCATGGTCTCTTCTCATCACGAGAGACTAACTTTCCAAAACCCTTTCCTTACTCTGAAGATATTCACGACTCACCTTTCTTTATTGCTAGTGGGATCTTGAACTCACAGCGATGATAACTAGAGAGAGAAGTCAGATAGGTGAAAGGTTGGGCCCCATGAGAGGCCTGACCATCTGTGCATCTCAACCATGCACCCCAGGAAAAACAATGAATCCATCCCTCAAAGCCCTGGCTCTGGGGTCTGAAGACCCTGTCATCTTGGATAAGATCCCAAGCTCTCTGAACCTATTTCCCAATTTGTAAAATGGGTACAAATGGAGAGATAAAAGGTACTGGACACTGTACCAGGAACAGAACAAACACACACAGGAAATGTTCACTTCCCATAAAACTATAAGAATTCAGGGACAAATTAGTGAACATTCAAAGCCACAAGCTCTCTTTTACTGGGGATTTTCAGCGCAAAGCTCAGTTCTGGAGGGGCAGGTACAGGTATACTCACATGTTAAAATTATAATGCCCAGGGTAATTGGTGTGTAGGACAAACTTCTTCACTTTGTGTGTATTTGCGTCAAAGAGGATATCCTGGGATAGAAAACAAGGATTTCCAAGTAGGGAAAGTTACTGAGTTTGGGCAAGGTCATGTCCAACTCAGAGAGGCCATTTCATAATAGAGATGCCTCTGAACAACAGCTTTCTCCCAAACAACAGTCAAGGGGACAGCTGAGGCAAGGAGCCTTTAACTGGACATTTTCAGTAAAGGGGGGACCCAATCATCTGCAGATCTCCCATTCCAAACTTTGTAGCAGTAGGCTGAGCAGGCTTGTGAGCGAGAGCTCCCACCGTTTGGGAACTCAAACCTATCAGGGAGATCTTTCCTAACAAGCACTTGATTAAAAACTCTAACCCAACACAGATTTTGGCTTAAAGGTCACCAAGAAGATTTCAGGGAACACCTGACATTTCAGAGCCTCAATGAACCTAATTACTCTGAATGCCATGACCAGCCAGACCCTTCTGGCTTCCATTAGGCCCTCTCTATGAGAACCAGCAACCCCTGGAAGTGAAGATCCAGCCTCTGGCCAGGACTCAAGACCTGGAGTTGATGCTGCCCATTGAACACTCCCTCCTATTTACCACATCCTTCCCAGTTACACACTCTGACAACTGTTCAGACCTGTGACCCTCAAGTTCCCTCTGACTCCATGCCTACATTAGCTACATTAAGTCCTTTTCAGGCTGGGTCAATTCCTCCATCTTCCTTGTCACTTATCATCACTGGCCCTTGACCCTAAGAGGTTCAGTTTACAAAGTGCCGTTCCCTTTGCCTCTGTCCTACCTCAAGAGTTTATGATCCTGCTGCCGTTCCCCTACTACTCCTGGCTTCTCTGTCTTTTTCCACATTGGCAGACCCAGTATCTTCTCTCTCCCTCTTCAGAATCTACCTTTTCTTTGCTGCTTCAGGACCTGAGGCCTTGTTCGCTCAAAGGTTAGGAGACCCAAGGTTCAGGCCAGCCCTTCCCTAAAAGATGTATCCTGTAGGGCAGGGTTTACACAACTTCTCACACAGACATCCCATCTACTAGCAGGACTGTCAGCACTGATAGTGGCCACCAACTCCATTCAGCACCTTACATCCAGAGCACAGGGCCACAGCAATGCCTCAGGCTGATCCCCTAAGAATACATAAGCACACTCCCGTGGCCTTTGACCTTTTTTTAGTCTCCGTATTTTGTGACTCCAGAAGAGGGTCCTGTGTTCTAGAAATGGGCAGATCCCAAAATAGGTTAACCAGAAAGACTCCCACAGCCTCCACCTGTGCAGCATGCTTCCCTCAATAAAGAAGCCAGACATACCAGGGAACCTGGTGTTTCTAAGCAATCCTGATGGCAGGGAAGGTCCACTCTGGGGTACCAGCAAGGCAGCACTAGGCAAAGCCCACTGGGGCTAGTTTTCCTGCAGGCAGGCATGGTCACAAGCTCCCTGTGTACACAAGGGTATGCCCAGGTGCATGGTCCACCACCACAGAAATCAAACATTTCTCTAAGGAATCAGAACTTACCACTCCAAGAGTGAAGTAGTTAAAAAAGTAGTCATTGCACTTGGATGGAACTTGTTTATGAGGGGAAGGAGAATGAATTTTCATCTGTTGGGAAAAAAATAAAACCCAACCCCTTAATACAGCTCTTGGATTAACTGAAAGTCTACAAATTGTGTTTATGTATAACATTAAGCTATTGGGTGAGCAACAGTGTCAGAGTCCCTGCTGCTGGTGAATAACACAGCCAGCTTTGGTTGACTAGAGACTAAGCCCTGATGTTCAAGAAAAGGCAGGACAATCTGATCAACAGGATCAGATAAGAGCTTTCAATTTAATTCTTTGTCAACTTTAACAGAACAGGTTCTATGGAAAAATAAATAATTTATACTTACTTGATATTAAGTTAATATCAATTAAAAAAGAAAAGTGGGGTGCCTGACTGGCTTAGTCAGTAAGTACAGCATGTGATTCTTGACCCTGGGGTTGCAAGTCAGAGCCCCATGTTGGGGGCAGTGTTTACTTTAAAAAAAAAAAAAAAAGAAAGAGACTGCCTTTTCAATTCTATAAACACATTTCCCCTACCTTGTCTTCTGACTTATAGAAGACCTTGTGTGGAGAGCCTAGCATGCTAAGAACATCTTGGCAGGAATCACCAAAATATACTGAACGTTCAAATACTCGCATCTTGGCATCTGCTAATAGGCCAGGTCCACAACCTGCAGAGAAGAAGGGAGAGGTGGTCAGGTTCCCAGCCAGGGCCTGAGATGCTGCAGTCTAAAGTCCACGGGGTCCCAGAGAGGCCACTGACTGCATGCTGCATTATTAGCTCCGGCTGAGGGGCAAGACTGCATACAAGTGGAAATACCAGGTCACACAGATTACAACGTTAGGAGAGATCACTATCTACTTGAAATAACCCCAGAGACTCACTCAATCCCACAAAAGTGATGTTGAGCTCTGGAAATGTTATTCAGTCACCAAATATTTACTTACTGACTACCATGGGCTAGGCACTTTGTTAGATATTGAGGAAACATGCTGAGCAAAACAAGTGCAGTGTCTGTCCATGTTTGAGCTCATGGTGTGAAGATCCCAATCCCACACCACACAACTGTGGCACAATAAACAGCAGCATAGGTGCTATGAAGTACAGAATGAGGTGCTATCTCTTGCCACTTTCTAGGTCCTGACAAGATACAAGAATTCATGTTAAGAGGGGCCTCTCAATGGTAACCTCCAACCACAGACTGGACCTAAAGAAAAAAACACTATAAAAAAGCCAAGAGTGAAACATCCATTAACTCATCCCTAGTTCTACAAACACCGATAGACCCATTAACACTCAAAAACAACAAACCAGAAAAGTGGGAGGATAAGAAAACCCAGTCTGCCCAAAGTTTCTTCTTTGGGAAGAATCTTTGAACCCTGACTCTAACAGTTCAAGTTAAACACACACACACACACACACACACACACACACACGCAGCAGCAGCAGCAGCAGCAGCAGCAGCAGCAGCAGCAGCAGCAGCAGCAGCAGCTCTGGAACAGCAACAGACACACCTAATCGTAAAATTTCCGCCATTCTGTGGATGGGGGAAGTCCTGTACTGAATGCCCAAAGTCTCCAGGTATACTTGTGAATGTGCAGATGGGGTTACAAGGAAGGCACTCTTCATAGGTGAGTCTTCTCTCTGGTCTCACTATTACTGAAGCCTACCCAGGTAAAAGCACTGTTAGTTTTAGGAGACTATTTTAGCTTCTGATTCCCTGGAGTGAATCTTCCTATAAATTATTGTGAGGACCAAAACAGATGAACTGTCTTCTTATCTTAAAAACATCACTGTAGCTGCACTCCATAGGAAATATGTGAGAAATGGGTTGGCTGAGACAAGATATGCTTGCCTAAGGAAATTCTCAATGAGTACTAGATCCGACAGTAACTTAGTGAGTCCCTGACTCTATGTTTCCCCCCACTGATCCAGCAAGCAGTGAGATGTAACTGCTGGGAGTGTTCTGTACAAGGTAGCAGTCAAAACTAGAGATTTCCCCCCCCGTCCCCAACAGACTCCTCCTGCTGTCACTTGGGATAACTGTGCCATCTCTGACTACCCCACTATTTCAAGGAGTGATCCTTCTGACAAGAGAGACCCTAAATTGACCTTGTTGCTATACCTCAATTCTCTCAAACAGTATAGCTCAAGTGCGACATTAGTTTTCTGCTTGGCTAGAAAACCACATTTTTAGAAATTTCTAACCTGGAGGCTGTGAACCATCTAACTGCTCAGGGAAGTGAGTTCACAGTTTATACACCAGATTCTTCATAGTTAAGAACCAGTACCTTAGAAACTGATGCAAGACCCCAATTTATGAACGAACACTGGCTAGGCATAGCCCCTATGCTGGTTCCCAGGCCAAAGACACGAGGCAAACTCCACCCTGGAGATCCCTGTACTACTAATACTAAGCATGATCCCTGTACTACTAATACTAAGCTGAGATTGGCCATGCCATACAAGGAAATCACAAATGAGACATGGATCCTGGAGAGACCAGCCTTTGAAGGCAGCAGCTCATTTTTTGTTCATAGTCAGCAAAACTCTCAGTGGGTGTGGCCAAACCACAATTCAGTAAGACCCTTCTGCCAAACTACTGAGAACTGGGCATAAAGGGTAGAAAAGGGCAGAACACCCCAATATCGCAGCTCATAATATGCATCTCTAGTAAACAGCCTGGGAACCACTGCAAAACCATAGAAGCACACAGCAGGCTATGTACATGCTAGGGGAAGTAATGCTACTGTTGTTATTTAAGATTTGCTAATGATAAAACTGTCTTATCCCTTTTTCATTAAATTTAAACAGAAGTTTTAACCATAAACATCTACACTGTCTTGTACCAACTATCTCTAAGCACGTGGGATTCCAGACTGTCTCAACATGAATATAACAGAGAACCCACCACCCCAAGGCCAGTAACTGACCTGCAGCAAGTAGCCGAAGTCGTAAACCTGAGGGTCCAGTTCCATCTCGAAGAACATCTACACTCTCAGCATACACATTGCCAAGGAAACAGCTCAGGGGCATCAAGGGAGCCCTGGAGACAGGCAGACAATGAGCAGAGGTTTCATCCTCCCTCCCAGGAAGCCCATGGCCCATGAAGCTTGTGCTCCCCACACGCACTTGGTATCCTGTAGGCTGTTTCCACTGTAGATGTACATTCGTTTCACAGTTGCTCCATGGGGTATCTGGAGAGAAGCTAGGCCATGGGCAAAATTGGGCTGCAAACAGAGGACAGAAGTTTTATTGAGAGCCCACTGCAGGCCATGTGATCCAGGCTCTGGCACCTCTCTAGCACTCATGGTCTTCAAGAACTGGCCAGTCAAAGCTAACAGTTAGACCTGGCTCCAGGTCATTAAACTCACCCCATCCATTCAAGTTCACCTTTAATTTTACTCACTGTTTCTTTCCTGCATCAAGAAAAACATGCAGGTATGCTTCTTTTAATAAAATGTAAGCCTTACAAACATCTATCATTTCACGACCCTAAGGATGCTGCTACCTAAGGATGAATGAAACGTTTTACTAAAAGCAATAAATAACTGAAAATCCTGAATGAACTCTCTCAAATTCTAGGTTATTGAAAAACAACACAGTGATTTAGTTTTAAAGCAAGGCACAGCTGGATTTATCTCTGAAAATTCTCACTCTGCAGTGGGAAGTGCCCTCTTTCGGGAATGATGGCTTGGGCTGTGTTCTTGCTCTCAGTCCTACCCATATTGACCCCTGAAGACCTCAGAAATGAGGAAACCAAAGGAAGGGTACCTATCCAACCTCCCCAATGGCAGATATGTCTGCTGGGACCATATCACCTGGGTACTGGGTGACAAACACCATGGGAAGGGAAGAGCTAACCTCGTACTTGGGAGCCTCAGTCCATGAGTCTAACTGAAAAGAGAAAGACAGTCCTCTGAAGTTGAGGTGGAAGAGCTGCTCAGCGGAGTTGTACACTGTGAGAGTGGGGAGGAGAAAATGACATGGTTGAATGGTTATCAGAAGATGAGAACACAAACTAGCCTGCCAACACCTTTCTTGTGCCTGATTCCTGAACTGACTTACTCGGGTAAAAACAAGGGGGAGCAGCTTTCCCTCTCACCCAAGTATCAACCCCCAAATCCTACAGGAACCTGGCTTCCTGCAGGAAGAGGCACTAGGGCTGGGATGGTGCCCCTTGCCAGGCCTATCATTATAGGCTGTGACAGAGGAGAGGAAACAGATAGATTTGGCTTACCTCCAGGATGGGTTGCACCGAAAGACTGGTCAATCTGCTCAATGGTGGGAGCTATGGCCTGAGAGTTAAAATGCACTCCACTAAAAAACAAAGATGCTTTTCAGATCGGTGAAGATGATGGCTGGAAGAGTTATTCTTAAAACACAGACAGGAATCTACAAGTATGTCAAAACACAAGTTTAATTAAAGAATTTTAAAGTGAAGGGTAATTAATGGGGTTAGAACAAGTCAAGTCTCCTGAGACTGACATATAGACTTGATCCTCTAGGGCCTCCCAAGACATGTGTGGTCACCAGGCACAGTTTAGAAGTAAATAATTCAGTCTCAGCCCTATGGTATTTGGACTTGGATAAAGAGTGGCCCCAGGAATAGAAAGTGTGAATGTGTTTTCCCAGGATGCCTATTAGTAGTTTGGCTTAAAAAGGAACTTTCTTAAAATGGGATGAACATCTTAAAAGAACAGTGTAACCAAGCAAAGTAGCTTGTTTTCTTAACAGGCAGAAAAGCCAGCCAGCACTCATGGACTGGGTGAATGGGGGGGTGGGAGGGGGCAGATCCCAAGCAAAGGGGAAAACCCTGAGGGGGAGGGGCTTGGAAATGAAGAGGAACACATGATTTCAGGTGACGAGCATGTAAGAATGCTTAAAGGTTAATTTAAAAATTAGTATAACTCATGGAACACCTCTTTTTTAACCAGGCACGATGCTAAGTGCTTTGCCAGCAATAGGATCTCATGTCATCTTCCTAACCTAGCAGCCACTTCTTGGCTTCATTTCTCTGCTGGGAAAACAAGCTTAGAGAGGTTAAGTTACTTACCCCAAGTCACAAAGGTAAAAGCATGATGAACACAGGGCAGACTGACCCTGGATGGACCCCATGCTTTTACTCACCACTAATTCTTTTTTTTTTTTTTAAACAAGTGTGAGCTGATAGCTAATTGTAGTTTTTTTAAAATATAATTTATTGTCAAGTTGGCTTACATACAATACCCAGTGCTCATCCCAGTAAGTGCCCTCCTCAATGCCCATCACCCATTTTTCCCTCTCCGTCTCCCCGCCATTTACCCTGTTTGTTCTCTATATTTAAGAGTCTCATGTGGTTTGCCTCCCTCCATCTGTTTGTAACTATTTTTTCCTCCTTCCCTTCCCCCATGGTCTTCTGTTAAGTTTCTCAAGATCCACATATAAGTGAAAACATATGATATCTGTCCTTCTCTGACTGACTTATTTCACTCAGCATAATACCTTCCAGTTCCATCCACGTTGCTGCAAATGGCATGATTTCATTCCTTCTCATTGCCAGGTAGTATTCCATTGTATATATAACCACATCTTTATCCATTCATCAGTTGATGGACATTTAGGCTCTTTTCATAATTTGGCTATTGTTGAAAGTGCTGCTATAAACACTGGGGTACATGTACCCCTATGCATCAGCACTCCTATATCCCTTGGGTAAGTTCTTAGTAGTGCTATTGCTGCATCATAGGTACCTACCACTAACTCTTACGAGGGAAAAGACAAAGGCTCCAACAAAAATAAAAGACAAAAAGAATCACTTTATCCACTTCTCTACTGGCAAATGCTGCTTGAGCCAGCCCCAGAATTGGACCCTTTCATGCCCTCACAAAGGGAAAGGGAAGTCCATCAAGGAAGCTTACTAAACAGAGTATTCTAGATGGTAGCATAGCACCTTGCCATAAAGGGTGCTCAAATATTAGTTCATGATATAGGTCATCCCATTTTCATTCTAAAAAGTAGATTTTGGTCCCCCAAAAGAGGTCCCTCTGGCATTCCCTTTAGCATACAAAAGCTCTGGAGTCAGATCTATCTGGGTAGGGCAGCTGTGACCCAGAAGACAGTCACATCATTACCTCTAAGCTGAGGTCCTGCTTTTTGGTAAGGATTAAATGAACTGACATATATGAGAAGTGTTTTACACAGAGAATGTTCTAAACAAGATTTCTTTCTCTTCCCTGGGAAGCTAAGTAGGTTTGGAGGCTGCCTGAGGAAATCATGGTACTAGGTTGTAATCTTGAAACTGCTACGAATGGGAATTCTTTACTAATCTAATGAGGGTAATAGATAAAGTCTATTTGTACCAATCCCATGACATACAGCAGCAGGGAAGAAAACTTACCAATATTTTAACTTTACTTTAGTCAAGTCATATACTTCAATCACCTAAAAAAAAAAAAAAAATTCAAATTTTAAGCATTGGTAATGTTCTGCAGTTGAAAGAGATGGATTAAATAGACATTTACAGGGGTGTCTGAGTGGCTCAGTGAGTTGAGCATCCGATTCTGGATTATGGCTCAGGTCACAATCCTGGGATGGTGGGACTGAGTCCCGCATTGGGCTCTGTGCTCAATGTGGAGCCTGCTTGAGATTTACTCTATCTTTCTTCACCCCAACTCATGTGCATTCTCTCTCTAAAATAAAATAAAATTTAAAAAAGGCAAGACATTTTTAGTGGGGCACCTGGCTGGCTCAGTTGATAGAACACATGTCTCTTGATCTTGGGGTTGTGAACTTTAGCCACTCATTGGGTGTAGAATTACTTAAAAATATAATCTTAAAAAAAAAAAAAAAGACATTTATAGAATAGTGAGGGAAAAAAATGTATCACTAGCCAAAATCCTCCTGAAGTACTGCATATTACATTTTGTTCTCATTTTTAAATTTGGAGGAAAGGGGCGCCTGGGTGGCTCGGTTGGGCGTCCGACTTTGGCTCAGGTCATGATCTCATGGTTCATAAGTTCAAGCCCCACATCAGGCTCTGTGCTGACAGCTCAGAGCCTGGAGCCTCCTTCTGATTCTGTTGTCTCCCTCTCTCTCTGCCTCTCCCTTCCTTCTCAAAATAAACATTAAAAAAATTTTTTTTGGGGGGCGCCTCGGTGGCTTAGTCGGTTAAGCGTCCGACTTTCGCTTAGGTCATGATCTCGCGGTTCGTGGGTTCTAGCCCCGCGTCGGGCTCTGTGCTGACTGCCAGCTCAGAGCCTGGAGCCTGTTTCAGTCTGTGACTCCCTCTCTCTCTGACCCTCCCCTGCTCACGCTGTCTCTCTCTCTCTCTCTCCTAGAAATAAATAAAAATTTAAAAAAATTAAAAAAAAAATTTTTTTGGAGGAAAAACCAATACCACACACACAGCATAACCACTCCTTTCCCTTCATCCAGTGGATTGTTTAACAGATGCCCATGGAGGCTGTGGGTCAAAGATCCTTCATCTAATCTACTGCTGGGTCGTAAAGAACACTGCATATACAGAACAGTGGAAACCTCCACAGAAACAAATTCACAGTATAAAGGTTAAAAGTGGATAAAACCTTGGATACTGAGCCCCCCTTCCTTCTATTCCACACTGTGCTGCATTAAAAAGACCCCAGATCAAGTTACTTTCAAAAAAGCTTTAAAACATTGTGGTTTACAAAACAAAAAGATGGGGAGAGGTCTATCCTGTTAGAAAACAAGTCATATTATGTTAAGTTAGGATAAGTGTGACAATATTCAAATACGTATACATATCTCTATTGAAGGGTGCCTGGAGAGCATCAGGACCCTTGTGTAACTTCAAGGGGATCAGCCTTGAATTAAATGCCAAGAACCCAGGGCAGAGACAAAGGTATTGAACACTCAGCTACTAGTCGTGCCAAATAATGAGTACTATGAAGTCGTTTATGCCAATGGTGTCAAGGGCTTGGCAGCCAGAAACATTGCTGGCTGAGGCCTGGAGAACCAGCTACTACCCTCCAGTTGGGAGCTGTGGCCCTTACTGTAGAGGAACAAGCAGAGTTGGTTCAGTGTCTGTTTGCCCTGACAACATGGGCCTCATCCTATAAGGTGCTTTGGGCCCTGCTTGCAGAAGCATCTGGCACTGCCACAGAAAATGAGACAAAATAGACAGTTTACTCTTGACCAGACCTTATTTCTATTTTGTTTAGTGGTTGTAACATTGAACCACAAGTTGGGCACCTCTGAATTATAATGCAGCTATTCTGATCCTCCTTGCTAAGAGTAACTCTCTCTGCTGGGCCATCACAGCACTTCAATCAACTCTTTCCTACACTACTTAGGTATGCTGTTCACCAGTCCCACTAATTTAAGCCTTTAAGGTCTGGCTCATTAGTTTGCACAGGAAAGGTACTCAAAACGTCAGGCAAGTCTGACAGTTACAAAGCTAGCTAAGGGCAATGTGAAGCTAGAAAACATTAAAGAGGTGACAAGAGAGGTCATTAAAGGAAGAACAGGGGAACAGCTGTGATTCATAATAAGATACTCAGTGTCCCCTTCAGAAAGCTCTGGCATGGCAGTGTATCATGCCAAACTGGTATGTCATTTCACCGAGTCCAAGGCCCCATGCTGGCAGAGAACCTCACCCTTTAGCCAGAAGCCTTGCTTGTATAGCAGGAACAGGCACTCTGTCTCCCTGATTGCCACCCTGACAGCTGGCCAATGACCACCCAAGGGCTTCCCACCACTCACCCTGTGGCAGTGGGCCTCCAGGATGTTCTTTCTGTGTCACTGTCACCCACTTGCCAATAACCCAGACCAATACTTATGGGTGTTTCAACTCTGCCTGTCTAATAGGAAAACAATGGACCAGAGTTAATCACAGGGCATATGTAGGATGGCACTGTGGCAAGAGACCCAGAGTGCCAACCATCTTGGAGTCCTTCATGTCACTAGGAGAATCAACAAGCAGATTTGGCCCATGGAGCTTAATGGGCCACAGGGATAAGCAGATGGGGAAGTCTGAACTCCGTGATTTACCACCCTCGGGGTTGGAAAAGGCCTTGATATCCCCAGAGGAGAAGCCATGGCAGCAGCCAGGATAGGAAAGGAAAAGACAGGTAGCTGTAAAGGTTAAAATTTGTGAAGCCTCATTCCACAGGGCTTTCTCATAGGCAGGGAGTAAGGGGATGAGGAATATGCAGGAGATTCAGGGAAAAGTGGATTCTTTTTATTTTTTTATGTTTATTTATTTACTTAGAGAAAGAGAACGCAAGCAGGGGAGGGCAGAGAGAGAGAGGGAGAGAAAGAATGTCAAGCAGGCTCCACGCTGCCAGTGAAGAGCCTGACATAGGGCTCGAACTCACGAATTTTAAGACCATGACCTACCTGAGTCGAAATCAAGAGTCAGATGCTTAACCGACTGAGACACCGAGGCACCCCAAGAGGTGGACTCTTAAGTGCTTGGATGGAGGGGCAGGTACATGGGTCAGGTCAAACCTGATCTGACCAAGGGCACCCAAAACTCACTTTCTCAGTTTCCAGAAGCTCAGGCAGGGTCCCAGCCCCCCTCTTCATAGGGACCCCACAGAATGCAGAAGAGAAGGCTCCATTTACTTCCCTTTTCATTCAAATGTATTTCCCATTCTTCACATTTCTCTATAGTGTGCTCACACAATTTTCTTCAGCTTTTATCACATTTATTTACCATATACATCAACAGAAGCTATGTCATTTCTACTCCCAGGGGCCACCACACACTGGTAATTCAGGGTTAAAAGCTTGGCAGACCACTCATCCTCTGTCCTTCCTTTGTCTCACTGGGAAATAGTAGGGCTCACAGGCTTGTTAAGTTAGGAAATGCATGGGAAGCATTCAGCGATGCACCTAATCTGTACCAAGTACTCACTAAATATTTGATACTGTCCTCATCATGCTGTGATTCTATGATGGGCTACCTAGCCATCCTCTTTTGTTGTCCATGTAGGTTATTTCCAGCTTTTCATTTCTATGAAAAGCCCTGCTGTTAAGTATCGGTCAACATTACCTTCCTTATGATCTTCTGGGGTTATGTTTCCTAAAGTGGACTTACCTAGCTAAAAAAATGACTCTTTGTAAAGGTGTTTCCAGATTAATTTTCCCTGATTTGTAATGAAACCACACTGATGACCATTCTCTCTCCTTTCCCACTGTGAAACTTCTGGTCAGTGAAGACAGAATGACTGAGTCCACAAGGAGAGGCAAGGTAATTGTGGGGCTAAGAATGTTCATATTTGCTTTCAAAAAACCATCATAAATGAAGAATTCCCATTCTGTGTACAGATTCCTTTTTCATGTTCTATCTTGTCTCCTTAGCTCCTCACTTCTGATGGGATGATGAGAACTAGGAAGTACCCAAGTCTTTTGGAAAGGCTACTCCATAACGTAATCAGGACAGGCACTCTGGTATGCCAATGCCCAGACCCACATTCAACCTTGTGACTCTGAGGCATGAGTCTGGTGTCACATGACTAATCTCTGAAGCCCAGGCATTCGTAAATAGTGTATTAAAAACATCCTGGACTGAAACAGGTATTAGTAAATTGCACTTGAACATCAATTAAAGACAACTCTATCAAGCTGTTTGTTTCCATATCCTCAAGGAGGGGGTTAAAGAATCAACTCATCGCTGGTGGTGTTAAGCTGTAAGCTCCAGCATTTTAGGAAGAACAGTTGCATTTTTCATCTTCCAAGTCATATCGCTTGACCTAAGAATGAAGTAAAGCAAGATACAAAAACCTGACTAAAGTGTTTTGGTCCTATTCTGCAGTTAGGCCCCATTTTTAGTACCCCTTTTAAGATTCACAGGATAATCTGTGCCAAATAGTTAGCTCTTCTCTTGCTTTGCTTAAGTTGAATGACTTAGGAGCCCCTTACCATAGCATATTCCCCAAAGCTTCAACACTCTTTCCCCTCCATCTCTGCAGCCTGTGATTGGAGTCCCTCTCAGCCTCTTTCCAACCACCCATCTTCTTTTTAGAGGAACAGGCACAGCTTCCAGTCCCCAATCCTGTGGTAGACTGAATCACAGGAGTCTACTCCCACTTAGGAGTTTCAGAAACATCTTACGATAGCACATAGTAATCAGCCCGACATGAAACTTTAGTTGTCATTGATAGTCACCTTAAGTCTCTGATTGAAAGCATCAAACAGCAGTTTGATCCCGTCCTGAGTCAGGTTAAGGATGAGGTCATGGCTTAGAGGAGACTGCAAAACAAAAATAAAACACTCAACAACTTACTCAACAGCCTACCAAAAACTTACAAATCTAAATGCAACACACAGGGAATATGTAAGTGCAGACAGCCCCTCCCTGGCCCAACTAACAAACTGTTGTGTGAATGTAGTATCTGCTACTACTAGCCTTAAGCTGGTACTTCCTAATACTGGCTGAAAAGAGCTTCCTTCTTCTAGGCTTTGCATAATAATACCTGGGGGAAAGTGCCAAAATTCTGTGAGTATACAGGCCTTTTTTTTTTTGAGGGTCCAGGGTCCACCTCTATAGCATGGTTTTTTTTTTGTTTTGTTTTTTTTTTTTTTACAAATAGTTTATTGTCAAATTAGTTTTCTATAGCATGGGTTTACCTATCAAACCTAGAGAGCAGTCATTGAGGAACATAGGCCATGTAAAAAGATCTGCTAGGACCCAAACTTGGCAGGTAATGTTCAATGCATGTCAGCTGAACCTACGTCCATTTACTTCCAAGGTTGTCTGTACCATCTAGAGAAAACATATTCTATATTTTGACTGCTTCAGGCCATATCCCACAACAAAGAAATACCTTGTGATGTTTATGTATGAGATGACACTTACTCCTTCCTTCCCTTCCCTCACCATCCTGTATTACATTTCTTTCTGTAAAGCCCAAATCTATGATCTAAGGAGTAGTATTTTTACATTTGCCCCTTCTAAGTCCTGGGGGGAGGGGAGTAGCAGCACATAGCAGTGGACAGAGCCAGACTTGAGTACCAGTAAGCTGGTGACCTTAAGTGACTCTCAAAACTTCTCTGAGCTCTAGTTTCTTCATGGGAATACCATCATCTCTTCTCTCCAGGGTTATTGTGGGAATGGAGATAGTAGGTCTAAATAGTAGGGTAGAAGGCACCAAGCACAGCATTACCATACAACACTGTTTCATCATGTCTGCCTCACTTGCTTGCTTCTGCTCCAGTGCAATCAATTCAAGGACTCAACATGTAAAGACACTCCACAGCCCTGAACCAAGCTGCCCCGAAGAAAAACACCAACATCCCAAACCTGGTCCCTCCTTGAAACTTACACAGCTCTCAAATGTTCAGAAAAGTTTCTTTATAGAGCCTCCCAAGGCAGGCACAGTAAATGAATGAAGTATGGCTGTCAAAGAGCTGTAGGCTGGAAGGCCAGGTGCCACTGGGGTGGGCCTCAGTGGAAAAATTCTCTCTAAAGAGCCTTCTGGGATTAGCTCAGACTGTCTCCTCCCTTCTGCCTCACTGATCTTCATAAGGTAACAGACCTGGGAGGTACCACCGTGCCTGACAAACACTAGAAGAAAGAATGCCATAATTTTCCAGTAGGTCTGTATGAATGTCTAAAGCCATTAGGTCTTGAGCAAGGTAATAATGAACCCTGACCTTAGGTCACTTATTCTCAACCCAGAACACATTTCTGAGAGGGCTATTCCACAGCATTAAGCAGGATGAAGTAACATTTTAGCATCCTTCAAAATCCTTGTTTGATTTCATTTGATGGGAGGATCTGATTTTTCTTACACTTTCCCAAGATCTGATCCTTTTTCTCCCAGGACTGTTACAATTCAGGACACAACTAGATAATTTTCAAAAGCAAGTAAATTATCCTCACAATCAATATTTCAGTAGTAAATACTAAATATGTCCGGAATCAAAATATACATGTACTATGTGGTGTTTAGCCAGGCTCCTGCAGTGATTCCGGAACTACACAGTTCTCCATATGAAACAGTTTAGTAATAGCTGTCTGTTCCTAGTGTTAACACTTTTCCCTCCAAGAAAGATGGGACCCACTTGGTATGCACATTTAACCTTCAAGGTACGATTTGCTAGAGACAAGAAGATATTTCTGAAACATTTAATGGAGCCAAACTATTCTTTGCACTTGATGGGAAGCAAGAAGACAAATGAGAAAAAACGGGAAGGAGGGCAGAGGAAGACAGGACCCACATTTAAAAAGCACTATGTCAGAGCTCTGAGAGACCATTTCCTATTGATCCTCTTCAAAGGATTATTCTATTACAAGGAAACAATAACCACATTACAGAAGGAGAACTAGACTGGTTATTAACTTGCCAAAAGTTGCATAGCTAAGAAATGGGAAGAACAAGGATCTGAACCAAGATCAGGTCTCAAAAATCCATGTTTTCCAACTGATTCCAGCTCCTTAGAAGATATCAGGGAAAATGAGCTTAATGCTAAAACTATTTGTACCCAAAGGTTGGGACAACAGACAACAAAAGTAGTGATGTAAGAAATAAACTTCATTCTTTAAAATTTGTTTAAAGCTAGGGCACCTAGGTGGCTCAGGTGGTTAAGCATCTGACTTCGGCTCAGGTCATGATCTCTCAGTTTCTGAGTTGGAGCCCCACAATGGGCTCTGTGCCGACAGTTCAGAGTCTGGAGCCTGCTTTGGATTCTGTGTCTCCCTCTCTTTCACACTCTGTCTTTCTCTCAAAAATAAACAAACATTAAAAACATTTCCTTAAAAATTAAAAAATTTAAAGCCTATTTTCAATTGTGTCTATTCTTGGGGTGCCCAAATCTGATTTAACTGAATGTGCAGGAAGCTAAGGGCTCAAGAAGCAAGCCCATTATCCCTATTTTGATGGTTGCTAATTGTCATGAGTAATTCCCTCATGGTCTAACTATGAAAGTCAGAGTAGGTTAGGGATGATCTGAGTGTGACAAAATGGAAAAGTCACCATCCTTCACTTTATAAATGAGAAAACACTTTGGCACTGTGTCTCAAGGAGCCCTGGACTACTCCGATAAGTCCCTCGTTCTATGTTAGATATTACAAGAATATCCAAGCACTTGCTTGGAGATTATACATGTCCAAGGTCATGAGGACCCTTCTATGGGAACTCTTTCAGTAGGCTGGCAGAGGGGTACTAGACTGCAGAAAGTTACGTCTGGACACAGATAAGAGGCTCAACTTTGACACTAGGCAAACTGGAAAGACACACAGAAATCTCACCCACCTCTAATCCACAACATACTTCATGTCAAAAATAAACAGTCACTTGATTTAGGATTTGAAACTGATTGGAACAAATGGAACTAAAATAATCAAAATGGTACTCAGAAGGTATCAGAAGAGCCAGTGAGAACATCCTGTAGCCTAGACAGGCTCAAAACTATTTATTCCCTGAGATTTGTGACATATAGGACACCATAAAAGTTGCTATACACAGCAACACATGGTCTGTGTCACAGAAGAATCATAGGTATCAGAGTTCAGTAGAAGGGAGATTGCATTTTTAAAGCGATAAGAAGAATCCTATTTCTAAAAGCCCATAATAAAATAGTCTCCAACTCTGCTTATAAAACCAAACACAAAAAATCCAATGTTCAGAAAGTTCTCTAGTGCTAATGTATACATTTTCTGGAAACAGAAAAGGTCTTTGTAGGTACATGCAACATTATATTATAGGGTTTAATTCCTGGCACAACTGACCAACATTTAATACAGACCACCATAAATCAGACCAAAAAAAAAAAAAGTAAAATATGTCCATTAATTTGGAGTCAATTATCTTATATCAGTTCATTCTCACTAAAGGAGTGAGCTATACCTGTTTCTTTTTTAATCTGGAGTGCTCTGCACTGCAACAACTCTGAACATAAATGAAAACAATCAACAAAGCACAAAAGACCATTTTAAATGCAAAAGTGGAAGGCAAGCACCCTAGAAGACAAGACAGTCCCTGAGGTGAAATGTCCCACTGAAATGTCCCTGTCTAAGAATCAGGAGGACAAGTCAAATACATCAAAAAAAAAGTTCAGTTATTACTGCCTTTCCAAACCTGACAGCACTAGATTATCAAGACCAAAAGTTTCAGAATCAAAGAAAATGTACTTGGTAACTGACCAGTGTTGGAGATTCTCCCATTCACACACACTGACCCAGCAATTCCTGCCAGTCTGCCTCTCCCAGAGCATCAACCTCTGAAGGTGACTCAACAATTAGGAATGCTATTTCAGTAAACAAATCAGTTACCACTCACCTGTTCACTGTAGAGAACCTGGACATTTTTGATGATGCGACAGTGCTTCTGAAGAATGGCTACTGCTTGAGCCAGAGGCATTCCTGAAATAAAAGGACAACTGTGTGGTTACCTGGGCTATCCATTTACTGCATCTATCTCTGTACTAGACATTAGACCCTGCTAAGTAAAACCTGGGGTGGGAACAGGGGCATTAACGTCTACAAACATATGAGTAAATAAAAGTTCAGTAAGCAGCAAGAGCTAGAATAAGGTTAGCAGCAAATACTAAGGGAACAGTTGGATTATATAAGGGAAGGGAGTGACTATACAAAAAAGATTCCTGGAAATGGGAACTACTATGCTGATCCCAAAGCAGTAAAAGGACTAAGAAGGCAAAGTCAGCATGAACCAAAGAACAGTGAGAAAAGTAATGACTGCATGACTCTGGATGTGGAGACCAAGGTTCTGGTTCTCACTCTGCCATGAATTACATATAACCTAGGGCAGGTTCCTTCCTTTCTTTCTTTCTGGCATGTCTCATCTCTCTGTAACCTGTAAACCGAGAGAGAGAGAGAGAGAGAGAGAGAGAGAGAGAGAGAGAGAGAGAGAGAGAGAGAGAG